>NC_067493.1:17997337-18359212 GCF_947179515.1 Apodemus sylvaticus | reverse complement strand
TTCTTCTTCTTCCTCCTCCTCCTCCTCCTCCTCCTCCTCCTCCTCCTCTTCTTTCTTCTTTCTTCTTTCTTCTTCTTCTTCTCCTCCTCCTCCTCCTCCACTTCCTCTTCCTCCTCCTCTTCCTCCTCATCTTCCTCTTCCTCTTCCTCCTCCTCTTCCTCCTCCTCTTCCTCCTCCTCTTCTTTCTTCTTCTTTCTTCTTCTTCTTCTCCTCTTCCTCCTCCTCCTCCTCCTTCTTCACTGTTTCCTCAATGCTCAAAATTAAATCTCACAAATGCTGGGGCCTGACTGACCAGACTGGGTAGGAGCCTCCGTGATGATGGCGGCAATGAGCAGTCCTTAGCAGACAGGCTGACCTCCAGACACGAGGATGGCTGCCACAGGCCCTCCTTGTTCTTGGAAAGGCAACAGATGTTCACCTATGATTATGTTGCAGGGATTTTGCTATAGATGCTAACGTCAATCGTACAGGCCATTACACGGCACAGTGTCAGCCTACCACCATCCCCCACTCGGAAACGGAAGTATTTACCTAAGCACTTACCTCGCAAATGGCATTCAAACAAAATCATTCATTGGGTGACTGATTTAGCAGCTCAGAAATAGGCCTCAGCCAAGTCACTTTTCCCACACTGACATGCAAATCCAACCGCCCACTTCATCGGCTGAATCAAGAGCCCCAGCGACTTTACCCACAGTGCGCTTGTTCAGCAGAGCAGAATCGCAGTCATCGAGGCTTTCTCTCTCTCCCTCTCTCTCTTTGCATCCTTGCCCCCCCCCACCGAACCGACCCCCCCTCCAGGGAAGAAGATCTCTCCCCCACCTCCATACCCATTGAATTCTTCCATTCCTTCTTTTTTACCTCAAGCAGAGGCAAAGGGAGCTCTCCCTCCCTTGCTGAATATCCTAGCCTTCACATGGAGACAGCAGCCCCCTCTAGCCGGCACAGTCCTTTCTCTGGTTCTGTGAGACTGCAGGTTGCTGTCTACCCTAAGTGTAGTCTGTCTTCCGGTTTCCTGAGCTTTGTTCGTGTCCTTCCAGCTGGAACTCCTTTGCCCATCACAAACCTTACCCTGTGTGCAAGGGTCATCCAAAGGTCCCCTCCTCCACACAACCTTTGTGGTCCCCTCCATCAGCATCCTTTGATCCTGGCCTCTCCCCTGAGCTCCCGCATGTGGCAGGCACTTGAGAAAGATGTTCATGTTAGGTAAGACAATAAATGACTAAATGAAGGGAAGAGTGAAGCACTCACTGCCCCCATCATTCTTTCATAAGAGCAAAATACTAGAGCATCAGTGGCCTTGGGGTCACCCAGTTCACAGGGTGAGCCTTGGGGTTGGTTCACCCAGTTCGCAGGGTGAGAGCCTATGACTGCCAGAGGTTGGACTAAATCATTAATTAGAAGTCTTCTTAAGGGCTGGAGAGATGGCTCAGTGGTTAAGAGCACTGACTGCTCTTCCAGAGGTCCTGAGTTCAAATCCCAGCAACCACATGGTGGCTCACAACCATCAGTAGTGGGATCTGATGCGCTTTTCTGGTGTGTCTGAAGACAGCTTTGGTGTACTCATAGAAATAAAATTAAATAAATAAATAATACATCTTTAAAAAAAAAAAAGACGAAGTTTTCTTGTTCCTGGTCTCTCTGTGCTGGGAAGCTAGAGGCAAAGGGATACTCCACGGGGCCACTTGACTGTGACTCTTGTCACATGCGGGCAAGGACAGGATCTTTCTGTTATAGAGTTTGTTCAGGAACCAGAGGTCTGGTGTTCAGAAACAGTGCTTTAAATGGGAGGAGTGAGTGTCCAGGTTGTGTCCGTTTGTTTCTGAGGATGTTCTGGAGTCTGATGGTGAAGTCAGGAGTCTCAAGTCAGGCAGACATGGCCTTGCATGGCCAGGGTCCCCAGTCTCCAGAGCAGAGTGCTAGATTAGGGCAGAGAAAACCTTCCAGGGGTTTTATTGTGACTAGCTCCCATTTCTGCAGCCTTGGATGACTCCGCTGGGTATCTACAGCTGCAGGTGGGGTTGCTCTCCTGAAATGGCACACCTTTGTTATGGGCTGAGTGTGTCCCCCCAGAGTCCTAAAGTGCAGAATGGAACTGAATTTGGGGTCTGGGTCTTTAATAAGGTGATTAAATTAAAACAAGTTTATAGCAGAGGTCTTAACCTGGTGTGACTAGCATCCTTACAGAAAATGAAAGTGGCCGGGCAGTGGTGGCACACGACTTTAATCCCAGCACTCAGACGGCAGAGGCAGGCAGATTTCTGACTTCAAGGCCAGCCTGGTCTACAGAGTGAGTTCCAGGACAGCCAGGGCTATACAGAGAAACACTGTCTTGATAACAACAAAACAAAAAGAAAGACAATAAAGAAAAACTGTTTTCTCTCATCTCTACCCCTTCTCTTTAAGACAGTGTCTCGATGTGTAGAGCAGGCTGTTCTCAAACCTGAGATTCTCTTGTCTCAGCCTCCCAAGTACAGGGATTACGGGCGTGTCTCACCATAACCTATGAGAAAACAGTCATCAAACAAATCGAGGAGAGAGACCTCAGAAGGAGCCAGCTCTGAGACACTTTCATCATTGTCTTCCTGCCTCCAGCACCAAAGCAGTGCGTTTCTGGTGTTTAGAAGACTAATCCCTCATTCAGGGTTACCATGGAAAGCCTGCACAGACAGTACCTCCTCCGTAGGGAATAGATATCCATCGCTAAAGGATGTTCCTGACCTGGATCCTAACAGAGCAGACATAGGAGTCTGCCATTAAGCAACAGTTGCACGTCTTTATGTATTTTCATATATATATATATATACACACACACACACAACACACACACACATCACACACCACACATACACATGCACACACACCACACCACACATACACATTAAGTTGGGACTCATTAGCTTGGTTTATAGGATGCAGTTTGATGGCCCAACAAGGTCTGTGTCACAGTTAAGAGACTGAGAATGCTGAGGTCCTTTGATCCAGGAGGCTGGATGGTTTAAGAGTCCCAGTCTGACCCTGGAAGGGTCCCTGGAGAGCAGCCGGCCCTCAGTCTATGCTGGAAGATTGAAGAAGTCGTTTCTAAAACTGCCAAAGGAACGCTGTAACAAAGGGATAGATGAACTTGTCAGCAAGACAAAAAAAAAAAAAAAAAAAAAAAAAAAAAAAGGACAGAAAAGCAGTTTTTTTCCTTTCCATGAGTGTCTTTTTATCTGGGCTGCTCACGTTCAGGGTGGGGCTTTGTGCTTTCACTAATCTGATCAAGAAAACCCCCTGCAGAAATTGCCCAGCAGTTTGCAGTAAAGTTGACAACCAAGATATGACATCATATCTTCCATAGCCTAAATTCATGTATCAAGCCCTTCTTCCATGGTGGGGAGACAGAAGGACAGGAGGGGGCCTTTCGGACGTGGTTAAGACCGGATGAAACCATAGCCTGCGGCCTTCATGAAGAGGCTTTTGAGCTTATACTCAAAAGCCTCTTCATGAAGCCCCCCTCCCCCACCCTCCACCCTCCCCCATCTTTTTCTCCACCCCCCTAATATCAGCTACTTTTTAAATCACAATGGCCAAAAAAGGAGATATCATTTTGGCTCACAGGTTTTAGGGTCTCTGCCCATCATGGGGGGCAAGATAGGGTCAAGAAGCTCTCTCTGCTCATATCATGGAGGACCAGAAGACAGGGAGACAGGAAGTGACCAGAGATTGTGCACCCACACCGGAAGCCTACCTCAAAGAACTTTCTTATTTCATCTTGGCCTCCCTTCCCACTTTAGGAGCAAGCATTCAAGTCTTGAGCCTGTGTGGGGCATTATAGGTTCAAATTATAACACAGTGTTTTGTCTCTGCGGCCCAGACTAGCCGCAGCGTTAGTTACCACCCCCTGCTCCAGTTTCCAAGTGCTGAGATTATAGGCAAGCATCCCCTTATCCTCCCCACCCCCACCTTGAGCACTCTCTCAGTCCTGTGAGAACACAGATACCAGGCACCGTCCGTGAGCCAGGAAGCAGGCCCTCCCCAGATTCTAAATTTGCTTTATGATCTGATCAGTGACATCTCAGCCTCCAGAAACAGGAGGGGGAAATTCTATCGTGTGAGCTGTTCCATCTATGATGCTTTCTTCCAGCCGCCAAGCCAAGCCACCTGCCACGCCCCTCCACCCACTGAGCGCTAAGTCAAAAGCTAGAACGCTGAGACTCCTCCTCAAACGGAGCTCCGGTCCCACGCGCTAGCTACCATCAGCTGTCCTTGCTGTCCCTCCATCTGTGTAACCGAATGTTCTTAGCACAGTGGGCACTCGGTCAGCAGTGAGGCTCCTTCCTGCTTCCTGCCGCACCCCCCCCACCTCCCCTGCGCCCTCCCACCCCCTCGAGTAAGTAACCCGGTCCAGTCCCGAGGCGAGGCGGAGGACAGAATCTTCAGACACTGCCAAGAGGCACTGTTAACAAGGGTGGTGATTCAGGCTGAGTTCCTGGAGGTTCAGAACGCACAGAGTGTGTTAATGGGTCTGCTGGCTCCTTCTTTGTGTACGCGTGTGTGTCAGAAACTGCTGATCTGCTGAAGAGGTTTTTCTGCCATCTCCCAGCAACTGTGGAGGCAGCCCTCACGGGGAGAGTCGCAGCCTTTCTTGGGAGCCCCCCGGGGTGCCAGCAGGGCTTCTGGGGGAAAACACAGGGCCACCCGTGCAAGCAGCTGCAAAGTGAATGGCCTCAGCTGCCCTGCCCTTTACTCCTGAATGGCCCCAAGGTCCTTGTCAGTGACAATGACAGAGGCATAGGGACCATAGTTTCTGGCCAGACCTTGGGCTAACTCTTTACCTTTCTGGGTCAGTTCTCAGAACCCCGGAAGGATGCCTGGATCTGCAAATGGGACGTCTGAGGCTATTGGGTTCTGGGAGGCTGAATGGTTTGCCCAAGGTCAGGGGTTTGGTAACCAACTGAGGCTTAAGTGGGCTTCTGTCCTCTCCCCCTTCCATCACACGTTCTCTTTTTCTCTTCCCTTTCTTTCCTTTTTCTTCCATTGAGGGGATTGTTTAAGCATCTAGCCTGTTTAAGCACTGCGGGCAAACTGGCCAGAAGCCAGACTTTGGGGTAAATGAATTTATCCAAGATGAGGGCATTGTGGGTGGATGCGCGGGAGGGTAGACCGGGATGGAATCACGGAAGGTAACTTTGAGAATTATGGGTGGATGAAGAAGCCAAACCTATGACAGGATCAGAGAGGGACATTTCCAGGTGGGGGGAAGACCAGAAGAGGGAGTGTCTGAAGGGTTAGGGCGGGCAGGAGTGCTGAGCTCAGAGCGTGAGACAGTCTGTCAAGCACATGCCTGACTGATATCTGCTCCCGTTTGCTAATGTATCTACTTCCCTTTCCATTTGGTTTTTCAAGGCAGGATTACTCTGTATAACCCTGGCTGTCCTGGAACTTTTTCTTTTTCTTTTTTTTTTCAAGACAGGGTTTCTTTATGTAGCCCTGGCTGTCCTGGAACTCACTTTGTAGACCTCCAAAGTTGGCCTCCAACTCAGAAATCTGCCTGTCTCTGTCTCCCAAGTGCTGGGATTAAAGGCGTGTGCCATCACCACGCGGCCTGTGGAACTTTTTTTGTATTCCTGGCTGAACTCAGAGACTCCTCCTGCCTAGGCCTTGTGCAGGCGATAAAGGTGAGCCCCACCCCCAGCTCTTTGTTTCTTTTTAGAATAATTTTATCTGTTCTTTGACAATTCTATGATGTATACAATGTATCCTGATCATATCCATCCTTCTCCTCCCTCCAGATGCCCAGCATGTACTCCCCGGACACCACCCACTGAGTTCATTTAGTGTTGTCTAAACGCACCTGGGCCCATCCCCCACCAGAGTGTGGACAACCTACTAGCGATCACAGGCCCCTAGAGAAAAATGGCTCTGTCCATGTCCAGTTGCCAACTGCCAATAGCTTCTCACCTCGGGGGATGAGTGGGGGGAGGGGAACCTCATGGACCCTTTCCCATTCCTTCTAGAACGACTGCCTTGATCACGTGCAGACGACCATAGCAGAAGAAAACCCATGAATGCTACAGCCATGTCACCTCCACGTCCAGAAGGTGGCATTTCACACCATCCCCTTCCACCCTCTGTTTTTTACATTCTTTCTCCCGGTCTCCCATGTGACAGTCCCCAGGCCTTGGTGTAGAGGCTGGAGGTTAATGCAGCTAGTCCTATGATTCAGTGCTTGGGCCAGCTACAAGAGTCTCTGCATAGACCACTACCTACTCCTGCTGTAGAAAACGCCACTTAGATCATGGCTGAGAACAGTACTGATTTATGGATACAAACCCAAATGCCTAGAAAGCAGTTTGAGCACATTTCCATTTAGCAGTATGACCACAGTAACATGGTCCCCCAGGACCGATGACCAGGCCATTCTCACATTCCTAGGTTTACAGCAGCAGGTACAACTTCTCTCCTGTGGACAACGCCTTAAGACCAAGCATAAAACAACTGGTTACTCTTGCAAGAGTCAATTTACCTTTGAGCTAGACAGGTCAATACTGTAGCATCTTGGCTCTGCCACTGACTGAGGATGCTTCTCTACCAGCGCCCTGTACTATAAAAACCAGCCAGCAGGATGTTTCCAAGTCAGTTCTAGCTTGATTTCTCCATGTTCTACAAGCAAAGTCAGATGTGTCTTCAGTAACAGTGTCTTAGTATCTAGTTCTGATTGGCCACCAAAAGCAATGGTAATTGCCTATGTTTCTTGGGGACTCTGACACTTCCCTAACTGTCTTAGTCAGGGTTTCTATTCCTGTACAAACATCATGACCAAGAAGCAAGTTGGGGAGGAAAGGGTTTATTGAGCTTACACTTCCACGTTGCAGTTCATCACTAAAGGAAGTCAGGACTGGAACTCAAGCAGGTCAGGAAGCAGGAGCTGCTGCAGAGGCCATGGAGGGATGTTTCTTACTGGCTTGCTTCCCCTGGCTTGCTTAGCCTGCTCTCTTATAGAACCCAAGAGCACCAGCCCAAAGGTGGTACCACCCATAAGGGGCCCTCCCCACTTGATCACTAATTGAGAAAATGCCTCACAGCTGGATCTCATGGAGGCACCTCCCTAATTGAAGCTCCTTTCTCTGCAATAATTCCAGCCTGTGTCACTCCATCCTAAGTTGACACACAAAACCAGCCAGTACAATTGACCCCTTGTCAACTTGACACACAAACACATCACTATTAAGCTTCAACCCTTACTTTCTTATTCATCCCCCAAGATCTAAATTACTTTAAAAGTCCCACAGTCTTTACATATTAAAAGTTCATTCACCTTAAAATGTCCAATATCTTTAAAATTCAAAGTCTCTTAAAAACTCAAAGTCTCTCAACTGTGGGCTCCACTAAAATACTACTTCTTCTTTCAAGAGGGAAACATATCAGGGCATAGTCACAACCAAAAGCAAAACTCAAACTCCAATGATTCAATGTCTGGGATCCAACTCACGATCTTCTGGGCTCCTCCAAGGGCTTGGGTCACTTCTTCAGCTCTGCCCTTTGTAGCACACAGCTTGTCTTCTAGGCTCCAGCTGCCTGTACTCCACTGCTGCTGCTGTTCTTCGTGGTCATCTCATGGTACTGGCATATCCAAAATGCTGCTATCTTCCACTGTAATTAGGCTTCAACAATAGCCTCTCATAGGCTCTCATCAGGGTGACAAGCCTCTGCTCCTATGCATGACCCATTCAAGTCCTGGGCCATCAATTACAACTGAGGCTGCACCTTCACCAATGGCCTTCCGTGGCCTCTCACTGTGCCAAGAGCCTCAGCTGCTCTTCATGACCCCTTCATGCCTTCAAAACCAGTACCTCCTGGGTGACTCTTACATAGTACCAAGTCCAGCCACAGCACAAAATACAACTGTGGCTATCTCTGGAACACACTCTCTGTGTTCTCAGAAAACACTTCCAAGAAGATTTCATCTCAGTGATGCTGGTCTCTTCTTAATCACCGCTAATTTCTTAGCGCCAGCTAACCAGCATCAATAGTCCCAGTAACACAAAGGTTTGCTTTAGTGGTTCTGGTATCTTGTTACTCACAGCTGATTCTTCAGCCCCAGCTAACCAAAACCACAGAATATTCACAATCAAAACATGGCTACTGTAAGAGTCTTTAATCTTCCCTCTGAAATTTCACAAGCCAGGCCTCCATCTTTTGCACTGTTCTTAACATTGTCTTCCAAGCTCCTACAGAACTTTCCACCGAGCTCTTAATATTCTAATGGCTTTTCTAGCTCAAAGTTCCAAAGTCCTTCCACAGTCCTCCCCAAAACATGGTCAGGTTGTCACAGGAATACCCCACTACACTGGAACCAATTTGTCTTAGTCAGGGTTTCTATTCCTGTACAAACATCATGACCAAGAAGCAAGTTGGGAAGGAAAGGGTTTATTCAGCTCACACTTCAACGTTGCAGTTCATCACTAAAGGAAGTCAGGACTGGAACTCAAGCAGGTCGGGAAGCAGGAACTGATGCAGAGGCCATGGAGGGATGTTTCTTACTGGCTTGCTTCCCCTGGCTTGCTCAGCTTGCTGTCTTATAGAACCCAAAAGCACCAGCCCAAAGGTGGAACCACCCACAAGGGGCCCTCCCCACTTGATCACTAATTGAAAAAATGGCCCACAGCTGGATCTCATGGAGGCATTTCCTCAGCTGAAGCTCCTTTCTCTGTGATAACTCCAGCCTGTGTCAAAGTGACACACAGAACCAGCCAGTACACTAACCAATACACACCTGTGTGTTTTATTTTTTAAATTCCGTTTATTTAATGGTGTGAGTGTGTGTGTGATCTGTATGTAAGTATAAATCAGAAAACAACGTGTAAGAGTCAGTTCTCTCCTTCCATGTTTAGGTTCTGGGAAATCAAGCTCAGGTTGTTGGTAGTGATGGCTTTACCTGCTGAGCCAGTTCCCTGGCTCCCAAGTTATATATTTTTAAGAGAGCTTAAAAAGCAGTGTGATTTCATAACCCTTGTAAATAAGCCTTAGTTGGCTAACCCATCCTTTCTCCTACTCCTACCCTTAGTTAAGCCTTTAACCCTCAGCATCTGCTTCACTTTCCTTCACAGCTCATGAGTTTTACAATCCCTTCATCCCACCCAAGACCGCTTCCATTCCCCTTTACATGGTTCTTTCTAGCTTCTCAGTCTCTACAGACACTCCAAATGAAACACACAAATCCAAAACTTTAAGCTAAGATCCACTCATGCCTCGGTCTGGGCTATTTCACTTAGTATATTTTTCAGTTCTATCCACTTCTTTATTATTATTATTATTATTATTTTTTTTTTTTTTTTTGGTTTTTTGGATTTGCCTTTTTCAAGACAGGGTTTCTCTGTGTAGCCCTGGCTGTCCTGGAACTCACTCTGTAGACCAGGCTGGCCTCGAACTCAGAAATCCGCCTGCCTCTGCCTCCCAGAGTGCTGGGATTACAGGCGTGCGCCACCCCCACCTGGCTAGTTCTATCCACTTCTTAAAAAAAGAAAATCGTAATTTCCTGAAATTTTCCCTGTAGCTGTCCAGCAGCCATGGATGAATTGGGTACCTGGGAGGGGAGCTGGAAACGAAAAAGGACGGTGAGGGGGGAGGGCAGGATGAAGCCAAGACAAAGGTTTCTGATCAAAGCGCAAAGTTTTTAATATTTAGCACTGTATTTACATAGGGAGAGCCCACAGACCCATCTTTTGTTTCAGCTGGATTATGTTGCTTGTTTTGTTTTGTTGTTGTTGTTGTTGTTGTTGTTGTTGTTGTTTTCAAGACAAGGTTTCTCTGTGTAGTCCTGGAACTTACTCTGTAGACCAGGCTGGCCTCGAACTCAGAAATCCGCCTGCCTCTGCCTCCCAGAGTGCTGGGAAGCCCTTTCTTCTTTAAGTTGCTTTTGGTCATAGTGGTTTATCACAGCAACAGAAAAGCACTAATGCACTGGGCCGTATAGCAGCTCTATCTCTAGATTTTTGAGAAACCACACTGATTTTATGCTCATTTGTCCAACCACTAACAGTGGGTGAAGAATTCTCTTTCTCCACACTCTCTCTGGCATTTGCTGTCGATTTGTTTTCTTTATGACAGCCATTCTGACTCCGGTGAAATAGAATCTCAGAGTAGCTATGACTTGCATTTTAGTAATGGCTAATGTTGAAAAGCTTTTTCAAATACTTACTAGCTACTTCTAGTTCTTCTCTTAAGAACTTGCTGTTGAGTTCCGTAAGCTACCTTTTTTATGGGGCTGTTTGTTTGTTTGTTTGATACTTAAATCTCTTGAATTCTTTGTATATTCTAGTCACTAAACCTCTGTGGGATATAGAGCTCCATTCTGTAAGCTGTCTCTTAACTTGATCGACACTTTTTTGCTATATAGAAGCTTTATAGGGCTGGAGAGATGGCTCAGTGCTTAAAAGCACTGACTGCTCTTCCAAAGGTCCTGAGTTCAAATCCCAGCAACTACATGGTGGCTCGCAACCATCTGTAATGAGATCTGATGTCCTCTTCTGGGGTGTCAGAAGACAGCTCCAGTGTACTTATATATAATAATAAATAAATCTTTGGGAAAAAAGGAAGCTTTTGAGTTTCATGAGATCCATTTGTTGATTATGGGCCTGCTGGTTTGAATGAGAATGGTCCCATGAGCTCAGTTTGCTTAGTTCCTAATTGATGAACTATTTGGGGGAAGATTAGGAGGTGTGGCCTTGTTGAAGGAGGTGTGCCAAGTGGGCTTTGAGGTGTCAAAAGCCCTCCTAGGCACAGTGTCTCTCTCTGCCTGCTGCCTGTGGTTCAAGGTATCAAGCTATCAGGTACTGCCACAGCACCATGTCTGTCTACTTCCTGTCATGATGATAGTGGACTAACCCTCTGAACTGATAAACCTCTAATCAAATGTTTTCTTTTATAAGAGTTCCCTTGACCATGGTGTCTCTTCACAGCAATAGAACAGAACCAAGTCACTGGGCAAGAGGCAAGATTTAGAACATCATTTACCTATTGATATAGCAAGCGAGAATTTCAACTTATCTATTACTAATAAAATTCCAATTATAAGAACAATCAGATATGATCTTTAAAATGAAGCTTTAAAGATAGGTGTCTTGGGGCTATGATAGAATTCTATGACTGAAAGCAACTTGGGCAAGAGAGAATTTATTTCAGCTTACATGTCCCAATCATACTCCATTACCGAGTGAAGTAAAGGCAGAAGGAGCTCAAGGCAGGGACACAGATGCAGGAATGGAGCAGAAGCCATGGAGGATGCTCTTAACAGTGTGTTCCAGCCTGGCAGTGACAGTGTACGCCTTTAATCCCAGCACTTGGGAGGCAGAGGCAGGCAGATTTCTGAGTTCGAGGCCAGCCTGGTCTACAGAGTGAGTTCCAAGACAGCCAAGGCTACACAGAGAAACCCTGTCTCGGAAAACCAAAACCAAACCAAAACAAAACAACAATATCAACAACAACAAAACCCCAGCGTGTTTCTCATGGCTTGCTCAGCTTGTTTCCCAATACAACTCTGGTCCACCTGCCCAGGGTAACACCACCCACAGTGAGCTGGGCCTCCTTCTGCCTGCCAGTTGGTGATCAAGAAAATGCCCTTGCAAGCATCTGATGGAAGCATTTTCACAACTGAAGTTCCTCTTTTCATTTGACTCTAACATGTGTCAAGTAAAGTAGACAGGTAGCCAAGGTCCTAGGTTTCTCGTAGTTAGCTACTGCGGCAGCACCAGCGCCAGTGGCACAGACAGTGGTGGTGACTGTGAGCCTGGCTAGCCAGGTGGGTCCCAAGTTCAGTGGTGAATGCTTTGAAAGAGAGAACACTTCCCCAAGTGTTACAGATCAGCAAAGACAGCCACTCTCAGATGGTTCTTGGTGAAATAACTTGTGTACTTTCTTCCAGGTGGACAGGGACTATTGATGGGATTTAGGAGGTAGATGTTTCCCATGGATTGAATCTGAGATGTTAGTGATGCTTTATTTGCATTGGGAAGGACCCCAGGTGCTACATTTCCTAACTGACTGCCCATGGTCCTTTCAGTGGGGGTGTTGTAGTTGCTAGTTCCAGAGCAGGTACAGAAATGGTAGGAGCAGCTCTTCCTGCCCATCTCAAGTCTCTGAAGATGCCCGTGAGTCTGAGGTGGCTCAACCTTAGCAGTTCTTCTGTGTAGTGGCCTGCATGTCTCCTTCTTAATCTTATCAGAGTTCCAGGCATTCTCTCCCATCTTCCCTGGTATAATGTTTACATGCTTTCCTCTAGCACATCTTTAACATTAACTCTGTGTTGGATGAGAAGATTCTCTTGGGTGAGATGCAACACACACACACACATCTACACACCTCAGAAAGGGAACCCATAACAGATCAAAGTAATAATTCTGCCAAAGTCCAATTTGGTGAGCTAACACATTTTAATCGAGGTCACTAAGAGCACTATGGGTAAGGGGTTCCCTACAGGAACAGCTCTATCACAGAAAACACACCCATGATGGGAGATGACTCCCAAGTCTCCATCTCTGCACAGATTACAGGCAGATGGACAGATCTGAGAACTCTCCATGGGCCAGTATAGCTGTTCTCTTCTTTTCTCACAGCTATATACTGCTTTTCCACATCATATTGGAGGTTGGAGCTTTCCTAGACATGCGACTTTTGTTTGCCTTCGAGTCTAATGAACCTCCCCTACCTCTTGGAGGAAGTGTTTCTGTTTGGAAGAGCAAACTTCCAACCACTACATGATGCTCTAATCCATTGCTAATGACTGTCTTGGGTGGAGGAGTTCCACGATCCACTGGCAATGCCTTCCAAGGGCATGGGTGAGGAGTGTGACGGCATGTGTATTTGCTGCACAGGACACATCAACATCGTTTCTAGCACCATGATGCTCTACGATTCTTCCTGAGGATATCTCTGGCCTTGGCTGGTCATGCTCTTGAAAGCGGTATTGGGACTGTCAGTTCTCCTATGTAATTCTATGTCTGTCTGTCTCTGTCTCTCCTTTCCAGACACCATGAGGTCAGCAGCTTCATCCCACCATATACTTCCTGCTAAGCTAATTCTGTTTCATCACCAGCCCATAAATGACAGAACTGACTGCCTGGAAACTATGAGACAGACAAACTTTTCCTCCTTGGAAGTTGTTCAGCTCGGTCTTTTTGTCATGATGCTGAAAGGCTAGTATGGGTACCTTGCAAGATCTCAGCAATAGCTCCTGGATGAGTCTCTCCATCCACCAATCACAAGAGTCTGCCTGGTGAGTAATGACAACAGTATAATAATGAGCCTAATTTTGTCACAGACACAAACTAAGGACTTTGTGTTTATTGTCTTCAATGTTCATAGCAAGTGGGTGCAGAGAACTATTAATATCCTTACATTAGTAGTACAGCGGAGGAAAGAACGGAGAAGGGCATGCTTATCTTGTGCAGAAGCTGTTAAGGCAAAGTCCAAGTCATCAAAAGTCTGTGCAAACCAACTCTTGTTGCCAGGTATGACCAGCATCCAGATCCCATTCATGGCGATCGAGGAGACCCAGACTGTGGGCACCTTTTCTTTTTTTTTTAATATTTTTATTTTCTATATTCTTTGTTTACATTCCAAATGATTTCCCCTTTCCTGGATTCCTCCCTCCCCATATGTCCCATAAACCTTCTTCTCTCCATCCATTCTCCAGTCACCTCCCTCCTTTTTTTCTCTGTCCTTATATTCCCTTCCAATGCTAGATCAATCCTTTCCAGGATCAGGACCTTCTCCATACTTCTTCATGGGAGTCTATTGTTATGCGATTTGTGCCTTGGGTATTCAGGGCTTCTGGGCTAATTAATATCCACTTATCAGAGATTTCATTCCATGTGTATTCTTTTGTGACTAGGTTACCTCACTTAGGATGATATTTTCCAGATCAAACCATTTGCCTAAAAATTTTGTGAATTCATTGTTTCTAATTGCTGAGTAGTATTCCATTGTGTAAATATACCACATTTTCTGTATCCATTCCTCCTTTGAGGGACATCTGGGTTCTTTCCAGCTTCTGGCTATTATAAATAAGGCTGCTATGAACATAATGGAGTATGTGTCTTTATTGCATGCCGGGGAGTCCTTTGGGTATATGCCCAGGAGAGGTATAGCAGGGTCCTCCGGAAATGTCATGTCCAGTTTTCTGAGGAACCGCCAGACTGATTTCCAAAGTGGTTGTACCATCTTACAGCCCCACCAGCAGTGGAGGAGTGTTCCTCTTTCTCTACATCCTCGCCAACACCTGCTGTCTCCTGAGTTTTTGACCTTAGCCATTCTGACTGGTGTAAGGTGAAATCTCAGGGTTGTTTTGATTGATTTGCATTTCCCTAATGACTAATGATGTTGAGCACTTCTTAAGGTGTGGGCACCTTTTCTGAGTGAGGACCTCTCAGTATGGGGATTGCTGAAGCTGGAAAAGAAGAATAATCTGAACACAGAACACGGAGAGGCATTACAGCACTGTCTGAAAAGCTAACTGGCTGTAGAGTGATCCAAGGACGAGTTCAATCTCCCTCACCTTTACTCTCTTAGTTAGCATGACCTGTCAACACAACTAAGTCATCTGAGAAGGGACTTTCAATTGACAAATTGCCCCGCACTGAATTGGCCTGTAGACTGTGGAGGGTTGTTTTGATTGTTAACAGAGAACACAGTCCACTGTGGGCGGCACCATTCCCTGGGCAGGTAGTTCTGATCTGTATAAGAAAGCTGGGTAAGTATAAGCCTGTGAGTGAGCCAGAAGGCAACATTTTCCCACAGATTCCGCTTCAGGTTTCTGCTTGAGTTCCTGCCTTGATTCTCTCAGTGACGGCTATGCCCTGGAAGGCAAATAAGCCATTCCCTTCACTCTGTTGATTTTGGTCAGTGTGTTTTATCATAGCAACAGAAAGGGAACCTGAACATCCACATTTCAACAGGGGCAAGAGAAATCCAGTTATTTTGACTGATTCAGTGATGAATTAGGTTAGTGTTTTTCGACAGAATTTTATTTCCTGATATAGCTACACATGCTGCTTGGTGCACACCCAGAATGTGGGTTGGAACAGCAATGTAATGGTAAAGATCTTGAGTAAGATGGGAAAATGTTGCTAAAATGCCACTAAATAGAAGGAGTGGGGTAGAAACAGAGTACGCACGCTCTATTTTCCTTTATTCATTCACTGGTTTATTGATCACAGTGCTGAGATCCAGCCCACATCTTTGGCCATGCTAGGCAAATGTCTGCCGCTGAACTGTATCACCAATCTCTCCTCTCCTCCCCATCTAAAGCATGTCATAAAGCTCACTTCTGTAAGCATCTGATACCTTCAGGTGGGAAAGATGAGGCACGGATCCTCCTCGTACAAGACACAATAAGAAATCGTACCAGATAGGACAGGTGGGGAAAAGCCAAACATCAGTCAAGAGCTCTTTATCTGGGACAAACCTGAAGGGAACGACCCAATAGATCACACTTCTAAGTCTATAAAAGAGAAGGGACATGTATTAGTCAGGGTTCTCTAGAGTCACAGAATTTATGGGTGGGCTCTGTACAGTAGGGGAATTTGTTGGTGACTTACAGTCTGTAGTCCAACTCCCAACAATGGTCAGCAGCAGCTGTGAATGGAAGTCCAAGGATCTAGCAGTTGCTCAGTCCCACAGGCAAGCCGGTGAAGAGAGAGGTTTTTTGGTTTGTTTGTTTTTTGTTGTTGTTGTTGTTTTGGTTTTTTATTTTTGTTTGTTTGTTTGTTTGTTTGTTTTTCAAGACAGGGTTTCTCTGTCTGTCCTAGAACATATATATATATATATATAGTTTGTTAAGAAAGACATGTAGCAGTGGCCCCTTCCTGTTGGGACTGTGGTCCTAGACTCCTCGAAGACGCCCAAGAGTCCAGAGATGATGGTCCGGCACTCTGTATACACTCACCTCTTGTGTCTACACACACACACACACACACACACACACACACACACACACACTCATGATAAAGTTTAATTCACCTGGGTTTCTGGACTGCTCAGCAAGTGCTTTTACTTGTGTGCTGTCTCTCTGGCTCTGGTTTTCAGTTCCAAGCAAACGCTCTAAGACTGAATGACTCTCACGACTCTCGCCCTTCCGAAAAGTCCCTGTGAAATAAAACATTTCCCCAAAGATGTCTGTAATATTGTAATGTCTAAAGTGGTTTTACGCTGTTGCTTTACAGTTACAAGATGGAGCAAATTTACAAACCACATAACAAAAAAAATTTGCCAGATTTACAAATCAAAATGGTATTTCTTAATCTGGGAAGAAATTTCCAATTCTTACTGCTTTTCCAGAGGACTGGGATTCAGTTCCCCGAACCCACACTGGGTGGCTAGGATGCCTTTTAAGCAACTACAAGTGCAGATGTTGACTCAGGGTTCACTGAAGAAACAGAGATAGAAGATGGTGTCCATTCTCTCCCTCTCCCTCTCCCTCCCCCCCTCTCCCTTTCTCCCTTTTCCCTCCCCCCTTGTTTCCCCTCTCCCCTTTTTCATCTATTGAGATGAATGCTCAGGAATGAGTTGACGGTTCATGTTTCATTCTTGATTTGGAAAGGTGGGAAGACTTCAGCTAGGTTTCCTACAGTACAGACTTGGGGACATTTTCTTTTCTGCCATTTTCTTTTGTTTTCCGTCTGGCCTTTGCTGTCATTGTGGATCATGACTGTCTCCCACAAGGGCCCATGTGATATCTCTGTTCCCTTCTGCAGATGTGAGGTGAGTGTCTTGCTCTGCCAAGGATTTGGTAGTGACTGGACTCACTACTTGGCCTCAGGCCCAAAGCAATAGGGCTACTCAATCTCGTACTTGAACCACGAGACAAAACCAAACTGTGATGGAAAATGAGCCTTGTCTGAGTTAATTACCTCAGGTATTTCAGTGCTGTGCGGGAGGCTGACAGCTGAGGCCTTCTGTGGAGGGAGAAGACCTTCCCACACAGCTCAGGGCAATCTGCCTTGCTCTGCAACTCCTGACATCTAAAGCATGTCTTCAGAGCCTTTGAACAAACAGCTGGGGCCACAGCCTACCCAAGGTGACATGCAAGACAGCAGGTCTCAAGGAAGATGCCTACAAATATAATGGCAGATGTGCGGGAGACAAACACCCTGCTCCTCAGGGCAGGCCTGCTGATGTCACCATGACATCACTGTTAGCGCAAAGGGGAAGGGCCGCATGCCTGTGTTTGAGATGAACTTGAAAATGAAAGTTTCCTTTCCCCTTGCCTCTCCCTCCTCCCTCCCTCCTCCTTCCTCCCTCTCTTCCCTCCTCCCTCCCTCCCTCCCCCTCTACTCTCCCTTTCTCCTTCCTTTCTTTCTCTCTTCTTCCTTTCTTCACTTCTTCATCACACTGTAGCCAGGTTGGGCTCAAACTAAGATTCCTCAGTCTCTTCGTCCTGTATATAGGATGTCAGGTTCTCGACACCCTCTTCCCCTGACCCTCTTCCCCTGAATACCTCCAGAGAAACTGACTGAAGGGAAACAGGATTAAGTGCCATTGTTCTGGAGAAGTTATTTGCATAAGAAACCCAGCCATCTGTAAGGCCTTGCACGCAGGAGTATCTAGGTATATCTTGTATTCAGTATGAGTTGTTTTCATTACTGGGGTTGAACCTAGAGCTCTGCACCTAGGCGTCAACCCCTTCCCCAAGCCACCCCACCCTACCCACTTATTTCCCTTTGCAAAGTTAACCAGACTGCCCTTGAACTTTCAATCCTCCTGCCTCAGCCTCCAAGTAGCTGGGACGACAAGCCTGCGACTCTTGCTCTGGCTTGACGGTTAATTTTCATACCAGCTTTAAAATGTTTTATTTCATAGTGAGCTTTTCATTTTGTTTTTAATGGTGGTTCACTTTGGCCATTTGGTGGTTTGATTTGTCTGTGTGTGCCCATGCACACATGCCATGGTGCGTGTGTAGAGGTCGGAGGACACTCTGGAGTCTCTTCCTCCTTCCACGTTTATGTGGGTTCTGGGGCTCAAAACTCAGGCCTGTGCAACAAGTACCTCTCCCTGCTAAGCCATCTTGCTGGCCCAAATTTAACTGCATTTTAAAGAACTCTAAATGAGATATAGTCCTGCATTGAATAGTTTTCTATTATAATACAGGCACTCATGGCTGTATGTAGCTACTTATGAGAGAAAGAACTTCAAACAGCTCAACAGTAACGAATATGGAAACAGCCATCAAAATGGGCTTGAGACTCATAATGTACATGGATACAGGCACTGTGATGGCTTTTTCTGGTATTTTAATAAATCGTCTTCAAGAAGCTATGGACTGCTGGTGGCACATGCTTTTAATCCCAGCACTTGGGAGGCAGGGACAGGCAGATTTCCGAGTTCGAGGCCAGCCTGGTCTTCAGAGTGAGTTCCAGGACAGCCAGGAAAACCCTGTCTCGACCCCCCTCCCCACCCAAAAAAAAAAGAAGCTATGGACTAAGAATATGCTTCTTTTTAAAAATTCCTGACTTCCCATGAAATTCTCAGAGGAAGCCGTGACTCAGCTGGACAGATGGAGTGTGATGTGTCAGTCCCTCTGAGGTCACAGCGCTGACTACCCCATCCCTAAGGTTCGGTGACTATTACTCCACAGGAATGGTATCCTTCCTAGTTCTGAGCTGGCGCCTTATCGGATGATGGATTCTGCAAAAGAATCTTCACTGTAACATTTTGCAGTTATTATAGGGGGTGGAGGTGGGTGGCAATAACAGTGAGTTTATTTAAAACAAAACAAAACAAAAACCCTGGGTGTTCTCTTATTATATGGCTGTCTTTCTTCTGGGAAGGAGCAGTGGATGGTGTAGTTCTATTTGTGAAGTCTGATTTCTTCTCTCTGCTGTTTACTTTGACAAAGGGGGAAAAAAAAGAATTCAATGGGTCTCATCATGACTGGGAAAATAGCAAAAACAGAACAGAAGAAATAATACACAGAATGTACCCCAAACATAGCAGGAAAAAAAAAAGGGCTGAGCAAACTTGCCTTTCTAGGCAGCACCTATCAAAAGAGGATATGAGTTTCAGCAGAGCGAAGGTTTTGTCCTGAAGAACTGAAGATCATGGTAAAGGGCAACAGAAGCCGCTGATCCCATATTACAGCCATCAGCGTGTTCCCAGAGTGGGGCCAAAGGAGTCTGGTGTGTGGGTCATGAACCCATGAACTCCCAGAGGTTGTGTTACCTGCATACTTGAGCCCTGTCTTAGCATCATTAGATAAGCCCAGTGCATGCATAGGTAATGTTAGTTGCAGTCATTAGCATTAGATGGGGGTGATGGCGGTCTGTCACCGTGAAGCCCTGGGGTCAAGTCACTGCCAACAGACATGTGCACACACTTGCTGGAGTCCAAGAGAGAGCAGCTGGCAGAATAGAGCTTGATTAGTCGGGTGTGGTGCCGCACGCCTTTAATCCCAGGACTGGGAAGTAGGGGCAGGCAGATCTCTGAGTTCGAGGCCAGCCTGATCTACAGAGTGAGTTCCAGTACAGCCAGGGCTACACAGAGAAACCTTGGGGGTTTGGGGAGGAGTATAGAACTTGATTGACTGTAATGTCAGCCTATTAAAGACCTCAATTCTAGCCGGGCAGTGGTGGCGCACGCCTGTAATCCCAGCACTCTGGGAGGCAGAGGCAGGCAGATATCTGAGTTGGAGGCCAGCCTGGTCTACAGAGTGAGTTCCAGGACAGCCAGGGCTATATAGAGAAACCCTGTCTCGAAAAAAACCAAAATCCAAAAAGACCAACCCCCACCCCCCCAAACAAACAAACAAACAAACAAAACCCAATTCTGGTAGGGGTCCAGGGTTGGGGTCTAGAATAGAATGGGCAGAGCAGACCAATAAAAATTAGTTATTATGTTCAATTGTTGAACATTTATTTTCATTTTTATTTTTGCTATGGGTTATTTGAATCTTTATTTTACTTTCGTTGTGTGTTTGTGTATGGCTGTGTATAGTCTTGAGCGGATGAAATTGGGTGCTTGTACAAGCCAGAAGAGTGTCAAATGGCCTGGAGCTGAAGTAACAGGTGGCTGTGACCTGCCATTGTGGGTAATGGGTTCCAAACCCAGTTCCTCTTTGAAAGCAGTCCATACTCTGAAGCCCTGGACCGTGCCTTCAGTCCCTGCATGCAAGTCTAACCTAGAGTATGAAGCTGGACTTCATCAAGATACCCAGCAGACAACACTAGTGGCTTTATCAGCTACAAAAGCAGTTGTGACTTTGTGTTGTTGAAAATTGCCATTCGATTCTGGAATACACTATTAAAAAGATCAGGGTTATGGCTGGGCGGTGGTAGCGCATGCCTTTAATCCCAGTACTTGGGAGGCAGAGGTGGGCAGATTTCTGAGTTCAAGGCCAGCCTGGTAACAGTGAGTTCCAGGATAGCCAGGGCTACACAGAGAAACCCTATCTTGAAAAACCAAGTCAACCAGCCAAAACAAAACAGAAAGCCAAAAAAATTGAAAAAACCAAAACCACCACCAGCAACAAAATAGTTACATTATACAGCATTTTACTATATTATTTCTTGTTTTTTTTTTTTTGTTTTTTTTTTTTTTTAGCAACTTATGACTTGCTGTTCGTATTTTTGTACTATGGACATAAAGTTAGACGAAACAACTGATTTTCTTACTTGAACTGAAAATGCGTCAAAAAGCAGCAGAGACAACTGTCAACATCAACATCTCCTCTGACCCAGTGCGGGGCTGGGTGAAGAGGTTTCACAGAGGGGAGGAGTCCCTGAGGATGAAGAACACCGTGGCAGTGTCAGAAACTGACCACGATCAACTGAGAGCGGCCAACAGAGCTGGTCCTCTTACAGCTGCAGAAGTGGTGGGAGAGCTCACAACGCACCAGTCTACGGCCATTTGACATTTGAAGCAAGTTCAGGAAGATTAAAGGCTTGGTAAGTGTCTGCCTGTGGGCTGAGTGGAAATCAAGACCTCTGCCATTTTGAACTGTCTGCTTACACTTCACACTAGACGAGGAACATTTCTTGGTTGGGATGTGATCTGAGAGGAAAAGTGGATTGTATGTGAGCTCCAGCAACGACCAGCTGAGAAACAGTTCCAAAGCGTGTTCCAAAGCCAAGCCAATGCCAAATAAATGGCACGGTCACTGTTTGGTGGTCTGCTATTGGTCTGCTCCACAACAACACAGACATTCATTTTGGTAGGATCTGAGGCTTTGATCCTGAAGGGTTTGATTATGGCTACTTGGTGGTCTCGTGTTTCTTGTATGTATTCACACCAGAAACATTCCACTACACCAAGTAATGGCAGGGCATCAAATCCAGACCATAAATGTTGGAAGGAGAGAGACTCCTTTGAGGAGAAGTTGTTGTATACAATCATTTCAAATATTGTGCTGGTAAATGGAAGGGAACAGGTACATACAAAATACTGATCGGGCTACTGAAAGAGCCCAGAGATCACATTATATAATATGATAGAGAATGGTGAACTTGGAAGCGAGAGAACTTGGGGTGGAGAGGCTGGGAGACAGACGGGAAGTGAGATGGGGGAGATCTGTTGACGGGTATTTGAGGAAGTGTGGTGTCATACTATTCCTGAGGAGATGTGAAGAAATGTCTGCCCAATCCAGACAGAGAATCCATGATAAACCAATGTGCAGATGCCACCAGCATCCAACTGGGAGAACCAATGAGTTTCATTGGGTTTATTTACAGGAGTACGGGTGAGGGGTTACTTATAGGAGCCGAAATGACTTGAAGACCATCACCAAAGCCCGCCCCAGGATGGGTGACAGCTCACAAAAGCTTTGAACCTGGAACTCACTGCACAGCCTGCAGACAGCTCAACAGGTTGAAGAGCATCCTTTTCAGGCAACTTTCCCCGTCTCTGCCTCCTTGCTGGTGGCTTAACTAGTCTGCGAGTCTACCAGGCAGCTCATTAGGTCTGAGGCCGACTCTCAGCAGTCCTTACAGGTTAAATGTGCTCGGGGGAAGGATGGACCTAGTGAATCTGGTAGGTTTCAGGAACTTCCTGAAGCCTTTGAGTGGCTTATTTGCTGAGCTTGACTGGGCTTCCTTGCATGGTGGAATGTTCCTCTTCCCTTTCCCATCAAAAGAAGCACCTCACTCTGTAGCTCAGGCTGACCGGAAATGTGCTATACTCCTGCCTCAGCTTCCTGGATGCTCTGCTGTGCCTCACTGCACCCTGGCTGCTTCTAACAGGAATTAACTAACTGATTAATAGCAGAATTCCCAAGGGTTAGTCTTTTAGCTTTGGAGTGAAATATTCTTCCCTATGAAGAACAAGACAGAGATGTTGGAGGACTGGATATAGAACTGATAGTTGGTAAAGGGCTAACCCTGAGAGCAGAAAAATGGATGCCCAGAGAAAAACTCAAAAGTTCAATATATATATATATATATATATATATATTGGAATTAAACGCTATCTAATAGTTTTTTTTTAAAATGAACTAAGACAGGGTTGATGTTTCAGACCTGCAATCCTGACTCTGAGGATGCCGAGGAAGGAGGAATATGGTAAGTTTCAGGACAGCCTGGGCTACACAAGAAGATACTCTGTGGACAAACAATATAAGAAACAGTATCTGCACACATAAATATGGATGTATTTCAAGAGCATGATGTTTAATGAAACATTAAGTCATAGACATATAGAGAATGTATGTCTTCACCAGGCGGTGGTGGCTCATGCCTTTAATCCCAGCACTCAGGAGGCAGATGCAAGGGGATTTCTGTAGGTTCAAAGCCAGTCTGGTCTACAGAGTGAGTTCTAGAACAGCCAGGGCAAACCCATTCTCTTTTTTAAAGAAAAAGAGAATGCATGTTCCAGTCTTAGGAAGTAGGAACACTAGGAAAAGTCAAACCCTGTCTTATGGAAATGTTTACACAACACAACACCAAGGAAATGATTGACATGACTGACAGGTGTGTGGGTTCCTCTGGGGAAGAACTTACAGGACCTTTCACGACCAGTGAAAGTTAATCTCTTATACTGCCCAGTGGACACATGGGCATCTCTTCAATTACACTTAAGTGTGCGCACAAGTAGGGTCCAGTCATCAGCATCAAGGAAGAACAGAGACGAGACAGACATGTAGCGCGGGGAAGCACAGCAAGTCTTAAGGCAGAGTGACAGAAATAAATTGGCACACAGACAGAGTAGACTGTGACAGAACACCAAGGCAGAACGCTCTCTCCCAAAGCACTTGTAGAATCCTTGTAGAATCTAGAGAGGAGAAGGCTTGAGAGCACTTGACTGATGGTGGATAAATCCACTGTGATAGAACCCAGCAGGTTCTGAATGTTATCCGCAAACTGATGCTGGGAAGGACAATAAACCCCAATTCCTTACCTGTGAGTTACACCCAGGCTTTAAGGCATAACAAGACACGGAAACGGAGACTTCCTTCTCTTAGAATTCACTAGAAAAGGCACCCGAAGAATGTTTTCAGTAAGAAGAAAATTAACCAGCATGGGATGACTTGAAACAAACAAACAAACAAACAAACAAAATCCCCCCAAACAAAAACAAACTAGGTGGGGGCTGGAGAGGTGGCTCAGTGGTTCAGAGCACTGGTTGTTCTTGCAGAGGACCTGGATTACCACCAGTGCTCATAGGGTGGCTCACAACCATTTGTGACTCCAGTTCTGGGGGGATCTGATGACCTCGTCTGGATTTTATAGACACTGCACACATGTGGTAGGCAAAACACCAATCATACAAAATAAAAAATAGAGGGGGCAGAAGCAAGCAAGGGTGAACTGGCCAACATATTAGCAGATTTACATTAGTATCACCCCAACACTCACACATACACACACACACACACACACACACACACCACACCACACCACACCACCCCCACACGTTATAGTTTATATAAGTGTCCCCCAAAGGTCAATTTTTAAAAAAGATGTATGTATTATGTAAGTACACTGTAGCTGTCCCCAGATGCACCAGAAGAGGGCGTCAGATCTCATTACCGATGGTTGTGAGCCACCATGTGGTTGCTGTGTAGCCCTGGCTGTCCTGGAAACTCACTCTGTAGACCAGGCTGGCCTTGAACTTAGAAATCCACCTGCCTCTGCCTCTGCCTCCCAAGTGCTGGGATTAAAGGCGTGTGCCACCTCTGCCTGGCTTTTTGGGGGGGGGGGGGCGGGGGATGGAGCTGTCAGTGCTTTTAACCGCTGAGCCATCTCTCCAGCCCCAAAGGTCCATTTGTTAAAGGATTGGTCACCAGCTGGATGTTGTTGAGAGATGCTGGGAAGTAGAAGCCATGGCTCCTTTTGGGAGGCAGTCATTGGGCTGTTCGGGGAAGAGAGTGAAGACTCTGCTCACTTCTCTCTGTTTCATGGCCAAAGGTGGAAAGCAAGCCTGGGATGGGGAGTGGCTATGATGCCGGATGTTCGTAGAGCGACCGGAAATGATGGGTGGATAGGAGCGGTAGACTGAACTCCAACTAAAACCTGCTGAGGAAGAGCAACGCGCGCGTACCATGGAGCCTTGGGGAATCGTTCTAAGGAACTATTTGTCCAGCAACACCAGGTGGCTCGTTTTTCCTTCAAGCGGTCCTTGAGAAGTTGCTTTCGGTATTGACCGTTGTGTTTGGCTATGTGACGAAGTCACCCTTGAACGTAGTTTGTAGGCTCATATTCAAGGTTCTTCTTGCACTCAAAGAAAGGAATGGAGATGAGTAACGCTGCCCTGACTTGTTCCCCTCTGCCTTGGCTGTATGCCGTCTCCATGGCAGCCAGCCTACAAGACACACTTCTGATGATGGGAAGTCAGGTGAGGTTTGGAGACTGTAGGAGATGCTGCCGAGAAATGGCTTGAGGGGTCTTCCCTCTCCCTTGGATACCACCCAGGAGACAAAGAGTTCAGATCTACCAGCTGGTATTTGGAAACTGGAACAAAACAAAACAAACCCCAAATCTGCTGCTTATTTTTTTTCCCCAGTAGCTTGACCGAATAAACAAGTGGAAAAATGGTTTGTGCCCATATAGCAAGCCACAGGAAGCAAGAAGCTTTGGGCTAAATGCTGTGGTCTCTACGTCCCCTCCTCCCCCCTTACGATGCAGGTGTGGGGAAGCAGGCTGGGCATCTCAATCCAGCCAGTTCTGGCTTTTCTGGAAAGGGAGCAAGAATGCAAGTTATTTAAAGATTTATTTATTATGTATACATCTTCTGCCTGCATATATGCCTGCAGGCCAGAAGAAGGCACCAGATCTCATTACAAATGGTTATGAGCCACTGCGTAGTTTCTGGGAATTAAACTCATGACTTCTGGTAGAGCAGCCAGTGCTGCTCTTAACCTCTGAGCCATCTCTCCAGCCCCGAATGCAAGCTGTTTAAATTATCTGGCGGGTGATGATCAGTCTGTTTTCTGTTGCCACAACAGCACTCCAGAATGGGTAATTTATACAGACAGAAAAAACGTTTATTTCATAGACCTCTGAAGGCTGAGATCTAGGGTTGAGGGTTGTATCTGGTGAGAGTCTTCAGGCTGGCAAGAACCATATGGGAAAACAGTAAGTCTCTCCCTCTTTTTGTATAGCCACTGATCATGGCCAGACATGGGGACACTGCCTATAAGCCAGCACTTGGGACACTGGGGCAGGAATAGCTCTAGTTCGAAGCCAGCCTGGAGTATAGAGTGATATTTCGTCTAAAACAAAAGAACAAAGGCAAATGAATGAGATAGCTTAGTAGTGAAACGTGCTTGCTGTGCAGGGGTGGGGATCTGAAAGAAATCTGAATCCACAAAGTGGTTCTCTGGCTTCTACAAGTACGCTGTGTCACAGACACCCACCCATGCACAAACTCACACACTAATAGTAACTTTTAAAAGCAAACCCAAGGGCCAGGTATGATAGACATGCCTTTAATCCCAGCACTCAGGAAGCAGAGGCAGCTGGATCTCTGTGAGTTCAAGGTCAGCCTGGTCTATATACTTGAGTCCGTGACAGCCACAGAGAAAAATCTCTTCGAAAAACAATGGAACAAACAAAAACCACCCCCCCACACACACACACTCAATTATATTGTGGTATAATTTAAATACCATCATGTAGTCATTCATGGTACACTCGAAGTGTGCTAATCATAAATCCGATGAATTAGTACTTCCAAGTAACCATTGCCCCCTCGGGATTTGGTCTCTGTGACCCTGAATACTCACAATACTTTCCTATGGTCCCCCTCTTTCTGTCCCTAACCCCAGTAGCTACTTGATTTGCTTTCTTCTATGCTATTGATTTCCTGAAAAGACTGGCTGTTTACCTTTAGAGTGTGTCACAGGTCCAATTGTTTCCTTGTAAGAGTCATTAACCTAATATTTCAGCAATTGTATTTCCTGTGCACTGGAAGTTAGGCCTAAAGGCTTGGCTAAATACAGTTAAACAACACAGACAGATACAAAACCTTCACAGATGACTTCCTGTCCATGTGGTACCAGGGTGAGGACGGTTAGTTTGAGTCTTTGTCCTTCCTTCCTGGGAGGAAGGATAATCTTTGCCATTAGAGTCCTCCATCTTTGTGTGGGAAGACCATCTGCTTGTCAAATAAAGTCTCCTTCCTTGACACCCCTAATGCTCCAACTTAATGACTTGGTCGATGAACTGAGGAGCTTGGTTCTGGCAATGGTTTCAGTTGCCCCCAGAAACCCATATTCTGAAATTATCATAATTCTTTGGTTTTAAGTAAGGCATCATTATAATCCCCTTGCCTCTCTCTCTTGACCATGGGGCTGTCCTTTGTGCAGAATATTATTTCCTTAAAATGCATAAGTTATCTGCCCAGGGTTCTGCTTGCTTTTTTTTTTTTAAAAGGCCAGCATTAAAGGTTCTGTCATTTTCCTCTGCTTCAGGATTATTTGTAGAAATAGCACAGAATGCCATCTTCTACCGATGGCGGCTGTAGGATGGGAAGAGACGAGTCCATCTGTCGCCAACAGCATGGGCCGTAGCCATTACTATGGGGCCTTTTAGGGTTTAGGAGCTAAAGTCCCCTAGGCCTGGGTTTGGAATCTTGGCCTTTGATTGGGAGACTATGCAGCCCTTGAAGATGTGGGCATGAGGATGCTTCCCAAGCAGGAAATAGAAGAGATGCAGTGTAGGCTCATCAGTGGACTCTGTGACTGACAGGCCATTTGAGAACCTGAGCCTGAGCCCCTGCGGGTCAGGGGTTTTAGGGCCCTTGGCATGTGCTCGTGGCTTTGGCTGTCTTTAGGTCCTGTTTGTACTTTCTTCTTCTTCTTCTTCTTCTTCTTCTTCTTCTTCTTCTTCTTCTTCTTCTTCTTCTTCTTCTTCTTCTTCTTCTTCTTCTTCTTCTTCTTCTTCTTCTTCTTCTTCTTCTCCTTCTTTCTCCTCCTCTCCTTCTCCTTCTCCTCCTTCTCCTTCCTCTTCCTCTTCCTCTTCTTCTTCTTCCTCTTCTTCTTCTTCCTCTTCTTCTTCTTCCTCCTCTTCCTCCTTCTTTTTTTTTTTTGGTTTTCCAAGACAGGGTTTCTCTGTGAAGCCCTGGATATCCTGGAACTCACTTTGTAGACCAGGCTGGCTTCGAACTCAAAGGTCCACCTGCCTCTGCCTCCTAAGTGCTAGGATCAAAGGTGTGTGTCACCACCGCTGGCTTGTTTGTACTTCTTGAGGGGAGAGGGATGCGTGTTCTGCAGGAGTGTGGGATCTACCTCTTGGGGAGTCTCTGTATTTCTAGTAAGGATTTCATTGGTGTCATTTCTGTGCTCTTCGGGGACTGGCTGTACACAGGGAGCTTCTTAAAGTTCACCACATCTGCATCGCACCATGCAACTCCCAAAGCCCAAGGAGGGAAAGATCAGGATTTAAGGGGAAAAAATTATTTTTATATTTTTATGCCCATGAGTGTTTGTCTATGTGCACCACATGCATGTAGTTCCCATGAAGGCCAGGAGAGGGCACCAAATTCCCTGGAACTGATTTATAGGGCGATGTCTGTAACCACATAGGTGCTGGGAACTGAACCCAGGTCATCTGCAGGAATAGCGAATGCTCTTAACCATTGAGCCATATCTTTAGCCCCTGAGACTCCATTTGAATTAATTAATTTTTTTTGTATTATTTCCTTTCAGATTGGCCTTGGATTTGCTCTGATTCTTCTGCTGAAGCCTCTTGAAAACAGGGATTACAGGCATGTGCCACCAGACCCAGCTAAGATTCCATACTTGACTTCAGCTAATTCTTATTTTTCTCCTTATTTCAGGAAGCATGATGAACAAATGATATCTTGCATGTACTGTGTACATTTTTTGACTCTGTGATCCTGATGATGATTAATAATTTGTCTGTTTGCTGTGTGAGGTATCTGCTACCCTGGGAACCCCATTTCTTGCTTACCCAAACCCCTACGGACAAAGCTTCCTCCGTGGAAGGCCTCCATCTTTGTGTGGGAGGAGCCATCTGCTTGTCACATAAAGTCTCCTTCCTTGACACTCCTATGTTCCAACTTAATGGCCTGTTGGCTGGTAAACAGAGAGGCTTGGGTCTGGTAATGGTTTTAGTTGCCCCCAGGAATGCATGTTCTGAAAATATTATAATTTGTAGGTTTTAAGTAAGGCAGCATTACAATCCCTGTCCCCTCTCTTCTCTGTCTTTCCTTGAGACAGGGTCTCTCTGTTCAGCCCTGGCTGGCCTAGAACTTGCTGTGTAGACTAGCCTGTTCTACCTTTCCACCCCCCAACACAAGTCAGAGCGTCACTGAGTAGTCCTGGCTGATCTCCTCTCTCTCCTCTCTTCTTTCTCTCTCTCCCACTTCCCACCCTCTTGAGACAAGATCTCATTGTGTAGCCTGTCCTGGAACTCTATATGTAGACCAGGCTGGCCATGAACTTATGAGATTTTCTGGCCTCTACTCCAGCTCTCTCCCCGATCGCCACCAACAGTTGCTAGGATTAGAGTGTGTGCTTCCATGACTAGATAATTATTTTATTACTATTATTGCCAGTGATCTCTTACTGTGCCTAGTTTATTGATGAAGCTTTGTCATAGTTATGCAGGTATGAGAGGGCAAGAGGAAGAGAGAGAGAGAGAGAGAGAGAGAGAACAAGAGGAAGACTTGGTGAGGAGCAAAGACCCCAGGTCCTTGCAGCCTCTTCCCGCTGCCTGGAACTTTCAGTGATGGTGCTGTCACAAGGAGTGGGAAAATGCCAGTTCCTCACCCTTGTCCTTTCTTCTGCTTTTCTTGCCCCCCCCCCCATCCCTTGGTGAGGATGGCCTTGCTTCCTGAGATGGGGGTGACCATGGCTTCTGTAGAGATAACAAATGTCCCAGGCGATCTGACACCCTCTTCTGACTTCGTTGAGCACCACCCACTAAGCACTCTGGTGCACAGACATACAAGCAGGCAAAACACCCGTACACATAAAGTTAAAAATAATTTTAAAATATAATTTCTATCTTTTCTTTCCAGTCAAGATCTCACTGTACAGACTAGGCTGGCCTGGAATTAACTATACAGCACAGACTTGCCTGAGGCCTACAGTTTTACTGCTTCAGCCTCACAAATGTCTACTTTTATTTATTTATTTATTTATTTATTTATTTATTTATTTATTTATTTATTTATTTATTAGTAATGGCCATATCCACATTTTTGATGATGTTGAGCAGTATTGGCTATTTGGTGTGCATATCATCTGGTTGACTTGGCTGCTCCCAGTAGATGGACTTGGCTGTTTATTTGCATCTACTATAATTTGAATTGATACAAAAAAACTCTCCTTTTAAAAACACGTTTATCTGCTGGAGAGATGGCTCAGTGGTTAAGAGCACTGACTGCTCTCCTGAGTTCAAATCCCAGCAACCACATGGTGGCTCACCGCCATCTGTTAAAGATGATCTGATGCCCTCTTCTGGTGTGTCTGAAAACAGCTACAGTGTGCTTTTTTTTGGGGGGGGGGGGTTGGATTTGTTTTTTTTCCCGAGACAGGGTTTCTTTGTATAGCTCTGGCTGTCCTGGAACTCACTCTGTAGACCAGGCTGGCCTCGAACTCAGAAATCTGCCTGCCTCTGTCTCTGCCTCCCAGAGTGCTGGGATTATAGGCGTGCGCCACCACCGTCTGGCTAGGATCCCTGTTTCTTAAATAAGTGGTTGTAAGGACACAGTTTACTTTTCTCGTTAGGCAGCTGGATTATTCCAGTTGTGGGTGTATCTTTTTAGTGAGCTATCTTGACCTTAATTGTTACAGACTTGAGCTGGGCCATGGTGGCGCATGCCTGTAATCCCAGCACTCTGGGAGGCAGAGGCAGGCGGATTTCTGAGTTCGAGGCCAGCCTGGTCTACAGAGTGGGTTCCAGGACGGCCACGGCTATTCAGAGAAACCCTGTCTCAAAAAACCAAAATAAAAATAAAAATAAAAATAAAAATAAAAATAAAAATAAAAAAAAAAATTGTTACAGACTTGAAGGTGAGATAGATTCACACCCTCCACGAGAGGCTCTTTCCTGTCAGGCCTAGAGTGCCTGAGGCTTCACCAGGAAGAGACTCAGTCAGCCAGGCTGGCCTCGTCTATCAAAGGCTGCAGGTTGGGGCTGGAGAGAGGGCTCAGCAGTTAAGAGCACTGACTGCTCTTCTGAAGGTCCTGAGTTCAAATCCCAGCACCCACTTGGTGGCTCACAACCATCCATAATGAGATCTGACGCCCTCTTCTTGTGTGTCTGAAGACAGCTACAGTGTACTTACAGTATATAATAAATAAATCTTATTTTTAAAAAAGGCTGCAGGTTAATTTAATTATTTTATTTATTTATTTTTGTGGAAATGTCAGGTCACTCACAGTCATTCAAAGGACATCCCGGACCCCTTGATTTAGGGGACTTTTAAGTTATATCTTGGGCTGGCATTTGTTGTCAATTTGACACAACTTGGAAAGGGGGACCCTCAGCTGAGAAACTCTCCTCGCATTGGCCCGAGGCCATGTCTGTGAAAGAGTATCTGGATTAATTATCGATGTGGAAGGACCCAACCCACTATGGGTGTCACCGTCCCTAGGCAGGAGAGCCTGGGGTATATAAGGAAGCCAGCTGAGCAGGTGGCAGTAAGGGATCCGGTAAGCCATGGTTTTCGTGGTTCCTGCCTTGGTTTGTTTCCCTTGATGACGAACTGCGTCCTGTAAGATGAAGTTATCCCTTTCCTTCCCAGATTGCTCTTGGTTAGAGTGTTTTATCTCAGCCATAGAAAGCAAACTAGATCCCGTCCTTTTCTTTTTATTATGAGTCTGTGCGTGTGTGCGTGTATGTGTGCACAGGCATGCACACGCTTGTGGTCAGAGAACAACTTTTAGAGTCAGTTCTCTCTTTCTACCATGTGAGCCCCAGAGACTGAACTCAGGTCATCTCATACTTGGCAGGAAGCACCTTTACCCATTTCATCAATACTTACAACATTTTCTAAACACACTATAGAAAGATTTCTTTCTCCCTTCTACAGATTGTGCTGTCTACTGGTATCCATCCCGATGAAAGGAACAGAGAAAGGAGAGTGGGGGAGGGGGAGCTGGAGCTGGTAACCCCGAGTGCCGGCCTAGGTCCCCCTATTCCATGTGGTCCCTTTACCTTTTGACTCACCTCTGCAGAAGGGGACTGGGCACCGCCTCCCTGCCCCACGCAAATATAAAATAATATGTTCCAATCTTGAACATCATTTCACTGTGTAGCCCTGGCTGTCCTAGAACTTGCTCTGTAGACCAGGTTGGCCTCAAACTCAGAGATCTACCCACCTCTGCCTCCTGCGTGCTGGGATTATGTGCCCTCACAACTGGATAACTTAATATTCTTAATTTATACCTGAGGAATCCAGACCAAAGAAACACTCCCAAATCACACTCAGTCTTTGGCTTTTTTTCCCTTTCTCCTCTGAGGAGACTCCCAGATCGGCAATTATGGCGTATAATTAGCCATGAGAACGTGATGGGAGGCCAGGGGGTAGTGGCCCACGCCTTTAATCCCAGCACTTGGGAGGCAGAGGCAGGCAGATTTCTGAGTTTGAGGCCAGCCTGGTCTACAAGTGAGTTCCAGGACAGCCAGGGCTACACAGAGAAACCCAGTCTCAAAAAAAACCAAAAAAAAAAAAAAATACCAAAAAAAAAAAAAAAAAAAAAAAAAGGAAGGAATGGGAAATTTCTTGGCTGCTCCCAGGTCCATCTGTTTTCCCCAGAAGGCTGATGGCTGTAACTCTCCTACCAGCAGTGCCTGAACCTCTGGGCCCCAGTACAGCAGGCTGTAACCAACAGAGCAGGAGAGTACACTCAGCTCCCCTCAGAAGAGCACCACTGTGGGACGGGTAATCACGGGCTGGAGTCACACGCTGTGAGTGTCGCAGAGGCCTCTGTATAGACAGGTTAGCTTAGAGACTATGAGTGTGTCTCCTTGAATCTTGGCTACTATCTGTTCCTTACTGAAGAGTCTTTCAGACAATAGGACTGGCCCTGGATTTGGGATGGATGACCCTTGGATTGGGAGCATATTTCTTGTCCCTTGTAGAGGGCATGAGGTCCTTGTGCTCACTAAGAAGCGAGATGGAAACCAGGGATGTTAAACACGAATGCTTGTCTCTTTGCTGAAAGGCTTATATATCTGTTTCCTACTGGGAAGCTGGAAACAGATGTAGTTCATAACCTGATGATCTTTGCTATTTGTAGAGTCAGGTCGTACCTGAATCCCTGAGTCTGGGAACCTGATGTCCTTTTCTAGACTCAAAGGGAACTAGACACATATGTGGTGAGCAGACTACATCTGGGCAAAATACTCATGCATATTAAAAACAAAATAAAAAACAACAAAAAAACAAGGCATCTCTGTATTATAGTAAATATTTACTCTTTTTTGGGGTGGGGGGTTGGATTTTTTTCGAGACAGGGTTTCTCTGTATAGCCCTGGCTGTCCTGGAACTCACTCTGTAGACCAGGCTGGCCTCGAACTCAGAAATCTGCCTGCCTCTGTCTCCCAGAATGCTGGGATTACAGGCATGCGCCACCATAGCCGGCTACTCTTTTTTTTTTTTTTTTTTTTAAGATTTATTTATTATTATATGTAAGTACACTGTAGCTGTCTTCAGATGCACCAGAAGAGGGCATCAGATCTCTTTTACAGATGGTTGTGAGCCACCATGTGGTTGCTGGGAATTGAACTCAGGATCTCTGGAAGAGCAGTCAGTTCTCTTAATTGCTGAGCCATCTCTCCAGCCCCCAGACCCTAGAGTTTTGAACCAGCACCAGCTAACTAAGCTGTGCTGAACTTTCTTTCTTGCCTCACCTGGTGCTTTGACTTTGCCAACCCTGGTGCTTGCAGAGTCCCCCACAGTCCATAATAATCAAGCTCATTCACAACTCACTTTGTCCCCAGAGGGGACATCCTGAGGAACTTTCTTCACAAAACACATTACACGTGATGACGCGCGCACACACACACACACACACACGCACACGCATACACACACACACACACAAACATGCCACATGAATATTAACCCCACTACTCTGAGCTCAAGCACATATATTGCACAACTATACACCACAAGTCACACACATAATGTGTGCATACCTCATATACCACACACGCTCATAATACATATCCACATACTATAAACACACACAACACATGCATACCACATACACGACACTCACAAGGCATACATACTAACATTGCATACCACCCACCAATACCACATCACACACATGTAACATTGTGTGTGATGTAACAATGTATACATTGCATAATACATAAAACATACCAGATACTCACATCCCCACACCAACACCTCTTACGTCCTCAAAGTTTTCAAAGGTGTCCCCAAAGCCGGTGCAATAATGCCTTGGCCTTGGAAGAACCCCTGCAGCCTCTGGCATGTGGCGATCCCTGATGTAAGATGAGGGTGCATCGTTGCTGGTGTGCTGAGTGGAACAGAGGAGGATGATCCACTCCATCATCAAGAAAGTTATGTGTCTGTCAAGCCTGGTGAGCGGGGCTGTGCAGAGTGGCACGTGCCTGTGATGTTAGCACTTGGAAGGGCGGGATAGGAAGATTGCTACTAAGTCGAGATGAGTTCAAAGCCAGCCTAACAGTAGAAAACTGTTTCAAAGAACAAAATGAAGGGTTTTTTTTTTTTTTTTCCTGAGAATGTAGTGATATGTGCCTGTCAGGTCAGTCCTTGGGATGTAGAAGCAGGAGAACGAGGAGTTCAAGGACAGCGTTGTCTACGTGTTGAGCTCTAAGACAGCCTTACTTACCTACAAGTCCCCGCCTGCAACAAACAACAGAAGTACTGTGAACGTTGGCTTCACTCTCTTCTTTCTGTTTGTATTTATTTAGTATCTCAGGGGTACAGAGAACAGCTTGGATTTGGACTCTGGCCCCGCCACTGACTGACTAGTCACTGAAGAGCCAACCTGTTTCCATCTTATAGGAAAGACAAACTGGGTTGACTCTTGTTCATGATTAAGCCTTTGTTTCTCAAGGATTAGGCTATGCCTCACCCATAACCTTAACAACAAATGGTTCTGTGCTGCCTGTCCCAGGAAATGGTAACCGTGTCTTTGTTTCAAAAGGTCCTTAGGACTGCCTTATGGCCACCTTGGAACTGTGTCTTTGCTTCAGGAGGTCGTTAGGACCAGCTTGCTCTGCTTCTGTAACCTTGTCTATTTGCCTGCCAAATCCCCCCATTTGGAGACCCTACCCCTGAGGTATAAAACCCTCCATCCGGTGCTGATCTCTTGAACCCGCCTAAAGGTGAGACAGCCCATCTACACGAATAAAAAAGCTTGCTCTAATTAACTCGGCATTGGTTCAGGCTTGGTGGTCTTCTCCTGGCATTTGTTGGGGTAACAGGAGTTAGCCTGAAGGAAAGGAGGTGAAGCAGGTTGAGATCTGTACCTACACTGTGTAGAGGTGGCAAGAGTCATCTCAACACACTCCTAGCAGGTGAAACTCAAGGGCTTGGCAGCTTAGGCTGTGCTGAGTGGCACAGGGAATTGCCTAGACTCTGCTAGAAGCTTGGATGGTCTGAGGTGGGAACAGGCAGAGAATGGGTTGGAACTGATGATGTATCTTGTGTGGAAACTTGAGTTTTGGGGTACTTGTGGGGACACCGAATGGTGCATCCAAAGGCTAGGTGTGGAGACTAGTCCGTCAGATGTAGGGATCATATCTTGCAGGACCAGTGGTTGGCTGCCTTTGGAAAGCATTTCATGGCTACAGATTGTTTAGAGCAGTTAGCTCTTCCTGACAGGATGGGCCAGAAACATCCCAACACATGGATAACAGTAATGTCGCAGACTGAGTCAGCGGAGGGCCCTTCTCTTGTGGTTTAGCCTTCTTTACTGATCGAGTCTTCAGTATTCTTTTTCCTAGACTGCCAAGCAAACTGCTCAGCCTGATGCTTAAAGAGCTCATTTTCCACTTAAACCTCATTAGAGATCAAATTCTTCCACCGTAAAATGTCAGTGTCGTAACTTCTGGGGCAGCATCACCAGCCAGAGTCAAAAGGAAGGACAGGGCTTCTTCCTGCCTGGGCCAGATCGGCTTCCGCGTGGACTCGCATTAAGTCACCGCTGCTAGTAGGAGCCATGTGCAGAGGTGGGTCATTCAGGCCTGTGACAGACTGCCGTCCGTCTGTCCGCATGTAACCTGCCTCAGTTCGCTCCTTGTAAGACATTTGAACTCAGGGTGGTGAAGCATCACTGAGGTGATATTACTGGATAGCTAAGTCTGGCCGGGGGCAGGGGGAGTTTCGGGAAGAGGACTAGAACAGGAGATGCCTTGCTACATGGCTTAGAGACTGACTTCAACAGCCCTGAGTGAGTCTCTGACTCACAGTAACCCTTGCCCTTGTCTATAGATTCAAGACAAAACGCTAGGTAAGATGCTGGGTTTTAGAGTTCTATGTGGGAGTGTTTGGTTTGGTTTAGTTCGGTTTTTTTTTTCCAGACTTTATAGATTAATTTTTATTTATTTATTTTTAATTATGTGTGTGTGTGTGTGTGTGTGTGTGCATGTGAATGCAGGTACTCGAAAATGCTAGAAGAGGGCGCCAGATTCCTCTGTATCTGGCGTTATAGGTGGCTGTGAGCTGCCTGATGTGGGTGCTGGGAGCTGAACTTGGGTCTTTTGCAATCTCTTCAGTCCACATATTTTATTAATTGTTTGAAATTCACCTTTCAGAGCCTACCTCAAAATTCCTCCTCTCCAAAACAGTCCCCTGAGCCCGTGGAACCTCTGCCTCTGCTCTCTTGGGCTTTACCAGATTTTTCGCTCTTACTTTCCTTAAAGTACTGATCCCGTGATGCGTATGTGCCCGTCTCCTCTGGTGTGTATTAAATATTTAATAAATGGTAGATACCAAATGACTAGATAACTGCCTATCAGACCCTGTTGCTGTAAATATTATTTGGGGGTTTCTTACTCCACTTTTGATCATTTAGGTCCCAAATAAAAGACACAAAACCTTTATATTTATAATAAGCCTTAAAGCACTAGAGCTGGGCAACCCTCTGTGCTATTTTGTCTTTTTTTTTTTTTTTTTTTTTTTTTTTTTGTCAATAACCCGGAGATGTGACTTGCCATGCTCTGTCTAGGTTTCTGTTACTCTAACAGGCTGGCCCTCATGTCACGCGTGCTCACAATCCACCTGCCTCATGGTGACTTCTTTCTCCAACACTCACAACCCTTCACCCTCTGCCTCTTACCCCATTACCTTCCCTGGGAGGGGAGACTCCCAGGTTCCTTTTCCTCCTGGCTGTAGGTTGCACCGTTTCTTGGGCTAGAGTCCCCGGCTGCACAGAAAAAGAGGAAATGGAGCAGAGCCTTCATAAGCAGTGGATGTGAGGTGACCAGCTCCTCCGAGCTCCTGCTGGCTTGATTTCCCCACCTCAACGATGGACCGATAAACCGCAACCTTGAACTGGGAGCAGAGCAGATCCCTGCTCATTGGCACTGCTTTTAATTAAGGTATTTTTATCACAACAACAGAGAAGCAAACAAGATGTCTAGCTGGTTCTTTCTTTGAAGAATGAGGGAGTGCGGTCAGCTAAGGATAACTTCCAGCTCTGCTGCCTGGACACTGGACAGGAACCGGTTTGAGTGAGGATGGTGCTATGGAGTGTTAGACAACTGCCCTTGGGTGGCCAGGGGAACGTCATGCAGTAATGCCCTGGAAGCAACTGTATGTCTACAAGCCAGCAACTAGGCACAGGTCTGAATCAGAGAGGGTGCTGAGCCATCAAGACTGCAGTTCTAGATTAAAAAAATATATATATATTTATTTTTTTTTTATTTTATGTATATGAGTTCTCGAGCTGCATGTACACCTGCGTGCCAGAAGAGGGCATCAGATCCCAGTATAGATGGTTGTGAGTCACTGTGTGGTTGGTTGGACTTGAACTCAGTGTTTGTATTCTGTCTAAGCTCCACCCCACACCTACCTGGCAATAGCCAGGTATGTTCCGCCCCATAGACCTGGCCCACTATAAAAGGGGACACTTGCCCCTCCTCTCTCTTTCTCTCTTTGTTCTCTTTCATCCCACTCTCACCTCTCTGCCCCTTGGGCTCTCCTCCCCTCCCCCCTTTCTCCACGTGGTCATGGTCGGCCTCCACTACTCTCTCTCTCTCTCTCTTTCTCTCTCTCTCTCTGCCTTTCTCCACCACTAACTCCCATCCTCTACCCTGAATAAACTCTATTCTATATCATGCCTCTGTGCGTGTGGTCCCTCAGGGGGAAGAGGTGCCTGGACAGGGGCCCCCCTGGGCACCCCCTTCCCCCACACTGCCGTGCCACACTCCCTTAACCCCAATCCTCTCTTTTTAAGCCCCTTCACTCAGGACCTCTGAATGAGCATATACAGTGCTCTTAACCACTGAGCCATTTCTCCAGCTCCAGTTCTAGCTTTTAAAATGGTTCTTTGTATCATGTTTGGAGAGCCTCCAGTGCAACACCCATCCTGAGGAGGAGAATGGAGACGAGGGGAGGGTTTAGAAGGCCATACCTTTTGAATCATGTCAGCTTGGAGGTCAGCTATACAGAGGGAAGGGCGGTGTGCGGGTTCGTTTGTTTTTTGTCAGCTTGACACAAACTAGAGACATCAGGGAAGAGGGAACCTCAACAGAGTCCTGCCTCCATCAGATTGGCCTGTGAGCATCTCTGTGCCTCCATCGGATTGTCCTGTGGGCACATTTGTGAGGCAGTCCTCATAACTGAGCAAGCCCAGAGGAAGCGTGCGAGTTAGCGGTGGCCCTCTACAGCCTCAGAACGGACTCTTCCCCAAGGTGCCCTGTGGTCATGGTGCTGATCGCAGCAACAGAAAGCAAACTAGAATGGGGGTGGGGGTTAGAGAAAGAATAAGGAAGCCCAAAGCACCAGAAAAGCATCTACGGATTCCGCTCAGTGTCTGAAAGAAAAATATCAAAGAGAAGAAAAGGAACCTGTCACACGGTTTTTTTGACTTAGAAAGGCAGACAGACCCAGCTGAATTTATGGTGGCTCAGTTCCTAGCAACTGTTGCTGGGGAGTTCTGGGAAGGAAAATCATTTCTACTTTTGTTTTTGAGACATGGCTTCTCTGTGTAGCCCCAGCTATCCTGAAACTTGTACTGTAGAGCAGGCTGTCCTCGAACTCGTAAAGATCTGCCCTCATCTGCCTCCTGAGTGCAGAGATTAAAGGTGTGCACCACCACTGCCACCCCCACCACCTGACTGCAAAAGTATCTCATTAAAAGAATAATTGTTCTGTCAATCTCGTTAGTGCTGCTTAAGGTGAACCTGTCTTCCTGGGGATGGTTCTCCAGCCAGGTCTCTGACCGTGGGAATGTTAGGTGTCCAGTTGTCATCTGTGTCACACAGACAACCTGACACAGTGATTCATTTCTCCTGAGATTCTCCTTAATGGGTCTTCACGGCTGTTCTAACAGTCTCTTTACTATACAAGGTCTTCATGTGGTGAGGCCACACTGCAAGCCACATGACGGTGTGCTGGGATTATTAATATTATAGATTTTAGTGTTCGACTTACCAGTAAGAATATGCTGCGTGATTAATAAATACTAAAGAGAGCCACAGCTACAAAAAGACATCCTCACAAAGGGCCTGAGTCCTGCGCCCTCCGTATCCCCTGTGGTCCTTCTGGGGGTGCAGGCCCCATCTGTGAGGAGCGCTGGAGTCTGACAGATACAGCCAAGTCCTGACGCAGCCTGCCTGACACAAGAGCTTATCTAGGAAAAGACTGCTTCGGCAGTAATTGTTTTCAAGATGGAGCCGGAAAGAGGAAATGGGTAATTACACGGGGACTAGAAGACATGCAAATTTCTCTTTGTTCAAAGCAGGGCCTTAAGCCGCCTCCTCACCAAGAGGATTTCCGTACCATTTAATTTGCCTGCGAGTGAGAGTGAGTAAGGACCGGAGAGGGTGTGTAGGGCAGAAGAAAAAAAAAAAAAAAAAGACATGAGCAAGAAATGAAGAACAGCTGACTTCTATGGAAAAGCCAAGGGTATGTTAATCTGTCAGTGATGCAGATTGCCGAAAGTTAGCATGGCCAACATTTTATCAACTTTGAGGGATGGGTGAAGGATATAGAAGCCATCTGTGAGAGCTCAGCAGCCTCTCCCTCTGGGGCCAAATGCCCAGGCCTGGTACCCTCCTCTCTTTGCCTCACTGTGCCCTTCGACTGAACAGAGCCTGACAATATGGCTGAAAAATTGGTCCCTTGTATTGCTTGGGTCTGGGCCAGCCTTGGTGCTGTTTTGCTCTGTGTCCATCACCCCTCCAGGCTCAGGTCTAGGAGTCTGCACCCACAGTGGCAGGTCCCACTGGACCACTGTTAGGATTCTGGCTAAGCTTCACCCCACAATTACCTGGCAATAGCCAGGTAGGCCCCTCCCCACAGTTGCCTGGAAAGTTAGGTAGGCCTGGCCCACTATAAAAGGAGCTTCTTGCCCCTCCTCTTTCATCACTCTTGCCCCTTGGCACTCTCACCTCTCTCCTCTCTGCCCTCTTGGGCTCTCCTCCCCTCCCCCTCTCTCCACGTGGTCATGGCCAGCCTCTACTTCTCTACTCTCCCACTCTGCCTCTCTCTGCCTCCACTACCCCATTAACTCCCATCCTCTGCCCTGAATAAACTCTATTCTATACCACGTCTGTGTGTATCTGGTCCCTCAGGGAGAAGGGGTGCCTGGGCATGGGCCCGCCTAGGCACCCCCTTCCCCCACGGTGCCTTATACCATTCTCTAAACCTCTTTCTCTTTTTATGAACCCAACATTTGGTGCCGAAACCTGAGAACAATAACCACAACACCTCATACAGTTAGGGAATTGTTGCTCAGTTTTGGTTAAAAGGTCCAAAACCTCTGGAAAAATCATCCTCACCTAGGGGGTGCCGCGATACCGTGAGAGGGTTAAACACTTAGAACGAATATACACCGAGTACGAATACTGGGAAGGCAACATTGCCGATGCGCACCACATGGGTAGGTCTGTGTAGTCACTTCCATGCTGAATTCACACAGACGCCTTGTCATGGCTCCCTACACAAGCATGCAATGGCTTATGCCAGGCGTTTGTGCCGTGCTAGCCATTGTGAGTCATCGATAGGGGTTGTGATGGCAGGAGTGCAGAGGTTTCCTGGAACACTGCAGCTTGTGGTGTCCGGAGTTGTTCCTGGAGTCAGTCTGCAGCAGACACTGATGGCAGATACAGCAGGTACCAGGCACATGTGGCTGAGAAGAGAGCCTACGGGCTGGCCAGGGCGGGGATGGCGTTCTGAGAAACTCTGGGATGTACTGGGTTGGGTTTTTGGATTGTTTTGGTTTTGTCTGTCAGGAGCACAATGAGACATTCAGGTCTCAATGGGATGAAGAGTATTGTCACCTCAAGCACAGAAGCCACATCCACGGGCTGGAGGGGGCTGTTGGTAGCTGCAGGAGCCGTGGGGATTGGGTCTTTAAGTTTCTATAGTTTTGGTCCAGTGGGGTCCTAGGGTTTTAGGTCAACTTCATTGGCCTTGACTTTCTACCCAACCCACAGGCAAGAAGGGCAGACTGGCAAATACCAGGACCCAGCAGTGCCATGGTTTATGAGGACCTTAGGTTCCCTGTGAGGGCAGGAAGCCACTAGAAAAGAATGTGGTAGAGGCTGGGAGCCAGCGTTTCCATACTGGGGGACTCTGTTATGAAATATAATACAGAGGGGGATGGGGTGTGCCTGGCAGTCCCATGCCAAGGTGCCCCCTGAGAAATCATGCCATGTAACAAATCTGATATAAAGAAGGTTTATTTGGGGGAAGGGAAGAGAGTGAGGACCCGGAGGATAGGTAGAGGCAGGCGATGGGAGCAGAGCCATGAGGGCAGAGAAGGGGGGACAGAGAAGGACAGGAAGAGGAGAGAGACCAGCCAAGGATGTGTAGGAACAGGGAGAGCAAGAGAGTGCCAACAGGGGTGGCAGATCTCAGAAATCTGCCTGCCTCTGCCTCCCAAGTGCTGGGATTACAGGCATGCGCCACCACTGCCCTGCTCCTTATAAACTTCTTATCTAAACTTTGCCAACAACAATACAAAACATTTCTAATAGGACCTTTAACCAGTTGTAATTACAGGATTACTGATCCCTAGTTACAGAGCCAGAGGCCTGCGACACCCAATTATATCCTGAGAACTACAATCAAAAGCCCCCAAGGACGTCAATGCCCCTGACCAGCAGAAAGCAACCTGGTGATAACACTACAGTACTTCTCACCTCTCCCTTTGTAACCTCTGATTATTTCTTAAACAAAAGGGAGTATTGTAGTCCTTAGCGGAGCACCACAAAAGCTGATGTGCTACAAAAGCAGTCAAAGCTGCCCCAGTTCTCTCCTCCCAGCCCAGCCTACAGCTACTGCAGTAGAAGGTTTCACAGGAGCTGTCCAAAATGGCGGCTGCTGTCAAAATGGCGGCACATCTCCAGAGCCTAGAGTCATCACAGGAGCTGCAGGAGCTGTTCACGTTTCCTGCCTCGGCCTACTGCCAGCATGAGGAGCTGTCCACTGTGGCAACATCTTTTTTCCTGCTTCAGACTACAGCTTTCCTGAAATGCCACCGTAGGAGCTGTCCCACAGGAGCTGTCCACAGTGGCAGCGCCTCCTCTCCAGCTCCTCCTTCCCCCAGTCGCCCCACAGAGATGGAGCCTCAGCAAAAGCTGGCGGCAGCTGGCTGAAGGACTTCCCATTCTAACCCATAGGCCTGGTGTAGGGACTGCTGAGGAGACTTCCTCTCGGGGCTGTGTGGGTTTCTGAGCTCCCATGTCTCAGGATGCCCTTCCACTGGGGCACTGTCCCACCTCAGAGCTGGAAGATTCCTAGAAGGGTCTTGGAAGCTCCTGTGTCTCAGGATGCCTTTGTGCTAGCATTCCTTTTCCCCTCAGAGCTGTCTGGTCCCCGGGCTTCTGAGTCCTAGGACATCCTTCCATTCGAGCAGAAACACTTACAAGGGTGACATGGGAAGTCTCGGTGGGAGGAACAGGAAGAAATGAAATAATGTAATTAGGTTATAATCTCAAAGGAGAGAGAGAGAGAGAGAGAGAGAGAGAGAGAGAGAGAGAGAGAGAGAGAAGAAAAGAAAACCTACCTACCCCGCAAGGTTGTTCACAAAATTGCACACCATTTTTGTTTGTTTGCTAAACACTTCGCCACACCTCCTGGACCTTCACGTAAGTCTGTTGGCTTACAGATAATTACACTAGTTTCCTCCCAGGGACCTAACAATAGCTTATGTCATTGCATGCTGCCATTACCTGCTGCCAGGTCTGGGCTGCGTATAAAAGGACTGCCCGCCACCCCTCTTGGCATCCTGCTGGCAAGGATATGGATAAAGAGGAACATTCCTCCATTGCTGGTGGAATTGCAAGCTGGTACAACCAGTCTGGAAATCAGTTTGGCGGTTCCTCTGAAAATTGGACATAGTACTACTACCTGAGGACCCAGCTATACTACTCCTGGACATACACCCAGAAGATGCTCCAATATGTAATAAGGATACATGCTCTACTATGTTCATAGTAGTCTTGTTTATAATAGCCAGAAGCTAGAAAAAATCCAGATGTCCTTCAACAGAGGAATAGATACAGAAAATGTGGTACATTTACACAATGGAGTACTACTCTGCTTAAAAACAACAAAACAAAAAAACCAAAAAACAATGATTTCATGAAATTCTTAGGCAAATGGATGGAACTAGAAAATATCATCCTGAGTGAGGTAACCCAATCACAAAAGAACACACATGGTATGCACTCATTGATAAATGGATATTAGCCCAGAAGCTTGGAATACCCAAGATATAATTCACAGAAGCTCAAGAAGAAGGAAGACCAAAGTGTGGATACTTTGGCCATTCTTAGAGGAGGGTTCAAAATACCCATGGGAGGGGATACAGAGACAAAGTGTCGAGAGCAGAGACTGAAGAAAAGGCTATCCAGAGACTGCTTTACCTGGGGATCCATCCCATATAGTTACCAAACCCAGACACTATTATGGATGCCAACAAATGCTTGCTCACAGGAGCCTGATATAGCTGTCTCCTGAGAGGCTCTGCCAGTGCCTGACAAATACAGATGTGGATGCTCTCAGCCAACCATTGGACTGAGCACAGGGTCCCCAACAGAGCTAGAGAAAGGACCCAAGGAGATGAAGAGGTTTGCAGCCCCATAGGAGGAACAACGATATGAACCAACCAGTACCCAGAGCTCCCAAGGACTAAACCACCAATCAAAGAGTACACAGGGAGGGACCCATGGCTCCAGTCACATATGTAGCAGAGGATTGCCTTGTCAGACATCAGTGAGAGGATTGGTCCTGTGAAGGCTTGATGCCCCAGTGTAGGGGAATGCCAGGTTAGGGAAATCGGAGCTGGGGTGGGGGTGATGGGTGATGGGGGTTGGGGGTTGGGGGTTGGGAGAGGGTTTTTTTTTTTAAGGGGAAATGAGGAAAGGGGATAACATTTGAAATGTAAATAAAGAAAATATCTAATTTAAAAAAACTAGTGTCACACATTTTAAGTTAAGCCCTTTGTTAGGAATTTTACAGGGTTTTAATCATATACCTTAGCAAGTTTAGAGACTGAGATCAAAGCCTAAAGATTAGAGATAAGTAGCATTCATCCTTATTGCGAATCATCTGTCCCTTTATTCTCATTTTCTCTCCTTTCTCGATCACATAGTCAGGTGGCTCACCTGATAGGGAACAGATTTAAGGACATCTTTAAACAAGCATACTTGGGTCTAGACAAGGGGTAGCCATACCCAGTTCCAGAGTCAGCTTTTAATTAAAGCGGAGCAGCATAAAACAGTCTGATGCTACTCAGACCTAAAAGACACCTGACATCCTGTCAAAGTGAATCTAGTTAGGTAAGGATGCGGAAGACATGGCAATTGGGAAACTGTGAGGTCTGACTGTAGACAGAGGACACTACGGGAGTTGGGTGAGAGGCTGACCAGCCAGCAAGGAGTGTGTGCTGGGCTTCCTTTGCCTTCTCCCCTTCCTGCTGGGTTGGGCTTCTTGGCTCCCATTGATGGTAACTTTGAAAACAGAACATTTACATCGAGTGGGGGTCGGTGGAGAAAAATAGGTTTTGGAGAAAGGAGAAATAGGAAATGGGGAATCTCCGTTTCTCTGATCCCTCATAGTATTAAAACGATCCTGAGTTATATTAGGATCAAGGGTGCCATTAGACCAACAGTCATATTGATTAATTATCTTAGGGATATTGAGGCCAAATTTGATTAGACGGGTGAATAAATTTAGGGCTCTTCAGGTCAGGTTTCAGGTGTACAGTTTGGAGGTTTTCTTTTCTCTTCTTTCTTTCTCTCTTCCTTTCTTCCTTCCTTCCTTCCTTTCTTCCTTCCTTCCTTCCTTCCTTCCTTCCTTCCTTCCTTCCTTCCTTCCTTCCTTCCTTTTCTTAGTTTTTTGGATTTGGTTTTTCTGAGACAGGGTTTCTCTGTGTAGCCCTGGCTGTCCTGGAACTCACTCTGTAGACCAGGCTGGCCTCGAACTCAGAAATCCACCTGCCTCTGCCTCCCAAGTGCTGGAGTTACATGCATGTGCCACCACCACTCTGTAGTTTGGAGGTTTTCTAAGAGGCATCCCAAAGGAATGAGGGAGGGTAGGAAAGATAGCGCTCTCACAGATGAGAACGGGGCGTGCAGTGTCACTGTAGCCTGTAGCTGTGGGCATCCATCTCCCAACTCAGGGAGAACAAAATGAGGACCAAGCTGTTCACTGGGTCGTCACCACAACTCAATGGGGGTCAGCTTAGCCTGGAACCAGGACTGTCGTAGAAGCCAGAAGGTGAGAACGAGAACTGAGCTCTTGTAGAAGATCTCATCCATAGGAAAATTTGGGAATGGACTCCCAGAAGCCACGAGGGCCTAGAGAAGTTGTGGGATTTACCGGCAGCTGTAGAAGAGAGCAGAAGGAGTTACAATAGCCCAGGAGGGCCTAAGGAGGTGGCAGGGCTGCAGCTTCGAGGGAAGAGGAATAGAGTCAGGATAGGAAGGGTCAAAGTAGCCCAGTAGGGTCTAAGGAAACGGCACGGAAAACTCACAGGGGCCTAGAGGAGCTGAGGGGTAGGCAGCTCTACAGGGAAGGCGAGAAAAGGTCAGGTAGGGTGCAGGGGCCCAGGAAGGCCAAGGGAACCGCAAGATTGCAGCCCCATCGGTAGGAGAATGGGGTCAGGTGAAGAAGGCCAGCCACAGCCTTAAAGACCAACCGTGGCTAGGGGTACCTCCTCCTCCAAGAGCACCAGAGGGGTGCTGAACACTCAACAGTCGCTTCCTTGGACTCAGGAAAGTGTTTAATGGGAAGCTTACCTAGTTGTCACTGGTGGATGGGGTATTGATCGGTCAATGAGTGATCAATGATTGCCACAGATCAACTGGAGATGAGGGATTAGGGTCCTGGTGTGCCTCAGACCTGGGGTGCTGTGGACCAATAGGACCTGAAATATATGAAATAAATGAATATATGAAATAAAACTTAACAAGAGTGTGTGTGTGTGTGTGTACACGCGAACATGGCACACGTGTGGAGGTCAAAGGATGACTCATCATTATCTCTGTCCTTTGGTTCATGACTGATGAACCAAACTCTGCTCATCAGATGTGTTAGCCAGACCTGTGTCCACTGAGCCACGCTGCCAGCCCCATTCTAGGTTTTGTTTTGTTTTCTTCTGTTTTCTGCTTCTTGCCACAGAAGGAAATACTGCAGATGCAGGCAGTTTTCAGGGCTCAGACTACATCCTTTGGACCCAGAGAGAGAATGTCCAGTTGTATATAAGCCAGTAACTCAAATGCAAGAGTCACTCAGGGTTTAAATGAGAGCGCACATGGGAGGAACAGATGAAAGATAGAGACAGAAACAGTAATTGAAGCTGGGCGGTGGTGGCGCACGCCTGTAATCCCAGCACTCTGGGAGGCAGAGGCAGGCGGATTTCTGAGTTCAAGGCCAGCCTGGTCTGCAGCATGAGTTCCAGGACAGCCAGGGCTACACAGAGAAACCCTGTTTCAACAAAAACAAATCCAAAAAACCAAAAAACCAAACCAAACCAAACCAAACCAAACAAAACAAAAAACCCAAACCCAGTAATTGATGTATTTGTCTCCTTAGAATTAGATAGCCTCCTGCCTCCACCTCCCAAATGCTGAGATTAAACGTGTGCCCCACCCTGCAGGGTTCTTGGCAAATAATTCTAGGTGAGGATGTTACATATTCTCTTGGGGAACAGGGACAATGGTCATTTTTTGGGACTATAGCACCACCTGGTGGCTTCACCCAACTGGCTTTAGCTTACATTTGCACAGATTACCTTGGGACTGTTCACATTTTTACTTACCCAGAACTGCAGAGACATATGGGATTCTGTGAGTGTGAGGCCAGGAGTTCGAGGTCAGCCTGGTCTCTATAGCGAGTTCCAGGACAGCCAGAGCTACAAAGCCAAACAAATTAATACTTTTAGTTCTTGTGCTGGTGGTCAAGGGCACTTCCTGCGCCTGTGGTTTTCTTTTCCAGCAGCTCACAACTTCCTGTGACTCCAAAACAGTGGATATTAACCTCCTCCTCCTCCTCCTCCTCCTCCTCCTCCTCCTCCTCTTCCTCCTCCTCCTCCTCCTCTTCTTCTTTTTTTTTTTTTTGAGACAGGGTTTCTCTGTGTAGCCCTGGCTGTCCTGGAACTCACTCTGTAGACCAGGCTGGCCTCGAACTCAGAAATCCACCTGCCTCTGCTTCCCAGAGTGCTGGGATTACAGGTGTGCACCTCCAGCGCCCGGCCGGATATCAACCTCCCTAACACTGCGACCCTTTGATACAGTTCTTCCTGCTGTGGTGACCCACCCAACCATAAAACGATTTCATTGCTACTTCTATAACTGTAAGTTTGCTACTGTCATGAATCATGATGTAAAGGTCTGATATGCAGGATATCTGATATGCGGCCCCCGTCAAAGGGTGGATTGGCTTGCCAAGGGGTCTTGATCCACAGGTCGAGAACCACTGTTCCAAAAGCTGTCTCCGTCCCTTCTAGCCTCAGACACGGACATTAAAAAAAAAAAAAGGTTCATAATTTTAAAAGTAATCTGTGACTTCATTCCTCTGTGGTAAACCACAACACTGGAAACACGACGTTATTTTTTTCCCCATTAGAGTTTCATCTTCTGCAGAGCATTCTTTTCTCAAAGATCTGGCTTGAAATTCCATCTCAGTGGGCTGGAGAGATGGCTCAGCGGTTAAGAGCACTGACTGCTCTTCTGGAGGTCCTGAGTTCAAATCCCAGCAACCACATGGTGGCTTACAACCTTCTGTAATGAGATCGGATGCCCTCTTCTGGTATGTCTGAAGACAGCTACAGTGTACTTACATATAATAAATACAAATAAATTACAAATAATAAATTGTTAAAAAAAGAAAAAGAAATTCTATCTCAGCAACATAACCAGAACACACGTGCATCTCTGCCATATTTGTGAAGTGTCCTAAACACACAGTTCAGGCTTTTGCCTACACAAATTACCTGCTCATCTCAGCTCCCACGCCCTTATTCTGTCCCCATAATACTGTGAGTTCACCCCATCCTCAAGGACACGCCCAGAAACCCTCCCTTGCCCCAGCAACAGGCAGGACACACACACACACACACACACACACACACACACACACCTTCCCCACTCCCCGTACCCCAGCAGAGCTGTCCATACCAACCTCTTACTATAATATTCTTTTAAAATTAATTAATTAATTATATCTGAGTACACTGTAGCTGTCTTCAGGCACACCAGAAGAGGGCGTCTAATCTCATTTCCGGTGGTTTTGAGCCACCATATGGTTGCTGGGATTTGAACTCAGGACCTCTGGAAGAGCAGTCAGCACTCTTAACCGCTGAGCCATGTCTCCAGCCCCAATCTCTGACTATTCAAAACAAAAACAAAAACAAAAGCAAAAACAAAAACCAACCCAACCCAACCCAAACAAACAAACAAACAAAGAAAGAAACAACACCCCCATCATACCATGGTTGCTTCACTTGGAACAGCCCAGCCCTTCAGCAGCTGAGACTCATTTACAGCCCACATTGCTGTCTGCCTTGTCGGGAGCGCAGTGCCCGGACATGAGGGCCTCCTCGCCTACTTGTTGAGCAAACAACATCTTAGGGAATACTTCCTGTTTTGGAGGCTAAAGGTGTCCAAAGGCAGGTGAGGACTGTGGAGTACAAACCTCCCTCAGTGCTGTGTGGATGCGCTTCTAGAAACCTTTAAAGGTTCCTTTACGTAGTAACAGCGGCTGTCAGCAGAGGTCGCCAGATCCCAAAGGATGAAGTGCCACTCTCCAGGCGACTCTCCCGTGGAGCACAGAGCTGGGCGGGGAAGGGGCGGCTCCCACTGCTTCCGGTTAGTTTTAAGGATGAGTCAATGGTCTCTGGGGCGGTCGTGTCCTGTCTTTTGCTGTTGGAGGTCACAGTTTCTTTCGCCCCCTCCTGTGGGCTGTTATCACCTTGACACCCTGCCCTGCTTCATGTTGAGGCATCTACATGGAACTTAGCACCTTTTGGTTGGAGGTTAGACTTTAGGTACTGGACAGTTGATTGCTGGGTGCAGGCCCGGCGGACCTAGGCAGGATATCCTGTCCTCCGGATGCCCAGATTTGGGTGGGGGATGTCCCAGAGTCCTCCACTGCCAGACAGTGATCGGCCACATGTCCACCTGATATTAATAAAGTTGCTGTAACTTTTGTAATGGACTCACAAAGCGGGTCTCACTGGGTTAAACGTTTTCTCAGTAGATCCCAGGGTCCCACGAGAGAATAGATGTAATTTCTGTGCTATGTTTGCTGAAGTCCATATTTAGAAACAAAGCTTTTTGCGAACGAGACAATTGTATTTAGGCTGGTGCTAGATTCTGCCTTTTCAACACAAAGACTTGATTTGGGGGCCTAGATGAGAAGCCAGTTTTTAATGAAAATGATGTAAATAGAAACAAAAGCTTAATTTAAGCTACTTAATTTCAAAGCACGTGGTGATAGAGCAAGTCTGAATTTTAAAAATACTTTTTTTTGGGGAGGGGGGGAGGGATTCAAGACAGGGTTTCCCTATGTAGCCCTGGCCGTCCTGGAACTTGCTCTGTATACCAGCCTGGCCTAGAACTCGGAGATTCCCCTGCCTCTGCCTCCTGAATGTTAGGATTAAAGTAGTGAGCCACCACACCTGACAAAAATACATTTAATACATTAAAAATGAATACACACATGCACACATGTATATAATTTTCACTCATTCTTAAAATATACCATGAACACTGGCCGTGGGTGAAGTCGAAGGCAGAGCAATTGCACAAAGCCTTAGGTTCCATCCCCAGGACCCCACCCCCACGCCCAGAAAGCAAACCTTTACCGTGAACTAACGTGTGGAATTTAAAACATTGCTTGCACAGAAGCTGAGAATAGAACGGTAGTTATGGGGCTGGAGAGATGACTCAGCGGTCAAGAGCACTGACTGCTCTTCCAGAGGTCCTGAGTTCAAATCCCAGCAACCACATAGTGGCTCACAACCATCTGTCATGGGATCCGATGCCCTCTTCTGGTGTGTTTTGAGCCAATTACAGTGTACTCATATATATGAAATAAATAAATCTTTAAAAAAAATTAGTTGAGACAAAGTCAGTTGTGTCTAACAGATTGCTAATGGTTCTGGGGGTGGCTAATTAATTCTATTTGCATAACCTTTCTTTTTTTTCAGGGGTTGGGGAGAGTTTCGAGACAGGGCTTCTCTGTATAGCCCTGGCTATCCTAGAGCTCACTCTGTAGACCAGGCTGGCCTCGAACTTAGAAATCCTCCTGCCTCTGCCTCCCAGAGTGCTGGGATCACAGGCGTGCGCCACCACCGCCCGCCCGGCGCATGGTTATTTTCATTTCTGCTTTTTTGGCCCACCGCCAGGGGGCAGCTGTGGGGAACAACACAGATCTGTGAACCCTCAGTCGATGAAGTAAGCCAAGTCATGTGCTTATCAGCATGCAGAAAAAGCATGGCCTTTGCGACCCAGGCTCCGTATCTTTGCAAAGTTTACTTTCCCCGGGCAAACATGAAGGTATCAAAGAAACAAATAAGAGACACAGAAGTTCAGTTATTCCAGGCGGGGAGTTAATTGGACTTAACCCGAAGTCATCAAGTGGCCTGTTTTCATATAGTGTGTGTGTGTGTGTGTGTGTGTGTGTGTGTGTGAGAGAGAGAGAGAGAGAGAGAGAGAGAGAGAGAGAGAGAGAGCCAGGGAAGCAGGACTCTGCTACAAGCACTGTGTTTGTTGAATGAATACTTGTAAAGTGAGCACTCACTCTGGACCTGCCAACTCTGCTTTTTTCTTCCTACAGATTTTCATTCCCTTTTGACAACTACACACACACACACACACACACACACACGCACGCACGCAGACTATAAAGGAAAAATTTGATGTTTAGTTGGATGTTCCCACGCCTGCCTGAGCTATAGGGCAGGCATGTTAAACCTCAAACTTAAGTGAACTTGCATTTCCCACAAGCTGATGTCACTGTAAACAGACACTTAATACCTCCACGGCGCACTTCCTTTCCCAATTCTCCTACAAATGTCCGGTTTAATGCCTAAGGTGTCAAATGGCTGTGGGCTATTGTCCTCCTTGCTATGACCAGACCATCGTTCTGGGCAGTTCTGGCAGAACAACCCATTCCTGGGCCACTCCCACTTCCCACTGGGGCCTGGAAACACTGTCCCTCCAGCTCAACACTTCCTTGCAACTTTATCTGTCCTGGGTTTCAGGCTCCAGCCGTGTTTGTCCAAATTAGAGTCCGTTTACCTTCCAAGCCACACTGGAGCTTCGCCGGACACCCAGCAGCTGCTCCCCTGACGTCCCCAGCAGGGCCCTTGTTTACAGTCGGCAAACAGACCGCCCTGACCCAGCCACTGTGTCTCTTGGCTGCAGAGAGGGTGCAGCAGGCAGCCGGAAGTGGCCCACTGTTTTTTTCCCCAGGAGACTGGTCCCTTGGTTCATGGTTTCTCAAAAGAAATAAGGACAGAGTGAGTTCCAGAACAGCCAGGGCTACACCGAGAAACCCTGTCCCTGGGGGAGAAAACAAAACAAATAACAACAAAACCAAAACAAACCAAAACAAAAAAAACAAAAAAGTCAAGCAAACTAAGTAAAAAACAAAATAAAATAAAACAAAACAACAACAAAAACCCAAAAAGAATCCAGAAAGGGGATGTTCACAGAGAGATGAACAAATATGTCTGCACAAGGCAAGAGGAAAGATCTTTCCACTTCATCCTTAATTCCACCAGGGCACCCTCTTGTTCCCCATAGAAATAAATGGAGCAGACTATTTTGAACAGGCTTTAGCGGGAGGACTTGGAGGCTGAATGTCCTGGGTCCCCTCCAAGTGGTTTCAGCTGTGTACAGCAACTCAGTCTCCTCACATGTAGAATGGAGACAAGAAACATGTTGGGAAGGATAATTTAGCTAAGGAACTTAAGAAACTAAGAACTGGCTCTGGCATACGACCTATCTACTCCCACTAGCCGTTAGCATCTCTGTGGGCAGGGAATCGAGTCAGGGTTTCTCTGTGTAGCCCTGACTGTGTCCTGGAACTCCATCTGTAGACCAGGCTGGCCTCCAACTCACAGAAATCCACCTGCCTCTGCCTTCCAAGTACTGGGATTAAAAGCCCGCGCCACCATTGCCGGCTGCTTCCTGAGTAATGTCCAGGCTGTGCCTCAATAAAAAGACACCACGCTGACACACCCTAAGTGGAAAAAACCCTGTGGTCCACCCACCCTGAAGAGAGCCACAGCTGCAGCATGTGGCTGTGGTCCAGTGTGATCAATTGCAGGGTACACTGGGAGCTGAGATCACTGCTGTCCCCCAGCACCGTGAAAGAACATCGGATTGCGTGTCACTCTCCAGGGAGACGAGCCACGTTCAAAACCTGAAGGACCCGTTGCTACTGAAAGCATCCGGTTTTTGCCTCATCGGGTGGAGCCACCCTCAAGCGGACCACCGTACGTCAAGAACCTTGAGCCTTCTGCCTCCTCCCCTCCCCCCCACCTTTTTGGAGCTGGTTTTGTTGCTGGTGTGCTATTAGGGAATCCTTCCAGACAGGACACTGGTGGCTTGGGATGCTTGTCTGTGTCCTACTCGGGTGTGACGTGGAGTTTGACAGGCACACACAGTTCCTAAGCCAGCAGCCACGCTGAGCTGGTCCTTCCAGCGGATCCCACACACTGTGTCTTCACCCCTACGGGGATGTTTGTAGACCTCAGTATCTTACATCCGAGCAGCTGAAGGGTTCAGCAGCCCGTGTCTATTATATGGTTCCACTAGCAAAGTCCCTGACAGTCGCTGAGTGTGAAACGGAGCGTCCTTAGCCCTCCCCAGCCCTGACCTCCAGACGGGCAGACGGCGGACAGGACACAGCGAGGTGAGTGGAATCCGCTCCCTCGATCACCAAGATGTCTCACCCGCTCTGAAGAGTGCTGGAAATCACGGTCTTGTGGGTTTGGCAAGGGAAACCTTAAAACACCCTTCCTTGACTCTCCCTGTGTCTTCTCTATAAAGAAATGCTAGGAGGGGCCCTGTGAATCAGTGAGCTTGTAATACCCCAATCTCCAAGCCCATCCCTAGACAGCCTGGTGCCTAGAAGTGCCATTTCCTAGTGTCATTAAAGGGAAGGCCACTTTCTACTTGGCTTTTCTGGTCCGGTCAGCAGAGCACACAGGCCCAGCCTCGGGAGAGAGCCTTGTCCGTGAGTCAACAATGTGCCTCCAACCTCCCGTTTTATCTGATGACTCCCGGTCGGCAGACATTTATAGATGCAGCCAATCCCTTAAGGTGCCTTTATGCTCACGCGTCAAAGGACAAACTAACGTAGCCACACTTCCCTCAATCTCTGGGGCTCAGAGTTCACAGCTCGCCTTGATTTCACACTGGGCTTTGCTTTACTCCGTAGTGGACAGCAGGTGGCGCTGCGTAGCCATAAACGGCTTTTCCGACCTCTGTGGTTCCGCCCAACCCACCTCGGGCTAGGGGAGTGGTTTGGAGGGGTCTCTTTCTCAGAGATGCTCAAGTCTCTTGGGTGACCCTTATAGATCCAAAACATACCATCTCACATTCAACTTTCTCTCCTCCCCCATCCCAACCCCCACCCCCAGTTTTCTTTGTTTGCTTTGAGACAGGATTTCGGTGTAGCCCTGGCTGTCCTAGACCTCACTGTGTAGTCCAGACTGGCCTTGAACTCAAAGAACTCCACCTGCCTCTGCCTCCCTAGCGCTGGGTTAAAGGCATACATCATCCTGCCTAGATTTTTTTTAAAAGGATTTATTTATTTTATGTGTATGACTATTTTGCCTGCATATATGCATGTATGTATGTGCACCGTGTATCTGGAAAAGTTAGAAGAGGGAATGGGCCGGGCAGTGGTGGCGCACGCCTTTAATCCCAGCACTCTGGGAGGCAGAGGCAGGCAGATTTCTGAGTTTGAAGCCAGCCTGGTCTACAGAGTGAGATCCAGGACAGCCAGGGCTATACAGAGAAACCCTGTCTTGAAAAGAAAAAAAGACACACACACACACACAGAAGAGGGAGTGGGATATGACAAAACTTGAGTTTTACAGATGGTTGTGAGGTGTTTTTTTTTGTTTTTTTTTTGTTTGTTTTTTGGTTTTTTTTTTTTTGAGATTGGTTCACACAAATTTGGAGCCTATGGGAACATTTTTCCCCAGGGTCCTCTGCCCCTGGGCAGACACCCTCAGAGAGGTGGTGCTGAATCCTGACTTGACCTGTCTCTTCTTCAGTCAGCAGCACATTTTCATGAAACTTCTGTCAATACCATTTTCTAAACTCAGGGAGCCTTCAGTTCTATCTACTCTATTAGAAACGATCAATAGTACTCCTTTGATACTGAAGTGACACTTGGTTGTATTGATTTGGATCAAGTTGCTAAGTGATATTGCTACCAACTCTCCACAAGGCATTTCCCCAGTTAGTTTAAACCGTGGCCCATTTCCCCTCAAACGAGCTCAGAACATAAAAATTTAATTGTGTATGTTTATGCAGGTAAGGGAAACTATTCTGTTTTTTAAAAAAAATAATCTCTTCTCATAAGTATATTCTTTTTTTAAATAAAATTTTATTTGTGAAGGTGAAACTGGGAAGAGGGATAACATTTGAAATACGAATAAATAAAATAACCAATAAAAATGAAAAAAAGAAAATAGCTCTTTAGATTTTTTTAAAAAATTTAATAGATATATTCTTTAGTTACATCTCAAATGTTGTCCCCTTTCCTGGTGCCCCCCCCCCCCCACCTATGCAACTCTTTAGATTTTTGTTGTTGTTTTTATTTTTTGTTTTACATAGCCCTGGCTGTCCTAGAACTCGCTCTCTAGACCAAGCTGGTCTCAAACTCAGAGATCTACCTGCTTTGGCTTCCTGAGTGCTGGGATTAAAGATTTGTACCACCACCACCCAGTAATCCTTTAGAATTTTATACTCTTATATTTTAATAATATTTTCACTTCCTCTGAATTCACACTCGGCTCCCCATCCATTCCATTTCATGTCCTTCTTGTTTTTAAAATGTAAAAATCCACCAACTCCTGCTTGGGCTGTCTATGTACTTCTGGGTGTGGGGCCATCTACTGGGGCGCGGTTGACCTCCCTGGAACTGCAGAGTCTTTTCTTAGAGATCAGTAATCCGTCGTGTAGTCTGTAGGCACAGTCTGTAGAGTGTGCTTCTTGGCAGGGGATTAAACTCACGGCCTCCCACTTGCTTTGTTTCCTTATAGCAAAGGAGATAATTGGGCACAGAGAACAATAAAAACTGTATACCACCAACACCAAAGGCAGGGTTTAAGGTAAAAAGTTATCTTCAAAAGATAGTTCAATACCCAGCGTATATTGGTACTGTTAGAAATAGACGAGATATGTGCAAGAGAGCTCTGTGGACCTGAAACGGTGCCTGTTGGTACCCCAGAAGCGGAGTTCCCAGAAACCCCGACAATTGCTGAAGTCTGAAGCCAAAACTTCAACAAGTCAAGTCTGTGGACACATCCTCAAATTTGAAAAATTCCCCCAATCAGAAACACTCTGGTCTGCCCAGGGCATGCCACACCGTCACACCGGGCGCAAATGTGTTTGTACAGACTTCAGTGGGCAAACCTGGGGCAGTTCCTGTCGCACCGCATCTGACCACCAGGGGGCTCCACTCCTTTTCTTGAATTATCCTCCTGGACTCCATTCTCCATGTAGGAAGGCTCTCTACCCTTGCGCCCCAGTTCATCTATGATCTACGTTAAAGCGCTAGAGCAGCTGCAGACGGAGAATCACAACCTCAACTCAAATAGAAGCCCCGTGGGAATGTTGTCCAGGCTGGGCATGCATCGGAGGCCAGCCTGATCTACAGAGTGAGCCTCAGGCTAGCCAGTACTACAACAGGAGACTAAATAAATAAATAAATAAATAGCTATTCAGTCATATGTTGGTTCAAATAAGAAATGTCCTCCATAGGCTCTGATAGCTAAACACTTGGCCCCCAACTGGTAACATTATCTGTGGAGAATTAGGAGAATGTAGGTCACCGAAGGGGCGGGGCGGGGGGGGCGCGGGGGGGGGGGGGCGGGGGGGAGAACCTCTGAAAATGGCCATTTTAAGAATCCTACCGTATCTACCTACCTACTGTACCTGCTGCTTGCTGTGAAGCCTCCCTGCTGTGATGGTAGGTGCACAAAACCCTTCCTTCTGTAAGCTGTCTCCACTGTGGTATTTTGTCACAGCAACGACAAAGTAAAGTAACTAAGACAAGTTTCAGGAGCCTAGACATTAAAAATACATGGGAGGTCCTGAGTTCAACTCTCAGTGACCACGAGATGGTTTATGACCATCTATAATGTGATCTGATCCCCTCTCTAGCATCCAAATAGGTTATCTGAGTTTGGTTCCTAGTACCCACAAGGGAGTTCACAACTGTCTTAAGTTCAATTACAAGGGATCCAGCATTGTCTTCTGGCCTCCTTGTGCACAGCCATACATCCAGGCCAAACACTCATTCACATAAAAATAAAAATAATAAAATGAGTGAATATTTACCTAGAAAAAAAAAAGAAGAAATTATAAAAATAATAAATGTTTTATAGGCTGACCAATTCAAACATCTCAAAATCCCAAACACATAACATATTTAAATGTATTAACTACCCAATGCAATGCTTCCCTGGTAAATTTGGGGTTTTTTTTTTTGTTGTTGTTGTTTTGAGACAAGGTTTCTCTGTGTAGTCCTGGCTGTCCTGGAACTCACTTTGTAGACCAGGTTGGCCTCGAATTTAGAAATCCACTTGCCTCTGCCTCCCAAGTGCTTGGATTACAGGCATGTGACACCACACCCAGCTAAGAGTTTTTTTCCCCCCACATTAAAATGGTGTGATAAGGTCGACCAGTTGGCTCTGTGGATAAAGGCCTGCTAGCCTGAGCTCTACTTTGTCACTTGCATGGAAGGAGAGAGCTGGCTCTTAAAAATTGTCCTCTAACCTCTGCATGCAGTCTGTGGCTCAGGTGCTCCCCCACCCCACCCTCCACAAAATCAATGTAAAAAAAAAAAAAACAATAGAACATATATTCCATAACATTTGCAACTTAAAAACCCTTCTCAACCCCGCTTCAGGGGCATTAAATCCATTCACATTGGTGCAGGACCATCTCCACCATCCAGCTGCAAACATCTGGAAGAACTGTTCTGACTGGTCAGTGACTCTCAGTGTTTCCCCCAGTCACGGGAAAGCACCCGGCTGTTGCTGTCTCTACAAAGCTGAGCTGTTACCCCTTGCTCTAAGCATTAGGTCCTCAAGGCTCACGCATGCTACAGTATATACTGCACTTTCTCTCCTTTCAAAAAGGCTCAATGATAGGCGTTGTCCCATTGTCCAAGCATCCCTATATATTGATGAGCACTTGGGTAGTTTCCATTCTTGTCTATCTGAATTATGGATGCTGAGGCATATAAATATTTGAGTCCCTTCTTTCATGTGTATACCTGTTTGTTGCTTGCTGTCTGGACTCAACCCAGGGGCGCCCCCCTCCCCCGCTGTTATGGGGACACCAGACTCTGCAGCAGACATTAGGGCCCATCCCCCCAGACACCCATTCACACATCTCTTGAGTCAGCACATCCTCTGGACCTCCAGGCCAAGGCTGTGGGAAGGGTGGGTTTGCCAGTGTGGCTGAAAATACAACAGAACACCAGGGATCTCCTTATCCCAGGATTGCTAGGCTGGTCCATCAGCGGTTATGTCGTAGAGAAACTGTTTGCTAAGCCCCCATGGAGACATCCCAGAACCGTCATTTCACGGTGACATGCGGAAGCCTGACCTGAGAACACTCAGGTCCCCACTGCCCAATCCCACACCATCTCCTGCCACATCAGCCAACTTGCCGCTGAGGGGAACCAGATGTTTGGAATCGGAAGCCCCCAGCAGTTGGCTTTCCTAAAAGGCCTGTGTGTACCTGGCGCTGGAGGGGAGGGGGGCAGGCAGGAAGAGAGAGGGAGAAAATGAAACAAAGGGGGACCACCATAAACCAGCAGCATGTCTGTAATCACCAGAGCCCTTTGTTTGGCCTACTTTTAAACAAGTCGTGGTGCCTTGTAATGGGAGGCCGTAAACCCAAGGGAAAATAAAACTGTTTACAACACGGGAGAGCCAGGTGCGGGTTCGTTTGGCCAGATCAATGGGGAAAGTGGGGGCTGGGGTGGGCGGACCGCGCTGAGAATAGGTGGCCCCTCCTCGCTGCCTCTGAACATCACAGGCTCCCGTGCGGATCTGGGGCGAGCGCCCCTCCCCCAACCCGCTCTGGGCAACCCCGGACCATCCCACATTCCAATCTGGGCGGGGAGGGGGGGGGAAGGCGGGGTGGGGTGGGAGGGGTTGGATGTCAGGGCCTCTAGGCTTCTAGGAAGCAACCCTCTAGGTCAGCCTCTCTTTTCTGTAAATTCCTTTATGATGGACGTGGGCAGAAGACAGCTGTTTCTCTAATACCCCCCCCCCCCAGCTTACGGCGAGAAGTATAAGGAGGGGTGGTTCTCTGGGGGTAGGGGGTGGGGTCATTCTTCTGGGAGCTTCTTGTGTTGCGGAGGAAGGCAGATGTTCTGTAAAGCCGAGGGTGGCTCTGTCTGAAATGTTTGCAAGCCTCACCTGGGCGCATGGACACACGGAGTTCTTCCCTGTTGATCTGAGATGCGTGCTTACGCTTCTCAACCCGCACATTTAAGGCGCACCTGTCTTAGACCAGACAGTGCAGGGATGACAAAGTTTGGGTTTAAAAAAAAAAAAGGCGAGGCATCTGCTACATATGTGCGGGGGTGGGGTGGGGGGGGTGGGGGGTCGGGGGGTGGGGGGTGGGTTGCTGGCCTCAATGGGAGAGGATGCGTCTAGTCCTGCAGCGACTTGAAATGGAGGGGGTGTCATGTGGGGGAGAAGGCTCCTTCTCAGAGGAGAAGAGAGGGGAGATGGGAGAGGAGCTGTATTGGGATGCAAAGTGAATAAACAAACAAACAAACAAACAAACAAACAAATAGCTAATGGGAAAGCAAGACATTTTGGGGATGACTTAGTAATAATACCTTCAGGGCAAGAAAACCGGCTATGCTCGGAACATGATTAGTTCCCCTCAAGAATATGTGTGTCTGTGCAATGTGACGTCATCCTGATGTGAGAGCCCAGCAATATCGAACACATCAATGTGATTCCTGGACATGCTGCGTGGTAATGTCACCGGCGTCCCTGGAGACATGTTCCTTCCGAAGTGTCACTCCACAAGAAGTCAGGCTGTCTGTAGCCGGTGGGGGAATAAACCACACCAAGGTCACATTTATGCTAATAAGGAAAAAAGAAACCAGAGGCACAAGGGTCACTTCAGCCCTTCTATGACTCTTGAACCTGCAACCCTTCTCAGCCGTGTGGCTAAGTGGGCGTCTTCCCAAAGATATTTCAACATTTCTAGTTGGAAATGTCTCTGACAGTCAGATACTGGATTCTGGGCCTCACCTTACTGGCTAAAGTGATGTATGAATTCTAGGGTGTGCATCTTTCTCAGAAGAGCAGGCCAGAAACCACGGACAGTCCCGGGTGGGTACCACTTTCCAACTGCTATTCTCTGTCCTCTGAACACATCATCCTGATGTAGTGCCTGCCCAGGACGTGTGTGCAGCACACAGCCCTGGTCTTCAGGTGGAGCATTCGTGGGCTGGTGCCCTCTAAGCTGGGGGTGGGTGGGGTGGGGTGGGGGGGACAAGAAGAGGGAAAGAAGAGGGTCTAGGAAAAGGAGAGGGAAAGAGAAGGGGGAGAGTTAGAGGCAGAGAAGAGCAGAAAGCAGAGAGAGAAGGCACAGCACATCAAAACAGCGGTTGGATGGACACCTCTGCAGTGGTTTGACTATACCGCTAGCCTGTCATCTGCTTGCCGCCATGTTAGTGACGAAGCCTCCCCCAGCTTCCAGTTCTTCACCCTGTCCCACCCCTCAGGCCTCCATCATCCCTGTGTTTAGCTGTAGCTCCCGAAATAGACTCAGCTACAGGGCTAGCAAGACAGAGATTTTCCTGTATCTCTCCCAAGGGTCCCATCCTGATACCCACCCAGCTCCACTCCTGGACCTGTCTGCTTGGCTTTTCTCAGATAGTGAAAGCCTAGAATGTTTTTTTAAGAAACAAACACGAAGATATTTCTATTTCATATTTAATTGTTTTTTTTTTAATTTTTTTAATTTTTTTAAATTTTTTTTGAGACAGGGTTTCTCTGTGTAGCCCTGGCTGTCCTGGAACTCACACCGTAGACCAGGCTGGCTTCGAACTCAGAAACTCACCTGCCTCTGCCTCCCAGGTGCTGGGATTAAAGGCGTGCACCACCACCGCCCGGCTTTGTGGTATCTTCATATGTGTTCATATTTGTTCTAGTTGGCTGGGATGATCTTTTAAACATTTATTTACCTTTATTTATTGTGTGGGGGTTTGTGTGCATCATGTGGGCAGTGTCTGTGGAGGCCAGAGAGGGCCTCAGATCCCCTAGAACTGGAGTTACACGTGGTGGTTGTGAGCTACCAGGTGGATGCTGGGAATCAAACTGAGATCCTCCGTAAGAGCAACATGTACTCTGGACAGCTGAGGTTCTCCTCAGGCTCCTGGATACGATATTCTGTAAAAAATAAAACAAAGCCAGACATGGCTTTATTTACTGTATTTATTTATTGTATCCTTGCAAACCCAGCACTTGAGAGACCGGGGCAGGAAGATCAAGAATTTGAGGCCAGCCTGGGCTGCAGAGCCTACCTTGTCTTTTGTTTTGTTTTGTTTTGTTTTTTTTTAAGATTTTATTTATTTATGTATTTAATGTATGTGAATATATACATAAAGGCTATGTATGTGAATACACTGTCGCTGTCTTCAGACACCAGAAAAAGTGCATTGGATCCCATTACAGATGGTTGTGAGCCACCATGTGGTTGCTGGGAACAGAACTCAGGACCTCTGGCAGAGCAGTCAGTGCTCTTAACCGCTGAGCCATCTCTCTAGCCCCTTACCCTGTCTTAAAACAAAAGCAATAACAAAAAAAAAACCTAAAACAAAAACAAGTAAACAATGAGAGAAGGCAGAGTAGACACGCCCCTGAGGATCCTTCCACATTTTATACAGATTTACACAGATTCCAGGCCAGGTTTCTCTCCTCTCTCCTCCCCTCCCCTCCCCTCTCCTTCCCTCTCCTTCCCCTCCCTCTCCCCTCTCCCATTCACTTCACCCTCTCCCTTCCATTCCCCTCCCCCTCCCCTCCCCTCTCCTTCCCTCTCCTTCCCCTCCCTTCCCCTCCCCCTTCCCTCTCCCATTCACTTCACCCTCTCCCTTCCACTCCCCTTCCCCTCCCCTCCCTTTCCCCTCCCCTCCTCCTCCCCTCCCCTCTCTTCTTCTCTCTTCTGTTCCTAGTTCATCCTACCTGTAGATTATTCTGAAGCAAATCCAGAGACCTCATCTATTTTCACAAGTATTTATTTCACAGTAAAGATTCTTAAATAAATATATCACCTTGTAATCAGCGTCCACACAGCCAGTACACATGACTCTGGTTCATTCAGTTTGTCTTTGTTTTCTTGAATGGTAGGCTTATTTGAGTTGGGAGCTGTGTGTGTATGTGTGTGTGTGTGTGTGTGTGTGTGTGTATCTTGAGTGTTTCAGCTTCTTTGGATTTTTTTTTCTTTTCTTTTTTTTTTTTTTGGTTTTTTTCGAGACAGGGTTTCTCTGTATAGCCCTGGCTGTCCTGGAACTCACTCTGTAGACCAGGCTGGCCTCGAACTCAGAAATCTGCCTGCCTCTGCCTCCCAGAGTGCTGGGATTACAGGCGTGCGCCATCACCGCCCGGTGAGTGTTTCAGATTCTTTAGGCTAGAGCAAGCCTTCCCTCAGTAGCCCTTTGGTTTCAGAGGACTAGAGTCTAGGTCTGATGCGGACACACGTGCCGGTGCTTTCCCTTAGTTCTGCTGGCTGGTTCCTCTGCATCATGGAAGCCACCAGTTGAGCTATGATTGTGTCCCCGGGCGGCTAGTGACATAAATATCTTGGCTTGTTTCCAACTCAACCCAGTTTGCATCCTTGGTAAAAATGGCCAAGGCCAGTGAGAGGATCTTCAAGGCCAGCCTCAAATCCTCCGCTATCACTGGGGTAGCCAGCCAACATCCTCACCTCCTGGTACGGGAAGTGCAGTGTGTGTCTTGCCCCAGACCACTTCTCCAAGGGTTTGGGTTGCTCTCAGCAAAGGCTGCTGGGAGATGGGAACCCACTACTCCCAGAGGGCCACCTTCTTCAGGCTGTCAGGAGATGTTACTCAGAGACTTCAACTCCAGCCAGAGCTGCGAGGGTCTCTGGGTCTGAATTATTTCAGATGTTCTCCCAGGACCAAGAAGGGCTCATTAAATCCCTCCCACCATCCACAAAACAGACTGGCAATGCCGAAGGGGGCCAACATGGCTGTTACCTCTGAAAGCCAGGCAGGTTTGTCTGTAGGTTGTGTTTGATTCACAGACTCATTTGAAGATAAAGTCATAACATAGCTCAAGGGTAGAACTCTTGCCTAGTATGTGCAAGGTCCTGGGTTTAATCCTTAGTACCCAAATAAATTAATTAATTAAATAAAATTCCCTTTTCTTAAAAAAAAAGATTTTACACACACACACACACACACCTTTTTATCCTTGTATTCTTAAAAATATTTTATCCTTCCTTCCAGTGTTATAGTGTTTAAATATTATGCTTCACTCCTTTATTTTAAAGGTATATATATTCATATACATGTAATATCACACATATACATATATATTATATGCAATATATGTCTATATTATATACATATCTATGTGAAAACTTAAGATATAGCTTGTACATTATGAAATCTTCCCCCTTTAAACTATCTTTTTGTATGTCTTTTCTTCACAGAAAAATATAGCCAGGCAGTGGTGGTACACACCTTTACTCCAAGCATTCGGAGGTAGAGGCAGGTGGATCTCTTTGACTTCAAGTCCAGCCTGGTCTACAGAGTGAGTTCCAGGACAGCCAGGGCTACAGAGAGAAACCCTGTCTTAAAAAACAAAATGGAGCCCGGCAGTGGTGGTTTCCCTATGTTTTTGTGCTAGCAACAAGTCCCAGATCTCCACACCACTGGTGCACAGGCCTAACCCTCATTCTCTTACAGATGCTTGGTCTAAAACACTATCATTTAGTTAGTTTATTGGTGGTCCTTTGAATCACTTCCAGATTTTTGCTGTTGCAAATAATGTGTATGTCTAATCATATGCTGGCACCATGCCTATGTGATTTGTAGTGATTTGTACACGCGCGCATGTATGTGTGTGTGTGTGTGTGTGTGTAGCATGAAGGTGAGGGTGCACATCTTGAACCACAAGCACAAATCAGAGAGAGCAAATTAAAAGTAATGCAAGTCTTTAAACTCTCAAAGCTGACCCAAATGTCCCTCTTATAGAGGGTCTTTATTATTTATGCAATGTATTGCTTATTGGTTTGTTCATGGTCTTTTGAGACACAGTTTCTTTCTCTGTGTAGCCCTGGTTGTTCTGAAACTTGTTCTGTAGACCAGGCTGGGCAGAGATCCACCATCACCAGCTACAATGTATTTTTTAAAGATAAATATTCTAGATTGTAAGCAGCATATCTCTCTCTCTCTCTCTCTCTCTCTCTCTCTCAAGATTTATTTATTTATTATATGTAAGTACACTGTAGCTGTCTTCAAACATTCCAACAGATCTCATTACGGATGGTTGTGAGCCACCATGTAGTTGCTGGGATTTGAACTCAGTCGGTGCTCTTAACCACTGAGTTATCTCTCCAGCCCGGATCTCTTTTTTATATATTTAAAAATATTGTGGTGTATGTTTTGGGGTGTTTTTTGTTGTTGTTGTTTTGTTTTGTTTTGTTTTGTTTTTTTTGAGACAGGGTTTCTCTGTGTAGCCCTGGCTGTCCTGGAACTCACTCTGTAGACCAGGCTGGCCTCGCACTCAGAAATCCACCTGCCTCTGCCTCCCAAGTGCTGGGATTACAGGCGTGTGCCACCACTGCCCGGCTTATTGTGGTCTATGTGTCTATGTGTGAGTCTGTACATGTGAACACAGTTGCTCTACGAGGCCAGAAGAGGGCATCAGATCCCCTAGAGCTAACTGGTTAACTCCCGTGGATGTGGTGACTTGAAATCATATTCTCTGCAAGAGCATTACTCTCTCTTTACCCTTAAGTCTTGTCTTCAGCTTTGGCGACACATCTTTCGTGAGCCCTTTCCATTAAACTGACCCCCAGTCTTGCAGCTTGGCACTGTCCATTGGCAGTTAATTGGATTCACCCATTGCTGACTGTTATGGTCTTGGGTAAATCCCTCAGTTTTAAGATGAATAAGCTTAGTAGTGGAATGCTAATAAGGCTCACGGAAAGCGATGCCAGTGAGCACGCTATTTAGATACTAGGTTACTAGGACAAAGGTGCCAGAAGAAAAATCACAATGGCCAGCAGAAGAAACAGAAACATATAAGACAATGAGATAGTTGTCAGGAAAGCAGGAGAGGGGCTGTCCCAGCAGGGAGGGGAACTGCACGGGGGAGAGACATTCAGACCTGTGGAAATGTCTCATTTCTTGGCTTGGTTGGTGAATGACAGGCGTGTAGCGAAACCGTGAGCTCAGAACTGTCACCACGTCTTTCTGTTCTCTGCAGCTATGGAACTCTGTGGTGGCTCCTGTGACCCTTCGAGACACTGCTACAGGGAGAACTGGTGGGGAACTGGATTCCCTTAAGGCAGAAGGTGGGTCCCCACACCTAGCCAAGCCTGATAGAGCACAAGGTATCTGAGGAATCTCAAACACAGAGCAAAAGAGACTCAGGCAAGGACCCAGGGACAGCACGATGCTCAGGTGGAGCAGTAGTAGGCCACTGTTAGGGCCCAAAGCTATGCCCTAGAAGATTGCCCACTGAACCTGGGGCCCCATCTATCCTCCTGTCTCCACCTCCTCACTGCTTGGATTTCTAATGTGCACTAGCGTGTCTGGCTTTTACATGGGTGCTGGGGATCCGACGCCAGGTCCTTATACCCAGAGCCAAATAAGGATCTGCCAGGTCCTTATGCCAGGTCCTTATGCCAGGTCCTTATGCCAGGTCCTTATGCCAGGTCCTTATGCCAGGTCCTTATGCCCATGCAGTGAGCACTTTGCTGATGGAGCGAGCTATCTCCACAGCAGAGAGTGCCAGGAAGCAGGTCTTATATAGGTAACCACAGCTGGTGAGGGCTCCTGTGTGCAATGGCTGTGCCACGTCAGTACTCATAGCCCTTGTTCCCCCTGCCAATTCTTTTTCTGATTTGTTTTGGTTTTTCAGACTAAGTATTCTAGCCGGGCGGTGGTCGTGCACGCCTGTAATCCCAGCACTCTGGGAGGCAGAGGCAGGCGGATTTCTGAGTTCGAGGCCAACCTGGTCTACAGTGTGAGTTCCAGGACAGCCAGGGCTCTACAGAGAAACCCTGTCTCGGGAAAAAAAAATCCAAAAAACCAGACTAAGTATTCTCTGTGTAGCCCTGGCTGTCCTGGAGCTCACTCTGGAGACCAGGCTGGCCTCGAACTCAGATATCTGTTTGCCCTGCCTCTTGAGTGCTGCCATTAAAGGCACAAACACCATCTCCCGGAGACCCTCCAATTCTTGATTTTCATGATGTCCCTGCAGCCTTAGAGGGGGTGATGTACTATTCAAGCTGGTTGAATATTTTTAATATCCCAATTTAAATTGTCTGGTAATGTTTATATACTGCCAAGTTATCAGTTGCCTCCTGGACATTTAAAGTAACTCGTTAGATTACATTTTGTGAGTTGCAAGTGATTCGAATTGAAAAAGACACTCGGGGAAGAAGTAGACGGGTGTACGGCCCCTTCCCAGACGTAGAGCACGCGAGAACTCTCTGCTTCTGCGATGACGTTTTATTGTTCCACGAGAATGCCTCTTTTGACTTTGAAAAAGTCGTCAAAGTCAAATGTGGGTGCATCACAAGAACGCTTTGGTTTTAGTAATCTGACCAACCACTCCGGCTGGCTTCAAACCATCCCTTATAGGACACGGCATAAGCAGGCGCCACTTCCCATAGCACAGGTATAGCTCATTCCATTCTTCCCACGTTTTCATTCACGATTTTATGTGTAACTACAAAACACACACACAAAAAGTCTTATTGGACTGTGAATGTCTTTCTATAAACCCTTGATGGTTCAATAATGATTTTAAAGGCCATATATACATGCTTACAGCGAGAGGAAGCTGGTAGAGACTGCGGGCACCCGTTCATTATCTTTTCGTAAACATCCACCCACCCAGTTGCCTCTAAAGAGCACATTTTAGTGATTTTTGATCATTTAGGTTAAGTCAAATAGCAAACCGCACAGGCTAGGGAGATTTTCCATGTCTGCAATGCTGAGCTTGTACAAGATTTTGTGTCTGCTCTTAGATTTGATGCCAGTGACAGACATGTCAGCCTGTACACTTGGGAGCGAGTGGTGTGTGTGTGTGTGTGTGTGTGATAAGTGCTCCAAAATCTTGTCCCAATGTCATGTCCCTCAGCCACAGTTGAGTCTGGGAAGCAAACCCCAAACTGATAGAAAGATGTCAGGAGAGGGCAGACTCTAAACTTACATCTCAATCACGTTTGTGGGAATAAGGTCTGATTTGTAGTGTAGGCCATTCCCGTGGAGTAAATGCTCCCGTGTGGCTGATTGTCATCTACCACTGTTGAGTGGCTGCACTTGGTGTTGGGAGGTGAGCCCTCTTTGGACGCTTGGCTGTACTAACCGTGTGCGCCACGCCCGTGCTTCCATTTCTTCCTCCTTGATTTTGAGTTATACATCTTTATACTCATCTCTGGGGGAGACTATACGATTAGAAGAGGCAAAGGGAGCATCCTAAAGACCCTGCATCCTTTATAGCCAGGGCCAGGCAGAGCCCCATAATGAAGTCCCCCTAAATGGTCACCCAACCACATCGTTACTGCATTTGCGGTTGTTGTTACCATCAGCATTCATGGGGTTAAATCGCCCTCGCATGAGGAAGTCGCTAGCACACGCTCCTTTGGTGAAGACAAACGTAAGGGCAAATTGGAGATGATTAAAGACCGAGGTGAAAAAAATAAAATGTTGGTGATTCACCTGGACTCGTTCAGTGTTGGGAACCAGCAAAGGTGACTTAATTTTTACCCCATAGTTTTATCTTTCTCACTCCTCAAAGCACGTCTTCCTGTCTTTTTCCCCACAATTCCTTTTCTCTACTGATTAATTATGCACATATACAAACATCTGCGTGAGACACTCAGCTGTTAGACCCCCTAAAATCCGTCCTCCTCCTCTTCCTCCTCCTCTTCCTCTTTCTCCTCCTCTTCCTCTTCTTCCCCCCTCTTCCTCTTCCTCCTCCTCTTCCTCCTCCTCCTTTTTCTCCTCCTCCTTCTCCTCCTACTCCTCCTCCACCTTCTTCTTCTTCGAGACAAAGTCTCTTATGTAGTCCTGGGTATCTTGGAAATATGTAGGCCAGGTTAGCCTTGAACTCACAGATGTATACCTGTTCTTACTTGAGGAATCTGGAAGAGGGCAGTGGATCCCCTGGAACTGGAACTACAGACATTTGTAAGTGTCCTTGTAGGTACTGGAAACCAAACCCTGGTCCTCTGTAAGAGCAGCAAGTTTCTTATCTCCCGAACCATCTCTCGCTCCATCCCCACAGAATCCTAAAGTTCTTTATCTTACCAGCAATTACCAATGCCACCTTCCCGCAATCACAATCTTTCTATCGAATGTTTCCTTTATCAGAGAGTTAAAGGAATGTAAGCATCTCAAATCGAATTACGTGATCCTCGTGGACTTGAAATTCCTGGCTGGAGACCAGGCCAAGGAGTAGACAGAGGACATTTTTCCCAAGGCTCCTCCCAGCCTCTGAAGGTCCTCTGAAAGCCACTTAGGAGCTACTCCAAATTACAGATGTGGGACCAGAAGCCTAAGGGCTTTCTTTATCGAGCCATCAATAAAGCCATCACAGGATTATCAACACCAGGGTACTTCCTTATAGTCATTCAAAACACTTCCAGGCCTCAAACTCTAAGTATGTGAAATGGTATTTGGAGAGCCGCAGTCTTGCAGGGCTGAAGAAATGACTCAGTGGCTAAGGGCACTGGCTGCTCTTTCAGAGGACCCAGGTTTGATTCCCAGCACCCACATGTTGGCTCACGGCTCTCTGTGACTCCAGTTCTAGGAGATTCCATGCCTTCTTCTGGCCTCCATGGACACTACATACATATGGAGAAGAGACATGCATGCAACCAAAACACCCATATACATAAATTAACAACAACAACAGTGCAGGAGTCCAAGACAGTGGAGGACCACTCTGTGCACTGGCAAGCCCACACAATCAGAGGCTGAGAACTTTCCAGAAGCTATTACACAGGAACTGAAGTGGAGGATTGTTTTTCTTTGGACTTTAGACCAGTGATTTCATGGCTGGTATAGACTGATATAATTTACTCTACTGATCCAAATAGGTCAAACACCATTCACATCAGCAATGTTTATTTTCTTACGTGGTTATCTCCTTTATGTCCTCCAACAGCCCTATCAAACCAGCAGAATTGTCCTTTTTACGCAGCTGATAAAAGCAAGGTCCAGAAGGTTAAGAATGGCTTCCATGATAGTCAACGTGTGGCCTACACTTGCTACTTGTACCTGACAGGCTCCCCAGAGCAGCTGCCTCCAGCATCAGTGCTGTGACTGATCTAGGGGGTTGGGGGAGGGGCTCAGAGTGGTGGGGAGCCAATGATAGCACAGGCTGGGCCACCACGAGCCCCTCTTTTTTTTTTTTTTTTTTTTTTTTTTTTTAGATTTGGTTTTTTCAAGACAGGGTTTCTCTGTATAGCCCTGGCTGTCCTGGAACTCACTTTGTAGACCAGGCTGGCCTCGAACTCAGAAATCCACCTGCCTCTGCCTCCCAGAGTGCTGGGATTACAGGCGTGCACCACCACCGCCGGGCACGAGCCCCTCTTTTTAACCCAGGCATCTTTAACTTGGAGTTGACAAGAGGCACATGCGAAAGCCTGTCTCCTCCTCGTTGGGAAATCAACATTCTTGAGCAAGGAGGGTCAATGCACCCGCAGAGGGACCAAACAGAGGCCATGAGCCAGAGTTTGGTTTGCCTGTAAATAGGAACTCTTTTATTTGGAAGAATGAATGATAGCCACTAAAATGTTTGTTAGCTGTTATATTTCTATGCAATAATCAGGGAAATTACACCTTTGAAATTACTAGAGCTTTATGGGAAACATGATTCAAATAATATTTAACTAAACCTACTACTACTGCTAGTCTTCTTCTGGTTGTTGCTATTGTTGTTGTTGTTGTTGTTGTTGTTGTTACTATTAATCAAGGTCTTTCTATGTAGTCCTGACTGTCCTGGAACTCACTGTATAGACCAGGCTGGCCTAGAACTTACTAGACTGTTCAAGGTCTGCACCACCTTTAGGCCAGTGATTTCATGGATGGTACAGGCTGATATAATTTTACTCTACTGATCCAAATAGGTCAACAACAAAAGCATTGCATTTAGCTTTGATATTTTGAGACAGGGTCTTAGGGGTAACTCAGGCTGGCTTCAAACCCCAAATCCTCCTGCCTCAGCTTCCCAAGTGCTAGGATTACAGGTATGTGTTGCCATGCCAGGCTTAACCTAAATCTGTCGTAAAGCAACACCCTGGAGTGTGGGCACCTACCTCTTCTGCATCTCTGCCATTTCCAGGTGGAGCAGAAGTTGCAGAAGTTTCTGGTGTTTTCCTCCAGCTTTTATCAATTTGGGCTGCTGTATATAAGTTTATCTTCAGAGGCGAAGTTTGGACAAAATAAGGGCGGGGCTCTGTAAATGACAGCTTATTTTTTCAGCAGTTTTTGTCAACTGTCTATAACCTTGAGCTTATATTCAGAGGACAATTTTCTCTTCCGGCGTTTGCTGTGTGAGATGACCATTCTAACTTCATAGCTAATCTCCCCAAAATTCTCATGAGGGCCTTTGCGGAAAGAGACTCTCTTCCACTTCATCTGGGGTGAACACTGGGACACACCGAGAAAATACCAGTTCCTGGGTAAGCCTTTGGTTCCGACAGCCACTTTTATGTCTGTTGCTTAGAGAGTTCTGCCCCACCTTGCTTACACATGGGACCTGGAGCAGGACGGAATTGGCAGCGTGAGAAGGAAGGCTCACGGGCCTTGATTTGCTGGTCTCGGAGACAGGAGAAGACTGAGTGCGTTGTCAGGATGTCTATAAACCACGGGGATGGAGCGGTCAGTCAGACGGGACAGTTCCAAGAACTGTGGGCAAAATTCAAAGCTAGGAGTTGTGTGCCCAGCGGTGCCCATACCCCGCCGTCCCAACAGGAGCCAGTTTGACAGCTGGGCTTACTGGAAGTGGAAGAGCCGTAGAACTTACTGAAGGCCTGGCAAGCATTGCTCCCTCCTGCAGAAGGAGAAATATACCTTCAGCAGGCTGAGGCAGGAGGATCACAAATGCGAGGCTAATTTGGGCTATAAAGTGAGATCGTGCTTAAAAACAAAAACAAACAAACAAAAACCCAAACAGGGCTGGAGAGATGGCTCAGTGGTTAAGAGCACTGAGTGCTCTTCCAGAGGTCCTGAGTTCAAATCCCCACAATCACATGGTAGCTCACAACCATCTGTAATGGGATCTGACACCCTCTTCTGGTGTCTGGAGACAGCTACAGTGTACTCATAGATAATAAATAAATAAATCTTTAAAAACAAACTTGGTTTGAACATAGATGCTAAAAAATTGGCTTGCATGTATGTAAATTGTATGCAAATGCTGGTGCTGACAGCTCTCCCAGGACAGTAGGCTCCTGTCAGTTTCTCAGCTGCCTGCAGACTCGGTCCTCCTATTTCTCCTGGAAGCCAGATTGTTGGATCCTTAGGCAGCGGTTTCCCCTACATTATAGAGGAGGGTTGTTTCTATCTGTCTGCTGTTTCGGGGGGGGGGGGGCCGAGTGTGTCTGCATTTGGTGGAGGGATTCTTAGGTCAGGAACAACTGTCCCTTGGCTTGCTGCTGTTCACACCAGCATTTAAAATCTAGTGGATTGTCTGTCCTGTTGTGTCTTACAAAGGGGGGTTTTGAGTCTAGCAGCCCGGGATAGCTCCTAAGTTAATCATCTTAAAATGTTTAAATATTCAAATAGCTTGTTCTCCGTAGGAGACCACAGGTACAAGATCTTCTGAGAAAAGAATTCTAGAGTCTGATGGGGAACAGCACACAGTACGAGCTAGAACCTGGGACGGATCTAGAACATTTTCCATCAGAAGGACTCAAATTCCTGCCAACGTACAAGCCCTTGGAAGTGGGAGTTGAGGGGATGTGCCATACCTTGTTATGGTTTTGAACATGGAGAACCTCTTCCTCTTTTGAAAGACACAAAGACCCGCTTTGATTAAAAGGTGACTGCAGGACTGGAGAGGTGGTCCAGTGGTTAGAGCACTGGCGGCTCTTGCAGAGGACCTGGGTTCGGTTCCCTAGCAACCACCAAGAAGCTCACAGCCATTTGTAACTCCAGTCCCAGAAGATCCAGCAGCCTATTCTGTCCTGTGCGGGTACTGTACACACACGACGCATAGACATACAATGGGCAAAACATCCACACACATGAGATAAATAGCTTTTTAAAAGGTGGTTTGACTGCCGGGCGGTGGTGGCGCACGCCTGTAATCCCAGCACTTCGGAGGCAGAGGCAGGCGGATTTCTGAGTTCGAGGTCAGCCTGGTCTACAGAGTGAGTTCCAGAACAGCCAGGGCTACACAGAGAAACCCTGTCTCGAAAAAACCGAATCCAAATAAATAAATAAATAAATAAATAAATAAATAAATAAATAAATGATGGTATGGTGGTGGGAATCCATTGACTAATAAGACAGAAACATTCTTTTTTCTTACACAGGGGAGGGGTGAGGAGGACTTTTAGTCAAGGAATAAAGTCAATAAATGTGTGATTTAGATGTGTGCATTTTGGCAATAGCTTTGAAACTGGAATTGGAGTTTTATGACTGATAATTAAAGTTTGGGGTTAAGATTCTTCAGGGAGAGAAAATAAAACACCATTTAAAGCCCACACCTTGTTTCTAGGGAAGTCACCCGGGGCAGATTTTTATAGCCCTGGCTACCACGCTTCCTAATTTTCCAAGCTGCTGCTTGCTTGCCTTTTTCTCCGGAAGGGGCTGCGAGTCCCCCCAGGACCGGCTGAAGCTGGGACCAGCCCGGGCCCATCTCAGCTGCACACGGGCTACACAAAGCCCACATCTCACCATGTAACCATGACAGAGGCAGTGGAGACTTGAGCCCGGCTCGGCTGGTTAAGTTACCAAGGCAGGGACACTGGGACGGGAAATCTTTCTTTTTTTCTTTGTTTCTTTGTTGTTTCTTTGTTTCTTTCTTTTTCTTTCTTTCTTTCTTTCTTTCTTTCTTTCTTTCTTTCTTTCTTTCTTTCTTTCTTTCTTCCTTCCTTCCTTCCTTCCTTCCTTCCTTCCTTCCTTCCTTCCTTCCTTCCTTTCTTTCTTTCTTTCTTTCTTTCTTTCTTTCTTTCTTTCTTTCTTTCTTTCTTTCTTTCTTTCTTTCTTTCTTTCTTTCTTTCTTTCTTTCTTTCTTTCTTTTTCTGTCACAGGCTCACTGTGTGCTACCCCAGAGCTGGCTAACAGGTTAGAAAGACTCTGCAGGAATTTTCTGCATTGAGTATTAAACAGAATCGCTGTTTATCAAGCTATGTGTGTCTGTATATTATAACCCAGGGCTAAAGAGATGGTTCTGCAGTCAAGAGTGCCCCTGCTCAGTGAGAACCAGACTTCAGAATCCAGTCCCCAGCGAATACACTGGGCATCCTGTACATACGTGAAACTCCATCTCAGTGAGACCTAACACCTTCTCAACCAACGCACTTGCACATACACATGCCCATAATCTTTTTTAACACTGAGGCCAGCGATGTAGGTAAAGATACTTGACACTTGATGGAGACCTGAGTTCAAACCTGGAACTCACATAAAAGTGGAAGGAAAGAACCAGCTCCTCAAAGCTGTCAGGTGGTGCACACACACACACACACACACACACACACACACACGTGACAAGCCGAAAGCTATATGGTCTCTCTGCATCAGTCTCTGTCTCTGTCTCTCTCTTTTCTCATTCTCTCCCTCCCATGCACCTGAGCACACATGCATGCACGCACATGTGCCCACACAGTGTGTGTGACTTAGAAACAAGGGGCACAGACGGTGCCCACGTGAGTCACACATTTGTACGTTAAGGCGAAGCCACTAAAATGGTACAGGCGGATTCTGAAATACAGTAACCACGAACCAAGCAAACAATCCCACCAAACTACAGAGACGTCACATACACAACATACACAACATGCACAACAGGAAGTTAAACTTAAAAACAAAACAAAACAAAACAAACACAACCCAAGAATATCTGTGACTGTAAAGACAACAGCGATAACAAAGTGTCCCCCCTCCCCAAAGCTTAGTTACAGGAATTCTAACTATGCTATGCAGTGCAGTCCAGACGCAGCCAGCAGGCCTCCGGGGAAGGAACCCAGCCCTAACCCTGAGTCCTCTCAGTCGGTCTTATTTCTGCCTAATTTTAGTGTGTGAATTGTTTTTTTTTTTTTAAAGAGTTATTTATTTTATTTATATGAGCACATTGTAGCTGTCTTCAGACACACCAGAGAAGAGCATCTGAACCCATTACAGATGATTGTAAGCCACCATGTGGTTGCTGGGATTTGAACTCAGAACCTCTGGAAGAGCAGTCAGTGCTCTTAACTGCTGAGCCATCTCTCCAGCCCCAAGTGTGTGAATTATTAATCATACCTCCTAATATCTCACTTCTTAGGTCACAAATAACTAGACACGGCTTAGCTATAAAAATGAAGCTGTTAGCACTGCTTGTCACTTACGTAGAGACACTGTTTAAGTCGGGCTGAGTGTCCAGGGAGGTAGGCTAGGCTCTGGAATTCTGCTGAGTCCTTGCTGTCTCCCTGTAGATCCAGCTTGGTTTCATTTACACCATTCGTGAAGCCTCATGCCCTTCGGAGGGCCAGCTGGCACATGGACTGGGTCAACCTCAGAACCTCTGCTGTTCCCCCCTGGACAAGCCTGCCCAACTCCACTCATCTCTGAGACAAAAGTGAGTTTCCTTGCCTTACTACCGTACAGGCCAGGCTCTGTTGCAGGCTTGGCAGAGCTTGGAACACTAGCCACTCCAGATGAAGGCCAAGTGGCTGGTTGGTACAGCTCTAGAAAGGCAAGGTGAGGGGGCTGGAGAGATGGCTCAGCGGTTAAGAACACTGACTGCTCTCCCGAAGGTCCTGAGTTCAAATCCCAGCAACCACATGGTGGCTCACAACCATCTGTAATGAGATCTGACACCCTCTTCTGGTGTGTCTAAAGACAGCTACAGTGTACTTACATATAATAATAAAGAAATATTAAAAAAAAAAGTCAAAGTGAAGGTTAGCTTTCTCATGTGCTTGAAAGAGTCTACCTGGGCAGTGAGGGCACATGCCTTAATCCCAGCACAAGTGGATTCCTGTGGGTTCGAGGCCAGCCTGGTCTACAGAGTGAGTTCCAGGACAGCCAGGGCTACACAGAGAAGTCCTGTCTCCAGAAGAAAAGAAAAAAAAAAAAAAAAGAAAGAAAGAAAGCTGTTCATTTCTGCAGATGAAAGGAACATGGTGACAGAGGTAGCAATCAGTACCCAGAACCCACCGGGAAACAGTCCCTCCTTGGTCTCAGGGGTTAAAAGGTGACACTTTTTGAGAAAGGTTGTAAAACATTAATGGTGGGTAAAGTTCTTTCTCGATCTCATAGCTGGAGAACTGGGTGGTGTTTGCCCTGTAAAGGCATCGGTGTTTGCGAAGGGTAATTTGGAATTGGCAGCAATGTCCCCTTAGCTTCCTGCTGCACTGAGGTCAGGGTGGCAGGTCACATCAGGAGCCTCGGGAAGTGTCTGGGATAAATGTTGGATATTGGGTGAGGATGGCTAGATGTCTGGAGACACCACTTCCCATGGTTCCTGTCAAATCAGCTGAACGCTCACAAATTCACGGAGGGCAGAGCACAGGAGAGCAGAAGACTGTGAGTCTCGCAGCTAACAACCTCCGATGTTGATGTGGTCTCTCACCTCAGATGTCTGGGCGCTAGGACCTAGGACCTGGATGTCTGCATCCAGGAAGTGCTGCGTCCTGTCCGCCCGCTCCCTCCCATCTCTGTCTCTTTTCTTTAATTGGATAAGTCCACTGTGGCGAGCATTTACTGAGCAAACGAAAGGGCGCTGTCACCTGCCCTGCTGCGCCCGTCCCACGGCGCTTTCCCTCTTGCTAAGGAGGCACAGGTGTTACACGGCATGGGTGGAACCAGCATGAGGACAGTGGAGCCGGGAGCCTGTACCTAGGTGCTTAAGCACGCCCTACAGGAAGTCAGCGAGCCCAGAGGACCATATGGGTCCAGGGCTGAGGCCCGGCCGGGCCGGCCTTGTGGGCAAAGATCAAGTTGCCTCAGGGGTGGGGCTGGGGGTCTGGATGGGTGTGGATAATAAATACGGATTGCTTTCAGGACGTGGGGAACTGGGCTTTAGAAATTAATCTGATCCCACCTTAGCCTTTCAAAGAAATATCTTAGCCTTTCAAATAAATAACCGAAGGCATAACTTGAGTCTGCTACTACCGGAAGCATCGCATCGACGCCACACTGAGGACTTACTATTTTGTAGTTTGCGGTTTGGAGGCCTGGCCTTCACTACCACGGGTTGAAAAGGTCCCTGAGCCCCAGAACTGGGGAGGGGGTTGAGAAATCACTTACATTTAAAAAATTTTTTAAAAGATGTATCCATTTATTATATGTAAGTACACTGTAGCTGTCTTCAGACAGTTTTCCTTCTTGCTCGGTCCCTGCTTGCTCGCTGTAGCTGTCTTCAGACACCCCAGAAAAGGGCATCAAATCTCATTACGGATGGTGTGAGCCACCCTGTGGTTGCTGGAATTTGAACTCACCTTCAGAAGAGCAGTCTGCGCTCTTAACCGCTGAGACATCTCTCCAGCCTGAGGAATCACTTACATTAATAAAATTCCAGACAACCCTTTAAGCAGAGGGAGAAAGACTCTAAAAAATTGTCATATTAAAAAAAATTTTTTTAAGGAAACTTAATGTGAATGGGTGTTCTGCTTGTATGTTTGTCTGTGCATCACTTGAGTGCAGTGCCTGTAGCGGCCAGAAGAGGGCATCAGATCCTCTGGAACTGGAGATGGAGTGAGCCACGGTGTGGGCGCTGGGAATGGAATCTGTATCCTAGGCTCTAGCAGCAAAACCTCTTTACCGCTGAGTCCTCTCTCCGGGCTCAATTGTCACACTTTTTGAGGTGTCTTTTATCACAGGTACACAGGAGGAGACTGTGTGCCCAGCTTACACAGAAGGCTGTTTGCCGATTTGAAGACTGAGGTCTATGTAAAAGGCACATGCTACTTTACTAAGTCGCTACTCACAGCTGAAGCGACCCCAAGGAGCTTCGCATTGTTCAAGTTGTTTTTAACAGCCTGGCTCCGCAGCTCATAGGACCGTGAGGAGCCGCAGCCACAGGGGCTCAGGCAGCTGCCGCTTCGCCATTCAGACTCTGCCAACCCGACCCCAGGCAGGCGGGCGGGCAGGCGGGCATGCTCGACATGGTTCACGGAACCCAGCTTGTGTCGCCTGTTTGTAAAGCAATGAAAGGCTTACAGGAAATGATGAGCGCTCCTGGAGGAGCAACAGGAACCCTGAGAGCACACAGATTGATATTTCAGAGCCTGTGGAGTCCTGCTGATGAGTTACATTCATAAGAAGGGTGGGCGTGGTTCCCCGCCATTTGGCAACACCACAAAGCAATCAGACTAATTGGTTATTGTCTTCTAATGATATAAAAATCCGAAGCCCATCAATGAAGCAAAGAATACATCTATTTGGATGACGATTACACAGTTTAGCTGTTTGCTTTAATCAAATCATAAAATAATGATCAAATTTGGATTTGATTATGTGCCTATAAAGATAACCGGAGAACCAACATAAGAAACTGTCAGTCAAAGTCTTTTCAGACAATAGCTAGCGTTACAACGTGCCAATGACATTTTTATCAGGTAGTTAAGGTAATTACTTGTGGTAAATGTGTTCGTGGGACCAGGATAGATGGCTGTCAACATTTGCTGACCACTTTAAAATCCTGCCCGACCATATGGGAGGAATTGAGGGTGTAATAGCATGCAATTTATTTACACCTGCTAATGTCATATAAAATCCAATAAAGAAGTGCGATGGGAACGCGTGTGAGTTTTGTCTCACCACAAGATGGCACTGTTATAATTTTCTTTTCTTCCTTCAGAAACAACATAGGCTCATGTCAGGACAACATCAAAACAAGTCGGTTGGAAGGAGCGATTTCCACCTCTTTTCCTTGCTGAGTGAAATCCACTCCTTCCTTCCCTGTCCCTTGAATACCTGATGGCCCCTGACTCTTCCCCATCCCAGATTAAACAGGGCCGGCGTGCTGCCCCTTTGGCAAGGGCTGGAGCCATTTGGTTCCCCCGCTTGTTTTCCCAGAGCTTAATGTCTTGCATACATTCTGAGTTCGAGGCCAGCCTGGTCTACAGAGTGAGTTCCAGGACAGCCAGGGCTACACCGAGAAACCCTGTCTCAAAAAAAAAAAAAATGCATACATTTCTATTTGGAGATTCATTTGTTTTAGGTGGGGCAACCAACCGAGAGACAGACAAAATGAGTAGATTGCCGAGGTCCATAGCTGAGAAGTAGCACCAAGAACCTAATTCCAGGTCGCCTGACCCCCAGTTGATCACGTTTTGTATCAGAGAAGGGGCATGTCTATGAGAGACAGGGAAACTGATTTCAAGTCCGTTTAAAAGGCACTTAGGGACTGGAGAGGTGGCTCAGCAGTTAAGAGCACTGACTGCTCTTCCAGAGGTCCTGAGTTCAAATCCCAGCAACCACATGGTGCCTCACAACCATCCGTAATGAGATCTGACGCCCTCTTCTGGGGTGTCTGAAGATAACTACAGTATACTTATATATCATAAATAAATCTTTTTTGTTGTTTTTGTTTTTTTCTGAGACAGGGTTTCTCTGTATAGCCTTGGCTGTCCTGGAACTCACTCTGTAGACCAGGCTGGTCCCGAACTCAGAAATCCGCCTGCCTCTGCCTCCCAGAGTGCTGGGATTAAAGGCATGCGCCACCACCGCCCGGCTAATAAATTTTTTTTTAAAGGCAGTTAGACCCTCGGGATGCCACCTATGCACATGTATACACATGTGAGGGCTCCACTGCCTGTTGCCTGTTTACAAGACTCCACTCCCTGAACTATATAAAGTGGCTGGACACGCAACAGTCCCATACATGCCAGTGGGTACACGTGCTTGCAGCCCCCCCCCCCCCCGAGAAAAGGTTACGCACCCTCAGGATAATGCAAGTGCTATAGTTTTGGTTCCTAAGGAGAGCCGGTGATTGTAGGGATAGAAGGGTAAGGTGATTAAGAAAGGGCCTGGCCTCTGCAGGGCCTGCCTTCTCTCTGCTCCCTACGACCTACGGAGGAGGTTTCTTGACCCCAAGGTCTGAAGAATTAGAACACAAAAATTTCAGGCGGAACATTCTGTTCCAGCTGCAGCTGAAAGACAGCATCCCCTCTCCTTTTAGATTCCTTTTCCCTCTGGGAGAGAAGGTGGGCCCAAGGACGAGCCTGCCGCTGTCTCTACATCTGCTCAAAGCCCTGTTTTAGAAGATACACTGTAGCCGGGCTGTGGTGGCTCAGGCCTGTAATCCCAACCCTCTGGGAGGCAAAAGCAGGCGGATTTCTGAGTTTGAGGCCAGCCTGTAAAACCCAGCTGTTGGGAAACGTGGTCCTTTCGAGATCTTTCAGTGAGTTGGAATCATTCCAGTAATGAGAGCTGAGAGGCGCAGTCTTACGGGAATCATTCCTACATGTCTTCAACAGGGACCCAGACATCTGGAGGGATACACACCCCCTCCTGCCTGCTTCCTCCCCCCACTTTGAAGAGAGATGGTTCTTGAGTCAGAAGTTAACCCCGAGACCAGCAAGAAATGATTGGTCCCAAAGCTCCTCTACGATCCCTTCTCTTGGCTTTGGGGTAAGACAAGGCCAGTGGCCTGAACATTCCACCAGGGAGAAAACCTGCTTCAAGCTTAAAAACCTGCCTGGCCTTTGGCAAGCTGGGCCAAGAGTCCAGATTGCCCATCCACTGTCCTCTCATCTCTTTGCTTCCAAGGGAATCCTGGCAGTGCCTATACATCCTATATAGGGCTGTATGAATCAGGTCCCTCTCGGATTATCATATCCAGATCCAGTTGCTGTCATCTGACACCCCCCCTCTGTCTGTCCCCACCCCCAACAGCGCCAATGGCTAGCTGGAAGAGATAGATCGCTGGGGAAATTTGAGTCCAAGCAACCGTCTGATAGGTAGGTAGCTTTTTGCAAATTTTGGAAGGTGATGGAGGAAGGAGGCAGTGACCCAAACCGAGAGATGCTACAGTGGTCTCTGGTACCCAGACCGCTGAGTAGGAAGTGTACTGACTGGGAAGATCCGAAAGTCCTTTCTGTAAAATGGCACGGCATTGGCACAGACCCTATACATCTCTCGATGCCTTGCAATGCCTAGCACGATGCCTATGGTATCCAGACAGTTGCTATTGTGGATTGTGTAGGCATCACAACAAGGAAAGATGCCTGTCAGTTTTTCGGTTTGTGACTGGTTGAGTTCATGAACGTAGAACCTTTGAATAGAGAGGGTCTGCAGCATCTGGCAGGGTCTGTGCAGCTGTGTAGCTGATGGAGACAAGCAGTTCAGTCAAGCACACTGGGACACCGTGGGAGTGTAAGAAATGAGGAGATTCTAGTAGGTTCTGCAAGACCTTCGTACCAGAAGGGAATTGCGACTCTATCCCAGTGATGGCTGGTTTCTCAAACAGCTGGAGTTTGAAAAGGAACCCTGAGCAACAATGAAAAGATTCAGAGAGGGTTAGTGTAGGTGCTGGCTGTGGCTGAGGTCAGGCGCGATCACAGTAAACTGGATCCAAAATGGTGTCCGTGGAAGGGAAGAGAAATGGGCAGAGCCTGCCTCCAACGCAAGCCAAGAAGCCAGCTAGAAATGGGACAAGGACTCCCCAAAGGTGCCTGCTCACCTCCACCAGGCACATTTCTGCTGGCCAATCGGGAGAAATGTGATCAAACACAGAACCCTTGCCTGTGCTGCAGACGGAGGCTGCGTGTTCCTGAGCCTTTCCCCCTCAGGTAATTAGGGAGCCATTAGGCCTGGCTCTCTAGACAAAATCTGGTTGCTGTGAGCTAAAATGGATTTGAAGTGGGAAGCCGTGATCAAGCCCAGGCTTGTGGTAATAATACCCTTTGCAGAGCTTATGACAGCCGCAGGAAAACAAACCAGCGCCATCTGCAAGATGAGTCTAGCTAAGCAAACGCCACACGGAACAGTCAAAGAGCGGGTGTGGAGTTGGGAAGGCGGCTGCAGACCGCACAGCCAGGGGCCGTGAGTGGCGGCTTGCCCTTGCTGAGTGACTAGATAGAAACCTTGCAAGCTTTCAGGAGGACTGGGGCACACACAGTAGGACCACAGCTGGTCATGACGTGGCCTTTGGGAAGTCCTTGTCCCGTTTCCGCCTGGCTTCTCCCACTTTGGAGGTAGGATCCACCCATTTCTCTTGCTTAATCCAGGCACAGAATGGTTAGATTTTTTTGTTTGTTTTTGTTTTTAAAAGATCTATTTATTTTATTTTATGTATATGAGTACGCTGTAGCTGTACAGATGGTTGTGAGCCTTTATGTGGTCGCTGGGAATTGAATTTAGGACCTCTGCTCACTCAGTCCCTGCTCACTTCCGGCCCAAAGGTTTATTTATTATTATAAGTAAGTACACTGTAGCTGTCTTCAGACACACCAGAAGAGGGCGTCAGATCTCATTACAGATGGTTGTGAGCCACCATGTGGTTGTGGGGATTTGAACTCAGGACCTCTGTAAAGAGCTCAGTGCTCATAACCGCTGAGCCATCTCTCCAGCCCTAGATTCTTTTTTTCTTGAACCACTGTCTTCTAACTCTGTGTGATTTATTTAGCACCAGCCATCCAACCATTTCTCGCCTTGTCCACAGCAGTAACTGTGGACTGACGTGGTATCTCCTGACTGACACGCAGATCACAGACATGGTGCCAATTGAGAGTTAATTTCTCAGAAGCGGTCCCCTCTGCCACACACTTCCCTCTGTGCTGCACGCGGGTTAGTTGAGCCTTGCTATCCCTGGGGCAGCTGAAGTACACAATCAAGTAACTCGCTGGGATGTCTCATGAAGCTTGAACCGCTGTGTGGGTGGGGCTGTGGGACGGGGCGTCCACTGCTCCTCAGATGAGCCAGCACTGGGTAGGGACTGCCACTTGAGTCGCGTGCAGGCAGTGGCCATTGGAGCCAACACAAAGATCTTTCTACTTCACTCCCTTCAGAAAAGAAGAAAGATCATGTTGCTGGGCGTGGTCGCACTCACCTTGAGTTCCAGCACTCAGGAATCAAAGGCAGGCGGATCTCTCGAGTTCCAGGCTAGCCTAGTCTACTGAGTGAGTTTCAGGCCAGCCAGGGCTACACAGTGAAACCTTCCCACTGCACAGATGAGAAGAAAGGGGGCAGATATGGCTGCTCCTTTAAGTTCAAGGCACACTTTCAGATAAAGCCTCCTGTTCAGTTTCCAGCTCCCTATGGGATAAACAGGGTCACACACTGAAGATTTCCTAGGGCAGACCATAGCTGAGAGTGTACAATCCCAAATCTACTGGACACACTCAGTCTTAGCATGTTATATATCGGAGTTTTGGTTAGAAACTTAAAATGGTTGGATTCTGTCTGGAGAGATGGCTCAGTGGTCAAGAGCACTGGCTGCCCTTTCTGATGACAGATGTTCAGTTCCCAGCACCCAGGGTGGTTCAGAACCCTCTAACCAGGTGATTTGCTGCCCTCTCCTGGCCTTGGTGGGCACTGCATGTGCACTTGCACAGATAGGCGCAGCCATACCAATAAAATAATAAAATTTTCTTTTTTTAAAAAGAGATTTATTTATTTATTTATTATATGTAAGTACACCATAGCTGTCTTCAGACACCCCAGAAGAGGCCATCAGATCTCATTACAGATGGTTGTGAGCCACCATGTGGTTGCAGGGATTTGAACTCAGGACCTCCGGAAGAGCAGTCAGCGCTCTTAACCGCTGAGCCATCTCTCCAGCCCATAATAAAAATTTCAAAATGACTGAATTCTGTGTCAGTCTCCCCTGGTTCAAGGAAGGCCTTCTTGCTCAGCTGTTCTTACCGGTGTGGTCAGTGCCACCTGATCTAGAGTTATTTTGTGAAGTACAAAACTTTGGTGCTTCATGATTCTTGGGCTAAATGGTAAATTCCCCTCTTACTTAGTGGTGGTTTAAACCAACGCACATTTTTTTGTTGTTATTTTGCAACATGCATTTAATTTTTGTATTTGGTTTGGTGTTTTGTTTATGAGACAGGGTCTCTGTAGCCCTGGCTATCCTGGGACTTGCTATGTAGACCAGGCTGGCCTCAAACTATAGGGATCCACCTGCCTCCACCTTCTGACTGCTGGGATTGAAGGCATTCATCGCTCTGCCCAGCCCCCAACCAGAGCTTTGGTTTTATTTTTTGTTTTGTTTTGGTTTTGGTTTTTCGAGACAGGGTCTCTCTATATAGTCCTGGCTGTCCTGGAACTCACTCTGTAGACCAGGCTGGCCTTGAACTCAGAAATCCGCCTGCCTCTGCCTCCCAAGTGCTGGGATTAAAGGCATGTGCCACCACTGCCCTTGTATTTCATACAATTCTTACAACTGAGGGCCAGAGACATTATAATCATTATTTACAGCAAACATGGATTTCAGAGAACTTAGTTAATTCATTCAGGTCATTTGGGAACTAGGATGCAGAGTCAGGTCACAGGACCTTAAAGCCCACATCTCTCTGATTTATAGCAGGGCAGCTGAATCACCATTACACCTAAGCATTTATGTGCCTTCTCCTTTCCAGTAGTATAGTTACCCACCTCAAGACCAGACACCTGACTTTGCCGATGACAATGGCCTCTTAGTGTGCATTTAGTATTCCAGAACTTTTTTCAGTCCACCATATGGCCACTCCTTCTTTATCCTCTCAAGCGCTGGCTCAAAAAATATGATTGCTGGGCTGGAGAGATGGCTCAGTGGTTAAGGGCACCGACTGCTCTTCCAGAGGATCTGAGTTCAAGTCTCAGCAATCACATGGTGGCTCACAACAATATGTAATGGGATCCGATGCTCTCTTCTGGTGTGTCTGAAGACAGCTACAGTGTACTCATATAAATAAGTAAACCAGCCGGGCAGTGGTGGCGCATGCCTGTAATCCTAGCACTCTGGGAGGCAGAGGCAGGCGAATTTCTGAGTTCGAGGCCAGCCTGGTCTACAGAGTGAGTTCCAGGACAGCCAGGGATACACAGAGAAACACTGTCTCGAATAAAACCAAATCCAAATAAATAAATAAATAAATAAATAAGTAAAAGGACTTCCTCCTCAGTTATGGGCTGTGGTGCGGTGGTAAGGGCTTTCAATATGTGCCACCTGGTGATATTATGGATGTCGGCTTGGTTGGGAGGTCTTGATGAAATAAACAGAGACAGGAGGCTATCTCAAATAGTTTGGGGTAAAGAATAACACCTGAGTAGCAGGATTTTCTTCCTGGAGTTGAGGGTGACCTGAAGTCTCTGTGAACAGTCCCTTTCTGATGGCTACCCCTGGAAACCGTGTTGCGTTCAGAATTCAAGAATGAAAAAGATTTCCGGTCACTTCTGTGAAGAACAAAGTCATGGGATGACGGCTAATAAATGAAATGCACTAGCTAGAATAGAGATGCGGCAGTTCTATCTATGGTGTTTGTTTGTTTTCGTTTTTGAGAAAGGGTTTCTCTGTGGAGCCTTGGATGTCCTGGAACTCACTCTGTAGACCTAACTGGCTTTGAATTCCGAGTTGCACCTGTTTCTGCTTCCTGTGCTGGGATTAAAGCCATGCACTACCACTACTGGGCTGGTTCTGTCTCTGTTCATCTTTTGCTTTGACCCTCAAGACTCACCATCGCCCGTGCCCTACCCCCCACCGGGGACTGGTATGTCAGGGCCGGGCAGGAGCCTGAGTCCTAGCCAGGCCCCACATTGTCTAACCAGGGCTATTAACTAAGAGGAGAAAAAGAAGCCGATGAAGTAAAGTCCAGGCTGCTTGACTGAGACCAAAGTCCTTGGAAAACAACAGTCACAGGGGTGGAACCTCAGAATCTTCTAGAAACTGACCTTCACAGAAAAGGAGAGACAGAAGACCGGAGCAGGAAGAAGAGCATCCGCTGATGGGGTAGAGCAGACAAGAGAGTGAGAAAGGGGGAGAGGGGCTGGAAGTAAGAGCTGGGCAGCAATTGGTGCACATGCGCATGAGGCACAAATACAAGGAGCAGCGGGGGTGGGGGTGCAGGTGGGGGTGGGGACGCGTGGCATGCGATCCCAGTAGCAATACACAGAGAATGATCTGTCAACAAGTGCTGATACCCCTGTAGCCCTCCAATCGGTCCTTTTACATGCGGGGTAGTTTGACAAGAATAAAATACACTCTAATCTTCTTCAGTAAAGATATTAATTTAAAAAAAAAAGCTTTAAGATTTCCCATGGGTATCTTCAACTAACAGAAAGATCGGCTCAGCCCTTCACAGATGCACACCACTTTGTTAGGAAGGATTCAAAGACGGTATTTTTCAGTCTCTGCCATTACAGAGGTTAAATCAAGACAACACAATATAGCTGGGTGGTGATGGCGCACGCCTGTAATCCCAGCACTCTGGGAGGCAGAGGCAGGCGGATTACTGAGTTCGAGGCCAGCCAGGGCTACACAGAGAAACCCTATCTCGAAAAAAAAACAAAATCCAAAAAACCAAAAAAAAAAAAAAAAAAAAAAGCCCAAACCAAACCAAACCAAACCAAAACAACCCCCCCCCAAAAAAAAAGAAAAAAAGAAAAGAAACACTAGAGGACCCAGTGATACAAAAAGAAAGTTGACAAAACACCAACCAGCATAATTGCTGTCAGAAATTAAGGTTTAATTGGTTTAATTGGTCCTGGTAAAGTTTTGGGCTTTGGAATTTTGAAAAAAATTCCACGTGACCTAAAGGAGCAGACAAGGTTCGGATCCACCACGTCCTAAAGCTGGTGCCAGCCTGAAAAACTGGAATGTGAAGAACGGGCCACCTTGAGTTCATGTCAAGGTAATATTTGGAACGTTTAAGCAGCACTTGCAGTTTTCCTAAGCCGCGAAGTCAGAACCCAGATCCTGGCTGCCACTCCCTGTGAAGAGTCCTCCATGCGCAGGCGCAGCTAGGCTCCTCGGCCGAGCCTCTGTGAGCATGCGCAGTCGTGGCACGTGGGTCTAAGGGGTGGGACCTGGAGCCTTTGCGGGCCGCGTTCCCGGAAGTTTGGAGTCTCTGGGCTCCGGTAGCTCGTGTCCGGCGTTCCCGGGACGGCACGTGGCTGCCCCGCCTCGGCCCCGGCTGGATAGCATAGCCCTGGAGCTGCAGGGATCAGTGGCGGAAGCGGTGTCGTCCCTGACCATCGCGGACGCGTTCGTCGGGGCCTGCGAGGGCCCCGCCCCGTCGCGCCCCGCGCTCCCCGCGCTCCCCAGCAGGTTCATCTGCTCCTTTCCCGACTGCAGCGCCAGTTACAACAAAGCCTGGAAGCTAGACGCGCACCTGTGCAAGCACACGGGGGAGGTAACCTGGCAGCGCGTATACGTGGCGGAGCCCAGCGCGGGGGCTGCGACCTGGGCTTGGCCGGGACAGGAGCTCAGCAAGACTGAGGTCTAGCACGTCAGGGTTTCTTGCAAGCAACAAGTGTGCATCCTTTTGATTGTAGGCGGGCTTTGGTCAGGTACCAAGACTGTATGAGTAAGGGTGGTCAGGACAAGCCTTCCTGTTTGGCCTTTTCCCTGCCTCCTCTATTTTGTTTTATGCACCTTGGTCTCTTGACAGACTTACCAACCCACTGCCGTCCCTCATAACATCCTTTGTGACTTTACCCCCGTTTCTCCTTGACCATTCTGTTTCCACATTTTTGGCGTTCCTTTGTCCCTGTGTCTGAGGCAGCTTGCTTTCTAGACCATACTTTATTTGGACACTTTAAGTTGTGGTTTATCATCGTCATCATTAGTATCACTTTTTTTTTTTTTTTTGAGACAGGGTTTCTCTGTGTAGCCCTGACTGTCCTGGAACTCACTCTGGCCTCGAATTCAGAGATCCATCTGCCTATGCCTCTAAAGTGCTAGTATTAAAGGCGTGCACCACCGCACACAGCTTTGAAGTTGTGTTTATTGTACCAAACTAGACAATAATTTGACAAGTTTCGGTCCTACTCTGGGACTGGGTCTGAACAAGGCTCTTTGCCGCTCTCCTGAGCAGTGTGACTCACTTGGGTCTTCCACTGGCTGGCTAGTGCTGTGATTGAAGTTTCGATGTCACCTTCCTGGATTTCAGATTATTTCTGTAGTTAGGAAATACTCAACTGGATGTTAGGATATGCTATAGCTTTACTGTGCATTCACGACATCATCCCCTCCCCCCTCCAGGGTCCAACTTGGAAATTGCAGCTGGGGCTGAGAGTCGCTTTCTTGGTTTGCCTTTGCACCTGTAAGCTTTTTTTTTTTTTTTTTTTTTTTAGCTATGTCACATTTTCCTGTCTCTGTGCCTGATATCTCTTAGTGTAGACACACGTCACCTGCGATGAGACACAAGCTGCTCCTCCCTCTGCCTCGCCTCTTTGGTGTAAAACGATGCTGTGGCAGAGAGATGGGCAGACAGGTTCTCTGGGCTCATGTCAGCCACCTTGAAAAGGGTTTTTTTGCTGGGGAAGCCTGCGGCCCATAGGAGCAGAGCTAAAACTGCCCATCAGATACTGGTCATCCAGAGAACAATAGTCTGTCTGCTCCGGTGACTTGTGGAAAGATGGCGTGTTTGGGGTGTGGAACTTGGTGCAGCAGAATTAAGTCACGCCCGAGTGTGGCAGGCACCTCCCTGAACAGACACATCCCTGGAGGGAAGTCCTGCCACAAGTCAGACTTCTAACAACACAGAGCTGAGGAGATGGCTCAGAGATGAGGGGTACTTGGTAGCTAGACCACAGGGGAGCCGGAAAAAACTCACTCTGGGAAGTTGTCCTCTGACCTCCACATGTATGCCGTGGTATAAGCATGACACCCCCCACCCCACCTCCCAGGGCCCCGTAGAAAAAATTTTTTAAAGAACTGTAAGAACTTTTTTCCCTCCTTCTTTCTTTCTGCTAGAGGCCGTTTGTTTGTGACTATGCGGGCTGTGGCAAGACCTTCATCAGAGACTACCACCTGAGCCGGCACGTCCTGATTCACACCGGAGACAAGCCGTTTGTGTGAGTGGGGTCGGACCAGGCTACTGGAGTAGGTTAGAGTTGGCACGGAGCCCTGGCGCCATGATTGCTGGTTCTTAGGGTGAAGAGTGGAAGGCAGGCTGGCGGAATGGCTTAGCGGGCAAACCTACTTGCCACCACGCCTGACAGCCCTGAGTCTGAGCCTCAGAAGAGCCGTCTGTGGTTCAGACTGGCTCCTTCCTGTCACGAGGGAGCAGGCGACTGTGTGACAGTGGTAGTTTTGTGCTCGATTATATGAAGTCCATGTCCCAGACTGTGTGGTGGGATGGCCTCTGTGGCTCTGTCTTCCTGTGTGCTTGGCTCCCAGACAATGAAACTGCTTAACCACACTTGTTGTTCTTGCCCCTGCCGTTTGGTTCCCTCCAGAGCCTGTGACCCTGGCCTCCTGCCCTGAGCTTGTGTTTAAATGCCTGTGTTAGTCAGGTGCTTACACACTGGCTTCTCTGTGTCCTGCCTGGAATTCAGAAGTAGAGTTGACAGGTGTGGGGTCCTCCGGGCCCCCTTGGCACCCGGGCTCTAAATTGGTCTCTGGATCCCATTTTCATCTTAGGGTCTTGCTGTTTCAAGGAGGGTAAGAGACGTGTTGTGTGCATTTTAGGCACCGTGAGAGTTGATCTTAGCCACGAGGTCACCTGTGTTGGTGGGGGTGGAGGGTAGGGTGAGGGGTAGGGAGGAGGGGGGGGGAGGAAGGTCAGGGGCGTGGCAGCCCTCCCTTGTGCTCCTTGGCCTCTGCACACCATCCCCCCCATGGTGCCCTCTCATCTCTGGACCCCTCTGCCCTGGGGCACAGTGTGTAAGGAATCTTACCATGCGTGAGATAAGGGAGCCCTGGGTCATTGCCTAGAGCCCCGATGTCCTCACAAGGGGTGTAACTCATAACTCCTTCAAGGCCTAGATGTCAACACAAGTGGGATGAACTGGGGTGGGCTGGTGACATCGCAGAGGGGACAAGTGGCTCAGGGTTCTGTGACAAGTATATGCTTTTCCGTGATGACAGGCCTGGAGGCAGGCTCTCTTTTGTTGAAACTGCAGTTTATGATGACATCTTTCACAAAGGAAGGTTATTCGATTCTGAATTAAAGTAGTTGAACCTGAGCACTATGGAGCCTGGGCGACATTCAGGCCTCTAGGGCGGTGCTCCTCCCTTTGCCAGTGTCCTGGCTGGCTGGCCTGGTAAGGTCCTGTTGTGGAGCCCATCCAAACCGAGGCCTATGGGATGTGGGTTGATACTTGGGACTGTCATTTTCCGGGTTGTTGTCTGCTCCCCTGCCCCCAGTATACGCATGTTTGTGTGTGTCGTGTGTGCCCAATACTTGTGGAGACCAGAAGGAGGGCATCCGATCCCCTGGAACCGGAGTTAAGATGGTTACAAGGCACCGAGTAGGTGCCAGGAACTTAGCTCAGGTCCTTTCCAAGAGCAGCTGTTAACCATTGAGCCATTTCTCCAGTCCCCTACTACGTCTCTTGCTGTGGTGTGTTGTTATGTTTTGGTTCGTACGATCTCTTGCAGTTGTGCAGATGATGGCTGTAATCAGAAATTCAGCACAAAGTCAAACTTGAAGAAACACGTTGAACGCAAACATGAACATGCACAGAAACAGTATGTGGTGAGTATGGCTCTATGTGTTTCAACTTTTTCTATTTTTACACTGGCTACCAAAGCGAGTTTTTGTGAAGCAGATTTTATCTTGCTGGTTATGTAAAGTCCGGCGTTGGCCGTTCTCATTGTTCAAGTTGTTGTTTTGCAAACTGACGTAGGGCACATTCATGTTACTGGTTGGTGATCGGTCACTCCAGAAGCACATTTGCTTTGGTCTTCTTCTTTCTCTCTCTCTCTCTCTCACTCTCTCTCTCTCTTTCTTTCTTTCTCTCGTTCTCTCTCTTTCTTTCTCTCTTTTTCTCTTTCTTTCTCTCTTTCTCTCTTTCTCTTTCTTTCTTTCTCTCTTTCTCTTTCTTTCTCTTTCTCTCTTTCTCTTTCTTTCTCTTTCTCTCTTTCTTTTTCTCTTTCTCTTTCTTTCTCTTTCTCTTTCTCTCTCTTTCTTTCTCTTTCTTTTTCTTTCTCTCTTTCTCTTTCTCTCTCTTTCTCTCTCTTTCACTCTTTCTCCCTTCCTTTCTTTCTTTCCTTTCTTTCTTTCTTTTTTTCTTTCTCTCTTTCTCTTTCTCTCTTTCTTTTTCTCTTTCTCTTTCTTTCTCTTTCTCTCTCTTTCTTTCTCTTTCTTTTTCTTTCTCTCTTTCTCTTTCTCTCTCTTTCTCTCTCTTTCACTCTTTCTCCCTTCCTTTCTTTCTTTCCTTTCTTTCTTTCTTTTTTTCTTTCTCTCTTTCTCTTTCTCTCTTTCTCTTTCACTCTTTCTCTTTCTCCCTTCCTTCCTTCTTTCTTTCCTTTCTTTCTCTCTCTCTCTTTCCTTTCTTTCCTCTCTTTCCTTTCTTTCTTTCTTTCTTTCTTTCTTTCTTTCTTTCTTTCTTTCTGTCTGTCTGTCTGTCTGTCTGCCTGTCTTGTTTTTCAGGACAGGGTTTCTCTGTGTAGCCCTGGCTGTCCTCGAACTCACTCTGTAGACCAGGCTGGCCTCAAACTCAGTAATCCACCTGCCTGCCTCTGCCTCCCAAGTGCTGGGATTAAAGGCGTGAGTCGCTGCCACCGCCCGGTGCACATTTGCTTTTCTGAACGTTGCTGCTCATTAAGCCACTTGGCGTGAAGCCTTTTCTCGGAGTCTGAGTGGGTGAAAGTTTATATTCCCTGTGACACTCAGGTCCAGAGAGTATTGTTTCATTTAAAAAGGTTTTCTGTTTTACGTGCAAGTGTTTTGCCTGCATATGTGTCTATATACCATATGCATGCTTGGTGCCTGTGGAGTCAGAAGAGCGTGTCAGGTCCTGTGGAACTGGAGTCAGAGATGGTGGTGAGCCACCACGTGGGCGCTGCAATCCAAACCTGGGTCCTGTGCAAGAGGAGCAAGTGTTCCTAGCCACTGAGCCACCTCTCCAGCCCTTGAAAGGACTTCGGCAACTGTTGATCCTCTGCCTGTACTAAACTGTGCATTTATTTTTTTAAACAGTGCAGTTTTGAAGGTTGCAAGAAGGCCTTTAAGAAGCACCAGCAGCTGAGAAGCCACCAGTGCCAGCACACCAGTGAGCCGCTCTTCAGGTCGGTGCTTTGCCTACACTCTGGAATTCGGAGTGGAGCGCAGAGATCAGGCTCCGGAGGGAGGCTCTTGGGTGTGCTCACTGGGGCTTGGAAAGTTCTGTTCTGTTTCTCTAAAAACCATTTTGCATGCGTGGGCGTCAGCTTGTGCAAGCCTTGTAGCTGTGGTTAACTTGAAGGGAGGTGAGGCACTGCCTGTTTGATTTTACGGCACGCAGACACGAGGACTTTTCTTTTCCTTACTATAGAACGGAAGTATCGGAGCCCTGAGTACTCACTCAGAAGGACAAAATGGGGGTGGGCAGGGGTGCCAGGGAGCCTGCCTGTCGGGGCGGTGTCTCCCTGCATAGTTGGGTTGATGGGGTCTTGCTCCCAGCTTCCGCAGGCTGCCCTTTGCACTGGTGCCACCAGTGCCTGGGGCTCTGCACACCGACTTGTGTCCATTTCTCATATGGTTCTGGTGCTGGTCCCCAGCCTGGGCCGCGTTCCCATCTGACCGTTATGTAGCGTCACAGACAACCGCTCTGTGTCCGGTCCAGTGCAAACCAAGTCAGGTAGTCTCTCGAAGTCACTTCTGTAGCCACGAGACAGGATGTGTCCAGAATTCGGAGAGCTTTCAGTTTGATAACACAAAGTTGTGACTTTTTCTCAGAACGGCTTGTTTTGCTCCAGAGTTGGCCACACCCCTTGCGTTCGTATTTAGGAATGTACTTAGACTTTGTTTTGGTGACAGGTTTGGTGTGGGAGAGACCGGCTCTCAGCCTTCTCCCTGGGAAGGGCCTGGTTAACGCTTCTCCGCTACTTCCCCAGGTGTACCCACGAGGGATGTGGGAAGCACTTTGCCTCCCCCAGCAGGCTGAAGCGGCACGGGAAGGTTCACGAGGGTACGTAGATGGGGACTGTGGAGGCAGCGAGGCGCACACCACCAGCAGGGCCTGCATAGACCGGGCTGGGTGGCCAGAGCCTGTTGTGTTGAATGTTGGCCTCTCGTCCTGAGAGGCACGACGCTGTGTGTTCTGCTGTCCTCATTTGTGCTGGTCCTGAGCTTGTCGTGTCCCACTCAAGTGGGCAGGAGTTTGGATGGTCGGCGCTCTCGGAGCAGGGTCGCTGGGACCCGCTCCGTGGCACTCAGCCGAGTGACACACTTCTGAGAGGCGCAGTGCGTGGCGGGCGCTTTCTCAGCTGTCATCGGGCTTTCCCTGGGAGTGCACAGCAGGTGGTGGATAACTTTTTGTTTTTGGACAGGCTACCTGTGTCAAAAGGGATGTTCCTTTGTGGGAAAAACGTGGACGGAGCTTCTGAAACACATGAGAGAAGCCCATAAAGGTAAGGTAGGCGGGAGCGGAGGAAGCGCATGGGGCCCGGGGAGCTGATGGTGTGCTTTGAGAGAGTGAGGTACACGCTGCTGTGGTCAGGAAGGGGGGCTGTACCGAGTCCCGGGTGGCGCAGGGCGGCGACAGGTGAGGGAGCCCTGCAGGCCCTGCCTGCTGCTTCTGTCAGAGGACAGAGGCAGATGTCATGAGGTCGTAATGTCTCATGCCCAGTCATCATGCTGAGGACGCCTGCTCCTTGACGCGTGAGGAGTCAGGACGTTGGGAGTCGGGAGTGAACTTGAGGGGTTTGAAGCCAGCATAGAGGTGTGACAAGCTGACGTCTTCCCGAAGTCCCTGGTTTGTGTGTTGTCACAGAACTAGACATGTTACTCAGTGTTTGGGTAACAGACAGGGAAGTTGGTTACATGTGTGTGTGTCTCCTACCAGAGGAAGTAACCTGCACAGTATGTCAGAAGACGTTCAAGCGCAAAGATTACCTCAAGCAACACATGAAGACTCATGCTCCGGAGAGGCCCGTGTACCGCTGTCCGCGGGAAGGCTGCGGAAGAACCTACACAACCATGTTCAACCTGCAGAGCCACATTCTCTCCTTCCACGAGGAAGAGCGCCCGTTTGTGTGTGAGCACGCCGGCTGTGGCAAGACGTTTGCAATGAAAGTGAGTGTCTCCACTCCAGGCTGGTGTGTTCACAACAAGACCAGTTCTCAGTGAGACTGGAGAACTTACTGGAGATGCAGAACCCCGGGTCCCCGCTCTGACCCGACTGGGCCGGAAGCCCTAGGGTTGGGAGGCTGAACAGGCCTGTTTTAACGGGTACTCTAGGGCACTGGTTCTCAACCTTCCGAATGCTGGGACCTAATAACGGTTCCTCATGTGGCGACCCACAGCCATACAATTACTTAGTTGCTACTTCATAACTATAATCTTGGTATGAATCGTAAATATGATATTCAGGATATCTGGTGACCCAGAGGAGTCACAACTATCAGGTTGAAAACCACTCGTAGGCGGTTCTAGCCATGGTGAGAGGGAGAGCCTGAGGCCTTTATTTCTACCTAGCTGATAGTCTGAGGTGATGAGGAGCTTCTGACCATCACCTAGGGCCTGGAAAAAGAGGTGGGCAGCACAAATGGGCAACCTCTAGACAATCTTGGTGTGATTCATGGGCCTGGTGGGAACATGGTTCCTAGTGGGAACTCAGCAGTTTGCTTAAGCCTAGCTGGTGTCTAAAGAGCTCTTCCTGTAGATTACAAAACCACAGACCATAACCCAGCCCAGCCCCTGATCACCACTGTCATAGCCAGCAGGGCACAGGCCAGATTCCCCTGCGTTCAGGATCGCAGTCGGGGTAGACCGAGTTAAGCAGGCAGAAGCTCGGACGGTCAAGCAGAGCAGGCTTTCCCTTTTCAGAACAACCTAAGAGTCGGCGGATTGGGATGGAGTAAATTCCAAGCGGGTCAGCAGACTGACAGTCACTGCTGAGCAGTTGGCTCTGGTCAGGGAGTCGGATGAAGGTCAGATTCACTACACAACAGAAAGGCAGCTGGTAGTTTATTACTGCACACTGCACCATTAGCGTTTTACCGTTAGCGGACACCAAGAGTTTTTACTGGAACTGGAGTATGGGTGGTTGTGAGCCACCACGCCGGTGCTGGGAACCGAACTCGTGTCCCCCTCAGGAGCAGCACATGCTCTAAGCACCGAGCCACCTCTCCGGGCCCGGGGCAAGCGTCCTTCTCTCCCTTGCACTGCAGCAAAGCCTGATGAGACACAGTGTCGTGCACGATCCCGACAAGAAGAGGATGAAGATCAAAGTGCGTGCTGCTTGGTGTCTGTCCATCCGCCCCACCCACCATCCCGTGTGTCTGTCCATCCGCCCTACCCACCATCCTGTGTGTCTGTCCATCTGCCCCACCCACCATCCTGTGTGTCTGTCCATCTGCCCCACCCACCATCCCGTGCGTCTGTCCATCCGCCCCCTCCCCCCCCCCCCATCCTGTGCGTCAGTGCCTGTGCAGGCGTGACTCCCATCAGGGGCTGACTGTTGGAAGTGGATACCCATTGTGAAACACAGGTAATTCTGGTGGGGAACACACTTGTCTGTTATCCTCACTTCCAAAGGTAAGACCGCCTCGGGGGAGACGCAGCTTGGCCTCTCGCCTCAGTGGGTACTGCCCTCCCAAGAGGAACCAAGAGGCAGACTACTGCTTGCCCAACTGCACGGAGTCCAGCAGCGCGGAAGACAAGCTGCGCCCCACAGCCGGTTTACTCACTGTCTGCTAGGCGGGCAGACTTGAGAGCAGCCAGCGGAGGCCTCTGGAGAAGCCCGCACTTCTTATTAAAATCACCGACACACAACATCCGACTCGTCGCTGGTTCTCTTGTCTTTGTTCAAAGTGTCTCTTCTCTGGCTCTCTAGGGATTCTCCGTACGCCTTCTCTTCTTTCTTGCTCAAGTGACGAAAAACACACATGGAGGCAGTCCCTCCTCTGATGGCTTTCGGTCTGCTTGAGAAGGTTGCTATTCCAGGCATAGTCTGGAGAATCTGGTTAAAGATCTCCTCCTACAAAGGACAACAGTACACGATTAATTTGAACAGGTGTCTGGTGCTGTGGTGACATTTGAGCATGCGCGTGACTGGGCCCTTAGAGCTGCTCGGACAGGCTGGTCACATTTTCCTTTGTGACTGACATCCACACAGGAACTCCGTGCTCAGCTAACAATGATAGACTTTAGTCTCCTCTGTCACAGCACTAAGACCCTACTCGCCCAAGCTTCCCCAAAATCAAACTCTGGGTTTGGGTCTTGGCAAAGTGCCTCTCGTTCTGAAGGGAGGGAGTCCAGGATCCCACCTGGACTCCAGAAACCCAGGACCGGTTGAGCAGCGCCCTGCATGTGTGAGATGCAGATAGCTGAGGTGGGAAGCCACTGCCAGTGCTGCCTGTGGTGGCGAAGTGAGCTAGGTCTAAGCTCCCTGTAACTCCGGGGACTCTAGCTAGCAGAGCTCTCCAGGCGCACAGCAGAGTGGCCTGGGAACTGTCTGCTTTTCTGTCTTACCTGTTAGCACCGGGCAAAGTCTCAGAATACCGGGCAGCTTTTCTATAGCTCTTAGAGACGATGTGAATAGGTGTTTTGCCTGCGCTTACGTATGTGCCCGTGTGCAGTGTCCACAGGGTCCAGCGTCAGATTCCCCTGGAACTGGAGTTACAGACTGCTGTGATCTGCCATGTGGGTGCTGGGACCTGAGCCTGGGTCCTTGGTAAGAGCGGTCAGTGCTCTAACCACTGAGTCATCTCTCTAGCCCCAGAGCAGTTCGCACGTGGCAGATCTAACGGAAAACACACTAAACGGTTTGACCCTGGGAAGCTGGGAGCATTCGCTTTTTTCCCTGTAGTCTTTGCAGTTTTTCTACAATGTTATTTTGCATCAGAAAGCAGGCGGCCCCGGTGCTCACCATCTCATCCCCTGACTGCTCTGCGGCTTTCCTCTTCTTTATCGTGACTTGAACGTGGTAGTTTTTCTCAATCCACTGCTGAATCTGTTTACTCTTGGTGTCCAAATCATGCTGTCCGATATTTGAGGAGAAAATGAGCTCCTTTGTCACGATTGGTCCTGGTTGGGAACAGTGAGGTTGAGTGCTCTCCTTTGAACCTCGACTTCCGCCCACAGATGGTAAGATCTGAAGCCTGACAGACCACCACAGCCCTCCGCTCACTTTCACCCCCTGGGCTTGACTATCAGCTGCCTTCTTTTAAAACTGGAGAGATAGGCATGAAGGCTTTTTAACACACTAAATAATATTTCCAACTTGCAAAGCTTGTGGGTGTGCTTGTGTGTGTGTGTGTGTGTGGGGGGGTCAGGTCAGCCCTGCGTGTTGGTCCTCACCTACCTTGTTTTTACACTGTTCCCCTCCCCCACCTCCCCAAAGGACCAGGCTTGCAGCGCCCACCCCAGCTGCTGAGACCGGCTCTTCCTCAGCTGTGGGGTTTCATACTCACTGCACAGGCACTCAGACCCACGGACCATCCCCAGATCCTGGGTCAGACAGACCTGGAAATCTGAGACAGTGGGGCGCAAGTAAGCAACTAAGTGCCTCAGACAGTACAAGGGCGACATTAAAACGAGCACGGACTCCCCACTGTCACCGTGACAGCACCGAGGACACAGAGGCGCCTCGGCTGATGCTGCAGCCAGTAGGCAGCCTGGTCCATTTAGGTCCATAGAACCCAGAGTTGTTCATAAAGGAAGAACAACTGGGAAGAGGCCCAGGCCATGGAGACAGATTAACAAATTAGATCCATTCCTGTTCGTTGTCATTATAATAATGTACCCATAGCTATCCTATAAACACAAGTAGATCTTGAAAGCAATGCACCATTTTTTTATTTTTAAAAAAGCAATCTGCATAATACTGTTTGTGAACACCTGTCACATTAACTTTGGCTAAAGTCCATGAGAGCACACAGGAACATCTGCAGGGAGGGACTTCAACTCTTCCTTAATGTTCAGATTTTAAATCTGAATCATTGCCAGGTAACTGATTTTGGATGATAGGTAACAACAACCTTTTCTTAGGGCTTAAGATTTAAAATGTTCTTAGCAACCCCTTGCTTCCTACCAGTTGGCTCTGGGTCTCCACCAGAATCAAGTAAAACCTCCCAGACAGCCCCTCAAGGTCTTCAGCCTCTCCAGTCTGCTCAACACTGGCTGACTGTGCCACAGTTTGACATCCTTATCCCCTGGTTAGTTTCCTTCGAATGCCTGTTTTCTGGTCAGCATTCCTGTGGTGTTATAAAAACGGGTTTTCTTTCCTCACAGCACACGGCCCCGTACTGTGAGGCTAGTGCCCCATCCTCGTCCCACTGTGAAGGCCACGAAGCAGCCTTCCGTAACTGGAGCCACCGGAAGCCAGCCCACCTTAGTACCCAGTTCCTGGCCTCCGAGTGGCTTCCGTGACAAGTGCCTGGGAAGGTGACCGGCCATGTACAGAAGCAAGAGCGACAGGAAGGGGCTGGATCTGGTAGACATCCTCCATCACTTCTCTGCCCCAGCAGCCCCGAGGCTCGACAGTGCGTCTGGAGCCAAGGCTACAGGAAGGGAAGGTGACTTCTCACCTCTGTGGCCTGCTTACCTTGTCTCCCGCTTCAGTTTTAAAGGAGACAATGGACATGGGACATCAGAAGCGAAGGGAGCGGATGGAAGCAAGCGAGGGTCGGGGGAGCCAGATGCACTGGGGTTGCCACTTTCTCTGTCCCCGACACCTCAGGGAACATGTGAGGTGAGCGCTGCTGGCGCGTTCAGAAGCAGTGGCTCTCACCCTTCCTAATGCTGCGACCCTTTCACAGTTCCTCATGTTGTGGGGACCCCTAATCCTAAGACCCAGCACCCTGTGAAAGGGTCATCCACCCCTCACAGGGTTCACAACCCACTGTTCCAAAGGAGTCAAGGCACGGATACCGGAGCACCTACCAGTTTTGGGCTTGGCCTTTTCCTGTTCCCGGAGCCTTAGGCGCTCCTGGTGGATCTGCTCTCCGGTCATGAGCTGGTACTCGGGTGGCTCTGAGCTGGTGTTCCTCCGCACCAGCCTCAAGTCCTGCTTGTCCATGAGTCTGATCACGTCTGCCCGGTGCATCATCCCCAGGTCGATGCCCTTCTCATCCAGGACGCGGATAACTCGCTCACTGATCTTCCTTCCGGTGTTAGAGAACGCGTCCCTTCTTTTCTGTTTCTTCTCACCTTGGGGGTCTCCAGCGGTACTAAAACCTTTTGCAGAAATCACGTTCAACAGCTTTGGGGTGGGTGCAAGCAGGGACAGCTGTGCCGGGTCTGGCTTCACTGCATGTCTGCGGAAACATCTTCCGATTACGTTACTGTCAGTCTTTGCAGTTTGTAGCATCAACCTCTTCAGAAGAACAGCCATCCTGACAAAGTAATGGGGAAGGTTTATTACAACGCAGTCACTGATGCTGATGGTCTGCTGCTGAGGGTGCCACAGGCGAGTCTGACGAGCCTAAAGCACACAGACCACCAGATCCACAGGCAGGAAGGTGACTCGGAGACATGAACTCTTGGCTGGCACCGTCCCTAGCACAGCTGGAGATCAGACTGAGCAGTTGGTGTGCTACTTTGATCTCTTTTCTTCCACATTCATAACATCTATTTTCTTCTAGATGCTATAGTGCCAGCTCCACAAGCTAAGTTCATCTAGGGCTGGTTATGAGGATGTAGTAGAAATGCCATTTCAGGGGCTACAGAGATGGCTCAGAGGTTAAGAGTCCTCTGCTCTTCCAAAGATTGGATTCTTAGCACCCACATGGGGTCTATATGTTTAACTGTAATTCTAGTCCCAAGGTATCTGACAAACTCTTCTAGCCTCTGAGGGGACTGCACACATGTGGTACACAGATATACATGCATTGGGATAATCACTTGTAAAATATAATAATATTTAATGACACTTTTATTTAAAAAAAAAAAAAACCCTTCCTTATCACAATAAAGCAATAAAAAGCATTCCTCTCATTTCTCATTGTGCTTCTAGTCCATGCCTTTAATCCCAGCGCTCAGGAAAGGCAGGGTTGGGAGGGATCTCTATGAGTTTCAGGCCAGCCTGGTCTACACAGTGAACCCTATCTCAGATGAGAAAACAAATTATAAATTCATAATTATTACTTATGATTCAGAATTCCTTATTAGGGGCCTGTGGATTTGGGTCGGTGCTAGAGAATTTGCCTAACATGCCCAAGGCCCTTGGTTTAATCCTCAGAGCAACAATTTTGGAAAATCTTTTTGTAGAAGAACAAATAGCGTGTGTTGCAACTGGTTTCATCCTCCAGCTGCAACTAGCCATGATCTGTTACAAAGTGGACAGCAAGCCACCAAACACCATGGTGCCGGCTCCTCTGTCGCATAGGCCAGCCCCGACTGACACGCCTTCCCATATCAGATACCTGGTTTCCAGGTCTCCCTGAGAGAATTATCGTTTTGTTTGGCGGTGATATTTCATTTACAGTTTGGCAGCAGGAAGGGGCTCCCTCCAGCCAGTTGCATAATTTAAACATTAAGAAAAATGGCTATAACTCCTTTTCAACGAACTGAATGTGCAAACGCCTATTTCCACTGAGCATCGCTGTCACACCCTGGCTCAACTGAAAACTAGTAAATTGTAATGAAACATAGAGAGCTGAGCATTTATTCTGTCTTTTTAAGAAAGACTGTGCCCATCCATGTTGATGAAGAAAAGTTCTCCCTCCTAGCACGGAGATGATGGTGATGATGATGATGATGATGATGATGATAATGAGGCCCACCAACCACCACCACCACCACCACCACCACCACCATTTTGCCACCAATGAAAATGGCTTATTTAGTCAATGATCGAACACCTTCAGGTACAAAGCTGATGCCAGAGGGTCACCCACACACTGCGTCCAGATTAGATATGTAAAAGCACTTTGCTGAGGGGGAAGCTGGCTGTTGAAGTCATGACTAACAGTCAGAGTGACATTGCCACCAGAGGAGAACCATGACACCAAGGTATGCTTCCTGATGCGAAGCTGCTGCAATTAGCCAGAGCTTGCCTCAACCCAGCCTTGCCCTGAGGCAATCACAAACCCAGACTCTGAGACAAACACACCAGCTTGGTTGGATGGGCTTTCTTGAATAAAAAGCTAGGGAAATTACAAAATGTAATGTGTTTGAGAAAAAAATCCTCCAAAGAGAGATGCACTGGGGAAACAGGAATGCAGATCAGGTATTGGGAACTAGCAAAATGTGCCATCGTTTTCTCAGTGTGAGAATAAAACTCTCAGGAAACAAGCCCTGATGTATTTAGGATCATGACACGTGTCCTTCTGAAACGGCTCAGCTGGAAATAGCAGTTAGAAAGTGCGACTTTGGTAACATTTACTGAATCTGAACATGGGTGTTAGTTTTTCATCTCTCCGTTCTTTGCTTGCTTTGAGTTATTTTTGTAATTAAAGTGTACAGAAAACAAACCAACAAGAACTGATGCCCAGAAGCAGCAGCAGCTCAGCTGTCATGGCACGGCGATGTAGCCAGCCTGCAGTGTCCGTGTGTCGCCCTGCTGAACTGAACGGGCACGCTGGCTTTGTGCCTTGTCCTGGTTCTTCTCTGCCAACCCCACACAAGCTAGGAGTCATCTGGGCACGTCTACGGAGCATCCTCTTGAGGAACGATTAAGCCAGTGTGCTCCTCCACAGTCTGGCTTTGGCTTCAGCCTCCAGTTACCTGCCCCAACTTTCCTCAATGATGAACTATGATTTGGACCTGCAAGCCAAATCATCCCTTTCTTCTCCAAGTAGTCTGCGTTTTGGTTATGGTGGTTTCTCACAGCAATAGAGAGCAAGCTGGGGCATGCATATTAATATGTCCATACACACAGATGTACCATTAGTTTTACAGTCTGTGTATAAATGAACTACAAATAAGAATTTTACAAATGGAAAATTCCGAAGACTTTTGTAACACTTTTGTACTTATTTCTCTAGTTTTGGTCGAACCAACATCTCAAAGGTTCTGCCTGTCACAAATGGCGATGGCTGTCAGGTACAGCTTACATGTGTTTTGATAATGCACAGTTAAGGTTATCTGGAAACAAGATACCTGTCAGCATCACCTGGGGATGCTTTAAGCATACAGGTGCCCTCTTCGCTTTTCTGTGAAATGTCACTGAACCGGGACATTGAGTTGAGTCCTCTCTGCTTCCTCTGCTAGAGGTGGATATGAAGCTGGGCAGACCAGCATCAAATAAAGATGCTGAACGGACGACAACTGGGGATGCAGGGAACTCCTTCTTCCTTCCAAGGCAGCCATCTTAGCCACAATACTGCGGAAGCCATGTTTCTCAGTGACTTCAAATGCATGCATTTAGAGTGTAAGATGTGTATTTCTGATTGACAGCTAGCTACTCAGACGCTATGGAAGCGACGCCATGCCACATCGATCTGCTTGAAAGCTAGCAGCTGACTGACCCCACGCTGCAGAAACGCTGCACACAGAGGAGCCCGGGTACCTCTGAGCAAGCATGAGTAATTCTCCCCGAATGATGAGCAGCAGACTGGCACCTCAGTTATGTCAAAGGACACGAGACCGGATCATTTCAGTGCGGGATACGCACAGCCAGTAAGAAACTGAAATGATTTAAATCCTGGACCATAAACTGAGCGACTATGAGGTGTGCCTCTCTCTGCTTGCTGTGTGTTTGGGTCGTACGGTCTCTATGTATTTTTAGACATTTATTTTACTCTTTATTTATGTGTATGCAATCTGCCTTGTGCCTGCACACATGCACGTGGGTGCCCACGGAGGCCAGAAGGCATCAGACACATTGAAATGGAAATGGGCAGTTGTGAACTGCCTGGTATGGGTGCTGGGGACCAAATCTGGTCCTCTGGAGAGCTATGCACCCCTTAACCCCTGAGCCCTCTCCAGCCCTGCTTATGCTTTCGGATTTATCTTCTATTATTTTTAGTAACTCCTATGAACACACAGCAGAGACCTCCCTCAGGCCTCTTCCCAGTCAATCTGTATCTACACTGGGAGCCAGCCGCTATCCTAATTTTTACCTCACCGCTGTCTGCTCCAAGAAAGCATGTGTCATAAGGAATCCCAGCATGCTTCCTCTCTGTGGCTGTGGTCTTGTTTTATAGCGTTTCACTTCTAAGGAGCACACCTCTGTGAGGCAGCGCTGCACTCCGCAGATTCTAGTTTTATTATCAACAAATTCTTGAGCTGCTAGGGCCTGGGATCTTATGGATAAAGCCGGCACACAGGTTCTTATGCCTAAAAGGGGGGCTGATGACCCTGTGACACTTGCACTGTCCTTATGACCCACTTGTTTCTTTGTGAGGGCCCGATGAGGGTTTGCAATGAACATTCGTAGAATACAACTTAAAGGTGTCTTAGTATACAGCTTCTTTTCTCCTTCCCCCCCCCCCCCCCCCCCTTTTCCAAGACAGGGTTTCTCTGTGTAGCCCTGGCTGTCCTGGAACTCGCTCTATAGATCAGGCTGGCCTCGAACTCAGAGATCTGCCTGTGTCTGCCTCCCAGAGTGCTGGGATTAAATAAAGGTGTAGGCCACCACTGCCCGGCAGTATCCAGCTCCTTAAACTAGGAGCTGTGACATTGACTGTGGTGGTTGAGAAAAAACTGCATCGGAATGAGCAAGAACCAGAAATTAATTCGTGAACACCTACATGATGAACGTGTGTGTGTGTGTGTGTGTGTGTCTTCTGCCAACACGGTCCAGTGCTGCAGCTTGCAGCTCCACTGCAGCCTTCCACGGTGAACTTGCCTGGTCTCCTCAAAATCCACAACATGCTCACTCCGTGCCTGCTTTGCTGTCAGAGAACACAGCATCAGCAAATGCCAACTGCCTGAAACACCTCGATTTAGACCCAAGGCCACAGCAGAATACCAGCTGCAAGTTTTATGATTCCCACCCAATTAGAGTATCTCTAAGCTGAAATGTATTACAATGCTTTTTTTTTTTTTTTTAATTTTTCAAGACAGCGTTTCTCTTTACTCACTCATTCTGGAACTGACTCTGAGGATCAGGCTAGCCTCTAACTTAGAAATCCACCTGCCTGTGCTTCCCAAGTGCTGGAATTAAAGGCATGTCCCACCACTGCCTGACTTCGATGTTTCATTCCTAAAATTCCATTTGCATTCCTGACTTGACTTTCTTAATACAATATCAACAACAACAATAATAATAAATAATGAGTTGTGGCTTGTAATTAGGACAGGATTTCCAATATTTTCTCAAGTAGTCCTAAACACACTAATGCTATTTATCAACGTAACCCTATAAATTGTAAAAATTGTATCAGTCAACTCTGAAAAGCGTTAACTATGCTCAGAGTCTACATTATCTAATATTAAGCAAAGATTCAGGGCCAGCAAGATGACTCAGAGAGTAAGGATGATTATGATTGTGTGTGTGTGTGTGTCTAATTGTCTGTCTGATGTGTCTGGGCACCCACACCACGGTGCCAGTGTGGAGCTCAAAGGGCAGCCTTGTGGAATTAGTTCTCTCCTTCCACCTTTAGGTTCCAGGCACTGAACTGTTTACCCTGCTTTGCCTACTGAGCCATCTTTTCAACCCAATGATACTGATTTTCTTTCTTTCTTTCTCTTTGAGATAGCATCTCATTAGGTAGACCAGGCTGGCCTCCAATTCACAAGAGATCAGCCTGCCTCTGCCTCTAAGGCTATAAAGCACCAGGCACCACACCTGGCCTGACAGGAGCTTATTTTTACCATTTATTTCCTCACTTTTTTTTTTTCTGAATCGTTACATTTCATAGTCACAAACTCATCTTGACACCTATTTACCCCAGAAGGAATGGGTTCTAGTAGAGTCCACAATTTGTGAAAATAACTTTGGCTTCATCCTATGACTGAATTCTCTCACCTTCAGTTCCGGAAGGAGTTTTTTAAGTCCCGACACGGTGGTGCTCGCCTTTAATCCCAGCACTTCAGAGGCAGAGCTGGCTTTCTCTAGGTTTGAGGTCAGATTGGTCTACATAGTGCGTCTCAGGGCAGCCAGAGATACAAAAACCTGTTTCAAAAACATCAAAAATTATAGGGAAAAAAAAAATAAGTGCCACAAGGGGTCCGCAATAGACACGCCCACCACGACGCCAGGAGCCCGACAACCCCACCGTGCCCCCAAATCCGTACAAGCGGCGCGCGTGCGCACATCAACATCGAAACTGGTGGGGACTGCGAGGAGCTCGGCAACGGGGCTCGACCCCACCCCACGTCCGCAGAGGGCTCTCCGCACAGACTGTTCCCAGGACATGTCCTCCCCCCTCAGCCCCGTCGCCAAGCCCTCGCCTTAGCGTTACCTGGGCCGGGGTAGGCGAGCAGGAAGCACTTGCAGGTCCGCACACGGACTCCACCGAAGGACCGCGTCGGCCACCGTAGCAGACGGAACTTCCTGAATCTTTTAAAGGAAGGGTGCAGCTGAGGTCGGCGGGTTCCGCTAGCGGAATAAAATCCTCCGACAAAAAAAGAAGTGTGCAGCAGTTCCTGACTAAGAAACTGAAGAATTTGCTACTTAACCTGCTGCTCCAAAGGCGAAGTGAACTCTAAAATGTGGAGTCCCTGGAAGAGTCACTGCATCGCTTCCGCCAGTTATATTAACACCAACTGGCTAATGCCTCCCACGGTGCTTCATAAATGGCTAGACAACCGCTGTGCTGTATTAGAATCGATATGCCACCTGAGGATGAGCAAATCTGGCTAGGGAAAAAGCTCTGTCTGGGTAGCAGGGGGTCGTCGGAAACTTCAAGGCCCTGGGTGTTGCACTTTGAGGCTATTTGGTCCCCTGCACCTTTGTTACCAGGCTGTTACTATCCCCCACTTTGGCGTTAAGTACCTGTTTTTCTCTGTTCTTCAAAAGGGAATTCCTTAGTGAAGCGGTCGAATGTGGGAGTGTGTTCCTTCTATGAAAGGAAGCCTATCATTTATTGACTACGTGTCTATAATATATAGTTTATAGAGCACAGGAACATCTTGTCTTGTTTAATCTTCACCGGATAACTCAGTCAGGGCGATATCTGATTGCAACTATTACTAGTGCATCGGAATAGCATCCTTTCATTGCCATTGAGAAACCTGGGTCATCCTTAAATAGCTTTAGAGCCACATCCAAGTCTCCCTTTCCTCACCAGATCACAGCCTCTGGCCCATGAGCCTTGTACCTGTGAGACGGCAAAAGCCGAAGCAATTCTTTTCCTTTTTTCTTTTTTTGGGATTTGTTTGTTTGTTTGTTTGTTTGTTTGTTTTGTTTTGTCTGTTTGTTTGTTTGAGACAGGGTTTCTCTGTGTAGCCCTGGCTGTCCTGGAACTCACTGTGTAGACCAGGCTGGCCTCGAACTCAGAAATCCGCCTGCCTCTGCCTCCCAGAGGGCTGGGATTACAGGTGTGCGCCACCACTGCCCGGCTGAAGCAATTCATTATGACCCAAAGGCCCTCTTTGGGCTCTGCGAGTGTCAGCCATTCCTAAGTGAGATGAAGAATTACAGGTGCTTTTTATTATGACAGAATTAGTCCTCGCTGGGAAGATAGAAGCATAGTTGTAAGGATAAAGTGTGGAGCCCACCCCTTGGATAGACAGATTCATAGTGGTTGTAAATGCCTACATTTGAAATAACGTTTCAGTAAGCACCACGGTTCTAGACACTTCACACGTATTGCGTTAGTTTAATCCTCAAGACACCCTCGCGATACATTGCCATCATTGCCCATTCTATAGATGAGGAGATTGAAGAAGAAGAAGTTACATGACTTGTCCCATCCTTACACCATTAGCAGAATCAAGAATGTAAAAAGAGGGCTAGAAGGATGGAAACAAGAGAGTGAAAAGGCCAAGTGGTTAAGAGAGTGCTGCTCCTTCAGAGGGGCTGGGTTCTGTTGCCAGCCCTCACAGCTGCCTGGAACTCCAGTTCCAAGCACCCCAGTGGCCCCTTACTACCCGAGAGGCGCTTGCACGCATGTGGTGTACATACAGGGACACAGGCACACATATGCATACATAAACATAAATAAAAATGACTTTGAGAAGATTTGAAAAGGAGAGAAAAGAATGAAGGGGACTGGGGAAATAGTTCAGTGACAGGTTGTCTTAGAACTTTTATAAGGGACAACATTTAATTGGGGCTGCCTTATAGGTTACAGGTTCAGAGGTTCAGTCCATTATCATCGTGGCAGGAAGAAAGGTCCTGGAGAAGGAGCTGAGTGTTCTGCATCTTGATCTGAAGGCAAACAGGAGACAAATAGCTTCCAGGCAGCTAGGACCAGGGTCTTAAAGCCCACGCCTACAATGAAGGTACTTCATCCAACAAGACCACACCTACTCCAACTAGGCCATACTTCCAAATAGTGCCACTCCCTGGGCCAAGCATATACAAACCACCACACAGATCATTTGTGTTATTTATTTATGTAAGTGTAGGGCCTAGTACTTGCTAGACAAGGGCTCTAACATCGAGTTAAATCCCCAACCCCAGAGCAAGAATACTTACCTAGCATGTCCAAGCCCCTACCCTCAGTGCTGAAAAATAGAGGAAACAAAAAACAAACAAACAAACAAAAAAACAAAAAAAGAAAGAGAGACAGGAAACCTGACCCAATCTGGTGCCACAACATTGTTGGTGTCCTTCCATCAAAGCAGTGACTGAGGAAGAGATGCTTCCCTGTGGAAACATGCAATGAACTGGATAAAAGGAATGTGTCACTCTTAATATGCATCAACTCTGCATTTACTATACAAACAAAGGATTTGGAGTTTGATAAGGTTATGATTCAAGAAATTTAACCAGAAGGACATTCCTGGACATCCCAAAACTGCAGCCTCCTGCTCAGCATCTTGTTTTAGCCTTCCTTGAAGACCAGGTAACCAGAGCAAACTGGCTGATGCAGTCGCCATTGCTAGCTGTCCTAACAGGATGCTGGTTTATGTTTTGTTTTCTTTTTCATTGTAGTTGTTTGTTTTGTGTTGTTTGAGACAGGATCACTGTGTGCAGTCCTGGCTATCCTAGTGTTCCCAAAGTAAACCAGGAAGGCCCTGAACTCACAGAGACCCTCTGTCTCTGCTAGGACTAAAGGCGAGCGTCACAGCTCTGGGCCTAGGAAGGTGACTTTGTGCTCCCAAGAGGCTGCAAACAAGAAACAGGAGTGAAGGGTGTTACAGATGTACTCTCAGGACTTGCACTCCTCCTTACGCCTTATTTCTTCACCCCCTGAACTGCTTTAGCCTCCGTGAAACAGGATATGGCCTGCTTTAAGGAGCCACCGGGAACGGTGGGCTCGGCTTGGTGGCGGCAGGATTTGGAGACTCTTGAATGAAGACAGTATGGAAAACAAGCAGCCCACCCCCAAGACTGCCTTTCTGTGTTCGTCCTTCCTATTTGCCAAGGCACAGTTTCTGGTTTGTCTATCATAAAAAGACTTCAGATTCTTTGGACAAATATTGGAGGCTTTCTGATTCTATCGCTGCCTCTGTTACATTTATCTCTTGCGGTTCCATAAAAAAAAGGCCTGTCAGGATGTAATGTTTAATTAAGAGTCAGTCAGCAGGGCTGTTAAGTCCTCAATATTTTCTCCAAAAATTCACTTTTTACTAAAAAGGTCTCCCTGGAAAGGATCTTTCAAAAATTCTGTCTCAAATTAATTTCAGAACAAGTGGTCCTCACACATCAAAGAGAGTGACGCTGTTGTCCACAGCGAGCCTCTCGGAGGAGCAGCCAGGTCACCCAGGGCATCCAGGACACCAGAGAGGGTTCCTTAGGACGAGCTGTAGAAGAGCGAGCAGGCACATGCCACCGCATACGCTCCCTTCTGCATGGTGACTGGGGACAGTAACAGTTTTCAAAGCAAGCCGCGTACTAGTAAAAAGTCTTTGGTTTATTTGGAAATTGAATAGATGCTGCTGAGTCTGCAAGAATTCATGGCAGTGACTGTCAATTTAGAGGGCCAGCAGAGAAAACACACATTCCCATTCTGCATATCGATACAGCAGAGGGGACATGGGAAACAAGACGCACTGGGGTGGGGGCGCACTTTGGCAGAGTGTTAGGAAAAAAAAGCATTCAAATCTTCCTGAAGACAGCCAGCCCCATTCCATGAGTCTACTGCCAAGGATCCAAGATACTGCCTAGTATCGTAAGCTATCATGGCAAGTCTTCCTGTAGACTCTCAGTCATTTACTCTCAGATGGGAGCATGGGTCACCCACTCCAGACACGTGAATGCCCATGTGCAGAATAAACAAGACAAGACAAGAACTCCAGGAGGGTTAGCTGAGCTTGCAAGCTTCACAGGATTTGAGACTTGGCATTTCTGTGGCTTGCGTTTATTACCTGGCTACATACCCAGGTTCCCCAGTAGACCTGGAGAACATCTGGTGGTCACATCTGTGTGGTAGCCCTGCAATGTGCCCTCAGACCATAATTCGATTCAGAGCAATTTCCTCATCGTGTGTCTGGTCCCTCATGGCACCACACTCTAGATCAAATGTTTCCTTTGTCAGAAGCTGATGACACCAATTTTTATGACCCATCAGCAACTGTAACCAAGCATAGTACGTGTGTCTGAGTCTAGTCATTGTGACAAATTTCCCAAAAGCTCTCATGGGTGTGAAATGCAATATTTACAAATGAAGACGTGTTTCCCTTCCACACGATCTTTTTGCTCAACTGAAGGAAGCAGAAAATGGGTTCAAAAATCCCCTTCAGAAAAGCAAGATGTTGGGTTTTGGAGTGATTTTGCTAACTTCTGTCACTGCTGTGTGTTTTAAGTGTGGATGTGTGGTGTGCGCAAATGTGTGGGACCAGAGGATCAGAGGTCATCATTGGGTATTGTGCCTCAAGTACTGTCTTTTGACAAAGGTTGACACAGTCTTTCACTGGGTTGGACCTCTTCCATTAGGCTGGGCTGGCTGGGCAGGACCTCCAGGGATCCTCCTGTCTTTGCCCCCTCAGCGCTGGGATTGCAAGTGTGTACCACCACACCCAGCTTTTTACATGGGTGCTGGGAATTGAACTCCGGTCCCCCTGCTTGCTTAGCCAGCACTTTATCAGCTGAGCTATATCCTCACACCCAACTTCCTTCATTGTCGAAACCATTAAAGCAAGTATTTCTCACTGCTCACATATCACGTCATACAGAACAGTGGAGACCATGAAAACTTACAGGACACTCTATGCCCTCTACCGTGGAAGTCACAGCAAAACACGACCAAGATCAAATCACCCATGCTGTTGGACACCGCAGGAGACTTTCTACTTAAGGAAGTTCTGCCAATAAGTTCTCAGTGATGGAATGTTTGGACTCTCCCTTGAGGCCAGTAGAATTAGAGGCCAATTACTCTTCTTTTACAAGTCCCTGCAGGGTGGAGTTTTGCATATATGCTGTACAGAGAAGACAATCCACTGTCCATTTGGGGTCGCTGTTTTACACCACCCCACACCCCTGAAAAAAAAAAAAAAAACCTTGCTAAGTTCCCCAGCCAAAGATTTTTAAAGGCTGTTTTGTTGGCAGTCCTGTGCAGCCGAGGCCCTGCCAACATGGAAGTGAAAACTGTGTTTTTCTTCTTTCTTTCTTTCTTTCTTCCATTTTTTTTTTTTGCAACAGTAAATCTACCAATTTTACAGTCAGCTGAACAGCAATAGGTTGATTTGTGTAAAGTCTGCACTCACAAAGGAAACCTGGATCTCAGCCGCTTGAATGCCTGAGTGCCACGTGGTCCTCGGCGGGTAGAGACCCTTACAGCTTGCGGCTAGAAGGATGCTAGTCGGCCACTGTCACCTGCTTCTCGGCCCAGGTGCTGACCCCTCGGGCGACAAGGGGCCTCCAGGCAGGGTGGCAGCGAGGCTGGGTCTTTGTGTGGTACTGAGAAGCCTTTTCCAAATCGGGGGCTAGCTCTCTCCGGCAGCCTTGGGAGGCAGAGAAAGGAGGGGTGAAGGTCACCCCCCAGGGTCACGGTGGGTTAAACTTAGTTAACATCAGAGGTTATAGCTTCTAACAAGAGCTTCAAGAAAACTTACTGGAAGATGCAATTTGTTCTTTCTTTGTCCATTTCCTTTCCCCCTCACTCTATTGAGAGTGACAGTTTAACAAAGTTTTTCGCTTGCTGGGGGCTTTCATCCATTAGAGAATAAAGAGTCACGTTCCTAAAAAGGGGCGCAGGTGGAAGGCTTTATAAAGCACCCATGATTTTCGCATTGCCAGCTTTAAAATAGGCCCCCTGCTTGGCCAAGTCAAAAATAATCTATGAAGGGATGTTGAAGAGAGTCCTCATTAGAAATGGAGGGACAGTGCCTCAGCGGCAGGAGCTCAGTCTTCTAGAAGATTCTTTGTATTTTTCCCTGCGTCATCTTAGGATAGAATTTCTAGCCAGTTAGAAATTCCCAAAGAAGACTTTCTTAAATTACCCATGAGGCTCTCTAAACCTAGAGCCTAATCCCGGGCAAGAGTTGCTTTTTTTGCATTTCTGGTAAGCTAAACAAATGTTTGAACAGAAGATACTCTGTTGTCTTTCCTAGGATTTATCTTATTTAAGTTTATTTGTATGGAGATGAGTGTTTTGACTGCATGTATGTATGTATTCAATGTGTATGCCTGGTACCTGTGAGGCTGAAAGAGGGCTTTCGATCCCCTGGAACTGGAGTTACAGATGGTTGTGAGCCTCCATGTGGGTGCTGGGAATCGAACCCACGTCCTCTTGCAAGAGCAGCCAGTGCTCTTAGCCACTGAGCTTTTACTCTTTTTTTTTTTTTTTTTTGAGACAGGGTTTCTCTGTGTAGCCCTGACTGTCCTGGAACTCACTCTGTAGACCAGGCTGGCGTCAAACTCGGAAATCTGCCTGCCTCTGCCTCCCAAGTGCTGGGATTAAAGGCGTGTGCCACCACTGCCTGGCTGCTCTTTTCTCTTGTGATATAGCAGCTGTTCCACAGTTTATATTCAAGAAAGGTCTGCTGTGGCAGTCCCACCAGAGGGCTCGTTCCGCCTGCCAGGCCTCAGGTGTTATTTAGATGTTTCTCTCACTAGGAGGTTTAGCACGCACACCTATAGGATTCTGTACAGAACAGTCAGTCCATTTGCCTCCCGTGGTCAGGCTGTGTGCTCAGTGACTACACCTGGTCTCCGCCTGTGAAACGATGGATGCTCTGGTGCCGGACACTACACCCAGAGCCCACGAGACCTGGGTAGAAGTTTGGCTTATGGGAAGATAAGAGAGCAGACTGGCAGCTTGCCAACTTGAGGTAGGAGATCAGTTGAGCGTAGATGGTTATTTCGAAGTACTAACTGGAAATCTGTCCTCCTCCTTTACCAGGCTTTAGCAATATGCCTGCCTCAGAGCCATCCCTTACAGAAAGGTATGACTGTGTGCCAGGGGAATATGGCAATGCATGGGATCTATCTGGGCATGGGCAATCTACCAACCGCCACACTCCACAAACAAACAAGTGGGTTAATGGGTATAACGGCCATGGGCTGTGCCAGGTCCAGAAGATGGCATCTCACAGCTCTCCACGCTCATGCCGCAACTCTCACATTCTTTCTGCCTCCGAGCCTTTCAAGGGGGAGGAGTGGTAAAAAAAAACTTCTTGTTTAGAGTCAGACACTTCTTCTCAGCCCTCTGGCGGGTTACCAGCTTCGGCATTAGTCACTGTCCTCTGCAACCGACCTATGTGTATAATCTTGACTGTTTAGGAGGCGGTTTGACATGTCCATTTAGCAAAACAACAGCAGTAGGTTCCCCACTCGGTCCCATGACCTCCCCAGCCACAGGCTTTGGATCGGGCTTACAATACCAGGCATTAATTCCCATCTGTGGTATAGTCTTCAAATCCATCCAGAAAACAATTCGTTACCCTGTAACATGTATACCAATATTACTCTAGTTACATATATATATATTGCACAGCAGGTTTGTATCACAGCATACAGGGCTCTCCACTGGGCAAAGCCATTAGTGATTTCTCTCCCCCAGCAGCCTAAACAGCACCTTCTGGTGCCACAAAAGCTAGCCTGAAAGGAGGAAATGTCCCGCCCAGTTTCAACTGTATTTCCCCATGTCTCAAAGCTATGAGGCGTAATCGTTTATCATCACGATCATTTGGTGGTTAGATCTTACAGGAAGGGGAGGCAGGCGCAGGGTTTGCAGTGGAACTGCTACTAAAGAGGAGCTCATGGTGAACCTGACCACAGCAGGGCTGCAGCTGAGGCTGGAACCGGCAGGGCTGAGAGGCAGGAGTTGTTCTTCCTACGCCTCCGTGCCCTGGCTGACTCTGTTCTCCATCCTCTCTGCGCTCTTCCTCTGGGGAGAATTCAGGTCAGCACGAGGCAGATGGTTTCGGAATTTTTTCCCATTGCATTTTGTAGCCATAGATGGATTTGTCGTAGTGTTGATGCTTCTGCTACTGTCTGCCAAGACCCACATTCCTTCAACAAGTTCTCAAGTGAGTTGTGGCATGGCGGGTCTTACTGGAGACATTGTTTGTGAGCATCCAGGCACTTTTTTTTTTTTTTTTTCTAATTGAAAGGCAAGAAGGAGAGAGGAAGCCAGCGGACAGGAGACATGGAATTCGGGGTGGAGACCAGGCCAATCATAAAAGGATGTCATTTGATTCCTGCGTGGAGGTCCCAGCATGATCTTTGTCATGCCTTGCTGGGTTTATTTATACATTTTCATCTCCCTATTACTGTTCCTCCTCTCTCGGTGACACTCTGGCCTTGCTGAAGAAGCGTTTAAAAAAAGAAAACTGTAATTATTAACTGCACTCCCCGATGCGGAGCCAGAACAAAGCCTCCCTTCTGGTTCCCACGCCCACCGCCTCACGGGGATCTGGAGTCTGCTGGCGCTCAGCAGACTTCTGGAAATAGATTCCACCGGGATCTTGACTTCGCAGGCCCGTGTTCTCCCTGTCTTCGCAGGCTTTTGCCCTCTCTGCTGCTGTTTCTCCCTTTTCACCAGGTGGCCAGGTGGGAAGGGAAGAGGTGTAGGTTGAGCTGTTTGACCTAAAGACAAATGCTTCTTCTCAAATTCTTGACCTCTCTGTTTTTCTCCTTATTTTGGCCTGGGAAAGAAGGCTAAGGGGCAGTATCAGAAGTCTGCAGGTTTTGGTTTTTTTTTTCTTTTCCAAGATAGGCTTTCTCTGTTTAGTCTGGGCAGTCCTGGACTGGCCTTGAATTCAGAGACTCACCTGCCTCTGCTTCCCAAGTGCTGGGATTTGAGCCACCTTTGCCCCGCCCGAGGCCCTGAGATTTAACCCCAGGCTCTCAGGGCAAAGATAGAGAGGCTCTTTGCTGTGGCTGAGTTCTCAGTCAGAGAGTGACTTGGGAGGAGTCTGTGGGAACAGGGGTATAATATATTTATATATATTATTTATATCTATGTCTATGTCTATGTATCTATATCTATATCTATATATCAATATCTATATCTATATCTATATCTATATCTATATCTATATCTATATCTATGGTGTTGCTTCCAAGCCACAAGATAACAGAGGCTTGTGGTTGTAGCAAACAAAATAGGGTTCTCTTTACTACTCACAGGGAAATAGTCCTTTGGATAGCAAGTTGTGGCACTTATGAAGTTCTAAAAAGGTGTTTGTATCCTATATTATCCTAAAAAAGCATGATAAGTGTATGCTGTAGTGTTACTTAAAAAAAAAAATCAGCTCACAAAGATCCACCCATGTATGGGACTGGGAGTCAGGTGCTTTTTTTTTTTTTTTTTTTTTTGAACATGATGCAGTAAGATCTTTTCTGTATAGGACAATGGAAACAAATGACTGTAAGATGTATGTACACATATGGATTATTTTAAAAAGGGGAACGGAAGCCGGGTGATGGCGGCAGCAGTGGTGCCTTTAATCCCAGCACTCTGGGAGGCAGAGGCAGGCGGATTTCTGAGTTCAAGGCCAGCCTGGTCTACAGAGTGCGTTCCAGGACAGCCAGGGCTATACAGAGAAACCCTGTCTCAAAAAAAAAAAAAAAAAAAAAGAAATAAAGAAAAGAAAAAGGAAGGAAGGAAAGAAAGAAAGAAAGAAAGAAAGAAAGAAAGAAAGAAAGAAAGAAAGAAAGAAAGAGAAAGAGAAAGGGGAACGGGCTGGAGAGATGGCTCAGTAGTTAAGAGCACTGACTGTTCTTGCAAAGGACCTGGGTTCAATTCCCTGCACCCACGTGGTGGTTCCCAAGCATCTGGAAGTCAGTTCCGTGGGATCTGTCTGATGTGTTCTTCTGCCCTCCATCGTCACTGCATACATGTGGTACACATGTAAATATGTAACTAAAGGCTTATACACAAAGTACAAATAAACAAATCTTAAAAACACTTTAAAAAGTGAGGTTGGTAGGGGTGGAACTACGAGGAGTTAGGGGATGAATGAATATGTGTGTGGGGTGAGTATGATCAAAAATACAAAATTCTTAAAATTTAATAAAAGCATTTTAAATGTATACTTATTTAAATATTTATTAATCCTCAAAGAATGCAGTTACTCTTATCTGCCCCCTTCTGCTATAAAGCCTGTCTTTTTTCCTGCTTGAAATTCACATATTTATATGTGTGTATATATATGTGTACATATACATGTATATATATATATGTAATTTATATTCATTATATTCATATATCATGTATATTCATTAGTATGTGGAAGAAATTAAAGACATTTTTTGTTTGTTTTTTTGAGACAGTGGTTCTCTGTGTAGCCCTGGCTGTCGTGGATCTCATCCTGTAGACCAGGCTGGCTTTGAACTCAGAAATCCACTGTCTGCTTCCCGAGGGCTGAGGTTAAAGGGTTGTGCCACCATCACCCAGCTAAGACATTTAAAACGATTTATTTTTTATTATGTGTGTGTGTTTGTGGTTTGTGTGTGTGTGTGTTTGTGGTTTGAGTGTGTGTGTGTTTGTGGTTTGTGTGTGTGTGTGTGTTTGTTGCTTGTATGTGTGTGTATGTGTGTATGCTTGTGGTTTGTGGCTTGTGTGTGTTTGTGGTTTGTGTGTGTGTGTGTGTGTGTGTGTGTGTGTGTGCTCACAGAGATCAGGAGAGTTGGGTTCCCTTGGAGCTGAAGCTGGGATTACAGAGGGTTGTGAGTCACCTGACCAGGCTGGGTGGGGTGGGACAGGGGGATTAAATGGAGAGCAGAAGGTCTCTTAACTGCTGAACATCTCTGCAGCCACTAAAGCACGGTCCAAGTCCTAAGAATGCACTGTGTTCCCCATTCTCCCCTCCCCTGCTCTCGGATAGCTCACTACAACCATGTCAGACCTTTATTCTCACTGTCACTAAAACTGCCGCTGCGCTGCTAATCCTCTCTACACGCTCAATGTCACAGTCTATGCATCGCTTCACAACAGAGACACTCTGAAACGAGGCACAGGCACTCCGGCATTGCGCAAACATTCTAGAACATACACAAGCAGCCTGCCACACACCCAAGAACCGTCATGGTGCCTGAAGCAGGACCTGGGCACAGACCTACCTTTCAGCATGTGCTGTGTTTAATTACGTCATGTAACTGTCACGTCAGGAAACTTTTGTACTGCTTCAGTATTTTCCCCAGACAACACAAGTTTGTTTTTTTTTTTAATTTATTTATTTTTTATTTTTTGGTTTTTTCAAGACAGGATTTCTCTGTGTAGCTCAGGCTGTCCTGGAACTCTCTGTGTAGACCAAGCTGGCCTTGAACTCAGAAATCTGCCTGCCTCTGCTTCCCAGGTGCTGGGATTAAAGGCGTGCGCCACCACCACGCGGCCAACACAAGTTTTAGAACTGGATCACTTGGCCCCTTCTCTTCTTATCGCCTCCCAGTTCAAAATTCTTGCGCTTCCTAATGGCAGCATCCTCTTGGGTGTGCTCTGGGGCTCAACGCTCTCAAGCCCGTGTACAATCTTCCTTCTGGGTTTGGCCTTCTTTCAGAAAATTGGCTTTGTCTGCTGTCTTAAGTCAGGGTTTTACTGCTGTGAACAGATACCGTGACCATGGCAACTCTTAAACGAACATTTAATCGGGGCTGGCTTACAGGTTCAGAGGTTCAGTCCCTGTCCCTTATCATCAAGGCAGGAGCATGGCGGCATCCAGGCAGGCATGATACAGGAGGAACTGAGAGTTCTACATCTTCATCCAAAGGCTGTTAGCAGAATACTGACTCCCAGGCAGCTAGGATGAGGGTCTTGAAGCCCATGCCCGCAGTGACACACCTACTCCCACAGGGCCACACCTTCTAACAGTGCCACTCCCTGGGCCAAGCCATCACATCTGCCCACTATAGCCACTCTGCTTGCGGTTCTTGGGTGTGCAGGGCATCCTTGTCCTTCTTATACTAGGTCACTTTGTGAGGCTGATGCGTGCCACATTTCTTACAGAAAGTCCCTAAGGTTTTAGGTATGTTGACCATCTTTGCAGTAGATGTATGTACAAGATGAAAATGAGAGACCCGACATCCATACTCAAGCATCGGGCGATCGCCATCTCAGCTGCGCACGCGCTGAACAGGAAAGGAGCCAGCGTGAATTGTTAATCTCATGAATGCTTCTTGAGATACACTTTGATTTTTTAAAATTATTTATCTTGCGTGCGCAGGTGAGGGCCGGTCACAGGTACAAAACAGAGACGTACCAGAGGCCAGAGGACAACTCGCAGGAGTCGATTCTCTCCTTCTACTGTGTGGCTTCCAAGGCCGGAATGCAGGCTGTCAGCTTTGGTGACACCCCTGTGATACAGTTTTTCCTTTTTGATTGCTTTTGCACTTTTTTGCTTTGTCTTGGTTTGGTTTTTTGAGACAGGGTTTTTCTAGGTGGCTGTGGCTGGCCTGGAACTTGCTCTGTAGCCCAAACTGACCTTGACATCACAGAGATCCCCCTGTCTCTACGCCTGGGATTAAAGGTGTGCACCTTTATGCCTGAGTTGTTCGCATACTTTTTGACAGAGAACAGAAATTAGTGGACTCTAAGCGACCTGAGACTATGAAGATGCAGAAGTGGAACATCTAGTTTAGCTTGGGAAGGTTTTGTGTTTCAATAGAGATTTCCTTATTGTTTGGATAAATTACAGCCATTCAGCCAATAATGGAAATAGAACGTCCACACTCAGTCCTGAAGCGCTCCCAACAAAGGGCTCTGACAGATGATAGTCATAACCCAGAATGTCACCAGCCGTGCTCAGGGGACTTGCAGAAGCAGACAAACCTGGACCAAGCTTACAGGAGGATATGAGGCAGGAGAATGAAAGACACCATCATGGGCAAGCCAGCATGGAGTGGATTCCAGCTGTGACCACGGAGGGACAGGTAGTTATTAGTTGTGGAAGGGAGAGAGGACAGGACAGAATAGGAATGCTAGTCTATACAGTACTCTAGCGAGGGCTGTACACCCTGGAGCACAGTTCAAACCCAACCCCTGTGCAAAATTCAGAAGCTTCTGCACAGTATGGGTTCAAACGTTTCCTTCCTCTGGGATCACCTTGGCCTTGCCTGGAACTGCCAGCAAGCTGTGGTAGCCTCTCCAGGTAGCCTATGCCAGCCCATGGGCATCATTTGGCAGCTTGCTGGAGATGTGGGCTGCAGAGTCAGGCCAAGTACCCCAGTAGAAGCGTACTGATGGCCTACTCCTGCTAAGGACCCACTTTGGGAGTAAAGTCAGGGTCTGTGGGTGCAAGCTAGAGTAGCCACCTTGGTAATGTTCACCCAGGACACCCATTCACAGAGGCCTAGTGACCAGGCTGCTGTCTGCCAGGTGTCTCAGTAACAAACCCAGGGCCATTGTGGGTAGGCCACATTGTGAGTTTCAATACCAAGTTTCAACAATGACTTTTATTTTTAAGCAGCATACATCTTCTCAGTGGCCTTACAGGCTCAGAACCCAAGAGCTGAAATAAACTGTTTCTCTAGGAGATGCTGCCACGGCTGGTCTGGAAGGCACGTTTGATCTTATCAGAGGGCTGTCTATCCCAGAGCTGGGTGGTTTTCTATTTCTTCTCCTTCAAAGGCCCTGAGAGAGACTGTTTCACTTCTGTTTTCCAGATGAGGAAAATAAGTTAATAATTTATCTAAGGGGCTGGAGAGATGACTCAGTGGTTAAGAGCACCAACTGCTCTACCAAAGGTCCTGAGTTCAAATCCCAGCAACCATTGGTGGCTCAAAACCATCTGTAATGAGATCTGTTGCCCTCTTCTGGAGTGTCTGAAGACAGCTACAGTGTACTCACATATAATAAATAAATAAATCTTTAAAAAAAGAGAAAGAAATGGAACCTTTTAAAGATTTACTTATTGTATGTGAGTACACTGTAGCTCTTTTTCAGACACAGAAGAGGGTGTCAGATCTCATTGCAGATGGTTGTAAGCCACTGTATAGTTGCTGGGATTTGAACTCAAGACCTTCCTGAAGAGCAGTGCTCTTAACCACTGAGCCAACTGCTCGCTCCTGGCCCCACTTGCTGTCTTCAGACACTTCAGAAGAGGGCATCAGGGGGGCTGAAGAGATGGCTCAGTGGTTAAGAGCACAGATTGCTCTTCCGAAGGTCCTGAGTTCAAATCCCAGCAACCACATGGTGGCTCACAACCATCCGTAACAAGATCTGATGCCCTCTTCTGGAATGTCTGAAGACAGCTACAGTGTACTTACATATAATAAATAAATCTTTAAAAAAAAAAAAAAAAGAGGGCATCAGATCTCATTACAGATGGTTGTGAGCCACCAATGGTTGCTGGGATTTGAACTCAGGACCTTCATCTCTCCAGCCCAGGAAATGGAACCTTTTAAAATATTTCTCAACACACCTCGTCGGCCTTCTTCCCGTGTGTTAAAAGCAGCACCCACATGGAGGCAGAAGCTGGCCAGAACGGGCAAGCAGAAACATACATTGTGGAGACAAACTGAGGGCGGCAGAAGGTGAAGCTAGAAGAATCGATGTTGAGGAACATCCAAAGTCAGGATGCACAGCAGGGATTTTGGGGTGATGCATGATCCTGTGGTTGGTGGAGAAGCATATACAGCTGGAAAAAAAAATGATGTCCAATGATGCCTGTGCTGGAAACATGACTCATCAATGGCCACAGGTTCAAACCCAACTCTCTCTTTTTTCAACAGAATAAATGTCCTCCCTTAGCAAGGACAACTGGGTTTAACAGTTTGCTTCTCTCAGTCGAGTGTTTGAGGATCACCTTGACATGTGATGCAGAAATATTTTGCTTCTGGGGTACAGGGAGGCACACCCCATTGCCTCTGGCCTGTCCACTGTTCTCATTTGGAAACACAGAGAGGCAGAAGCCATTGTTAGACGAGGAAGGGGGTGGAGTTAAGGATGTCTGACCCCGGAATTACACTCATGTATAAGTCAGAACAAGCCTTGTTGCAGCCATCTGCGCTTAAACACAGGGCCTGCATGCCAAGCATCTGCAATGACAGCTTGGATTAGTATCAATAATTACAAAATAGAACAATGCTTTAATAGAAGATGTTTGAAATCTGCATGATTTCATGTTTGCATTTTTGAATTTTCCACATGACATTTTCCTACCATGGTTGACCAGACATCACTAAAATAGTGACTAAGGAGTCAGGGGCTACTGCATGTTTAAAGCAAGTGTTTCCTCCATAGTCGCCATCACAGGTCAACTTTGGATACCCTGTGGGAACGTGAGCATGGCAGGACTTTCATCATGATCCACAAAGTCCCAAATCTAGGAGGACAGAGCAGACACCTGTGGTGGAAGCCTTTTTCTTGGGGTGGTGTGGTGATTTGAATATGCTTGGTCCATGGCAAGTGGTGCTGTCAAGAGGTGTGGCCTTGTTGGAGGAGGTGTGGCCTTGTTGGAGGAGGTGTGGCCTGTTGGAGGAGGTGTGGCCTTGTTGGAGGAGGTATGGCCTGTTGGAGGAGGTGTGGCCTTGTTGGAGGAGGTGTGGCCTTGTTGGAGGAGGTATGGCCTTGTGGGGTCCTGTGTTTAAGCTCTTCCCAGGACAGAAGAGATTCCCCTTCTGGCTGCCTTTGGATCAAGATGTAGAACTCTCAGCTCCTTCTCCAGATGCATCTCTGCCTGCATGTTGCTATGTTTCCCACCATGATGATGATGAACTAAACCTCTGAAACTGTAAGCCAGCCCCAATTGAATGTTGTCCTTTAAGAAAGTTGCTTTGGGCATGTGTCCCTTCACAACAATGAAACCCTATGGTAGGTGGAGACTCGAACTGGTCAGATAGCATTCTCAAGAGTCAAATCCTCCACCGGTCTCCCATGCATTGGGTACCTGGCCATGACTAGACGGATCTAGTCATTCTTACATTCTTACATCAAATAACCATCACCTGAAACTGTGGAAAGCACTGGTCCCGAGACACTGGTCCCTGGGACACCACTGGGCATAGGATGACAAGTGGTTTGTACCACAGGCTGTGTTGGCAGGATTCATGCCCTGTTGACAAGTTCAGTTTCAGTGGGACAAATAGCAAGTTGATATTCTGGAAGACAGGCTATCTGTCCCCCAGGAGGTTCAAAGTGGAGGAGATGAATGTGACATGTCCTTAGTGTGGTGCCAGGGTCCCCTTCCCTTTAAGGCAGAGTTTGCGTATCCACTTATTTGTTAATGCTTACTTGGAGTGTTTAAGAGTGTCCATTTTGAGCCAGGCGGTGGTGGCGCACATCTTTAATCCCAGCACTCTGGGAGGCAGAGGCAGGCAGATTTCTGAGTTCGAGGCCAGCCTGGTCTACAGAGTGAGTTCTAGGACAGCCAGGGCTACACAGAGAAACCCAGTCTCAGAAAAACAAATGTCCATTTTGAATATGCTAATCTGACTAATATTTCTCCCCACCCCCAACAACTGGCTGTGTCCAGAAGGAACAAGAAGGTCCTGATCTTTGCCCTGCTGGCCACTGTGTCCCCTTACAGGATTGCCTCTGGAAATTCTCCCTCCCCCCCCCCCCCCGTCCCCCCCTCCCCCCCCCAGCCAAACCTGGCAGGGGTTCTCCTCTCTACCTGCCTAAGGTCAGGAGTGCAGGTGTCTCTCAGGGTGCGCCAGCGGTGTATCCACACTGCGTGGCTTATAGCTGTCACTACACATCTGGATAAACCCTGAGCCTTCCCTTCATTCATCAGAGCACAGTCTAGTGCTGAGGCTTTCCAGGAGCCTGGCCTCTGAGGGAAGGCCACCAGGCCACAGCTGGGGGGCAGGTGGGACTTAGACAAGGGATGAATGTTGGGGGAGGGTATAGCTAGAGCTGAGGCTGACTCTGTGTGAGGTATCACACAGATATCACACATATAGATGCCCTAACCCTATCCTCCTTGGCATTGAGGGGTCATTTTCCCATCACGCAGGCCCAGGGGGCTTACAGAGGAAGGCAGCAGCAGACTGCCTGACTCTTCCCTCTCCCCACACTCGAGGTCTAGCCTGGAGAGGAGCTTACTCCAGCTCAGAACACATCTGCTCGAAAGCGTCCCAGGGTGTGCTGACACACAGGGAAGGCAGCATTTCCCTTTGAGGGAGGGTGTTGGGGAGCCCTGGATCTCTGGGGCTTCAAAGGTTCACAGACTTCTTTGCAAGGCGCGAACACCCTCCTGTCTCCAGCAGCAAAGCTGGTGAGCGGATCATTCTCATAAAGAGAATTGGACCGTGGAAGACTCCCACTGGAAGGATAGCTCAGCATGACCGGCAAGACACCATTGACTGGGGGGGCCCGGGTCACTCTTTTTTTCTGCAGGTGAGCTTAGAGTCAGTAACTGGCCACACCCCTGGTCACCCAGAGTCGCAGGTCTGATCAGCCCCCTTGCCCACAGCAGAAAGACTCACACTCATTGTTCAATGAGGACCCTGGGATAGAGCTCAGGCAGGAGTCCCAGGAGGACAGATGAGCCAGGTACCCAAGGCTGACAAGGAAGGGTCTGTAATGTGGGATGTCGCCCCGGGGACTTCCTCTCTGGCTGCTCGTAAAACCGGTTCCATCTAGACATTCCTACCCCCAGCCCTTTTCATTCATAAGGACATCAAAGGCCAACCACCTTCCACAGAGCAGAACTTCCAGCAAAGACGTGGAGGAAATGCTTGCTTTTGCTGAGGTGGATTCTGTCCGCATCTCTGCATGCAACATCTGCATCCAGGACACTCCGAGGGTTTTTTTTGTTTGTTTGTTCATTTTTATGGTTTTTTGAGACAGGGCTTCTCTGTGTAGCCCTGGCTGTCCTGGAACTCACTCTGTAGACCAGGCTGGCCTCGAACTCAGAAATCCACCTGCCTCTGCCTCCCAGAGTGCTAGAATTACAGGCGTGCACCACCATGCCTGGCCAATGGTCTTCTTTTTGATAGGGTAAAAAGGGCCATGTCTATGTACACTTTTACATTCTGCTTTAATAATTGACACTGTCCTTTGATCTGTTTAAGTCTTTGTTAATAGGTTTTTAACAACCAATATGATTTCATTGTCCACCGCAGGCTTGTTTTAAAGCACAGTGTAACACAATGGCCACATCTTTCTTCATATTCTTTCTTCACATGAATTGATAGAGGGCTCAGAACTGCGATTCCAATATGCCCCTCACAAAGTTCCCTTCCAACACTTCTGAATTCTTGATTGGCCTTGGACCCTACCTGCTGATAGATTGATATCTCCGGGTGCCAGTCCTGCAGTTTCAGATGGCAGCCACTAGGTGTCACTGTTGAAGAGTCGTCCTAAGCCTGCCGTGACCACCCATCCTCATTCCCTTGTCTCTGACGTTAGCATTTTCAGATATGCATGCATGCAGCTGCAGATACTGGGCAGGACTTGAATCTTGAGGGTCTTCAAAGATGAACCACACATGGTTTTAAGGCCATTCCTGCACCAATTCTGAGGCCCTGCTATGACCTTGGAAAATGAACCTTACCACCTTTCCCCACATCCCACACCCAGTTTTTATTTCTTTGTTTTTCAGGGACTTCTCTGGATTTGAGCAACATTTTGTGCCTGACAGATGTTTCTACTTTCAAAAGAAACAGTGTTGATCCATCAGCACACCCTGGGCTTCATAGGCAAACCATCATCTCTACCCCTGGTGGCTGTTCTACAAGGCGGGGGTGTGGCAGACTTAGCTGAACTTGGGCCAGAAAAGCAATCTTGGATGCCATCCCTTCTTTGAGAAAGTGGGTTCCTTCCCTCCATGTGCTAGACTAAGGAGGATCTTTTTATACTGTCGGAAAGTTCTTGAAATAAAAATTTCACCCTGCTACCCACTCATGACCCAATTATTGTCCCAGACTATATGGATTTTGTTTGTTTGCTTGTTTGAGACTATGTAGCCTTGGCTGTCCTGAACTCACAGAGATTCACTTGCCTCTGCCTCCTTGGAGCTGGGATTAAAGGTGTGACTCACCAGGACCAGCCACTGTTAACTTCTGAAACCTATAATTATGATACTGAGCTTTGGCTTCAGGCTGGCAAATTGTTATACGTTTATGTAATGGAAGAACAGAACACACACACACACACACACACACACAGAGAGAGAGAGAGAGAGAGAGAGAGAGAGAGAGAGAGAGAGAGAGAGAGAAAGGGGCCTTTGAATGCCGTGGAAGTGTGTGTGTATGTGTGTGTGTCTGTGTGTCTGTGTGTGTGTCTTGTTTCTTGTTTTCCAGACAGTGTCTCTCTATGTATCCCTGGCTGTCCTGAAACTCACTCTGTAGACTAGTGTAGACCAGGCTGAACTTGAACTCAGAGATCTGCCTGCTTTTGCCTCCCAAGTAAAGGTGTGTGCCATCACAGCTGCCATGCAGGGATTTTTAAGTTTATTTATTTATTTATTTATTTATTTATTTATTTATTTTAACTGTAGGAGTCATGCCAGAAGATCCCTTCATAGATGGTCATGAGCCACCATGTGGTTGCTGGGATTTGAACTCAGGACCTCTGGAAGAGTGGCAGCCAGTCCTCTTAACCACTGAACCATCTCTGCAGCCAGCCACGCAGGGATTTTAAAGACTAGCTAGGCAAGGCAGAAATGATGGCTTAGTGGTTAAGAGCACTGGCTGCTCTTGCTGAGGACTAGAGTTGGATTCCCAGCACCCACGTGGCAGCTCAGTCATCTGTGACTCCAGCTCCAAGGGATTCAAAACCCTCTTCTGGCCTCTGTGGGCTCTTCACATATGTGATGCACACACACACACACGTGCAGGAAAAATACACATGCACATAAAAATAAAAAAACACATAATAAATAAATAAGCCCAGGCATTTAGATAATTTCAAAAAAAAAACATAAATTAAGCACTCAGTAAAGAGAAAGAGAGGCAATAACACAGCTATAAAACCAACCTTTTTGGAAGCCCAGGAAGGTATAGGTATTTTTTAATATTCCTGACATTGATGGGAAATTTATTTTCAAATATGCTTGTCAGAATAGAAGCAGAATTATGAGAAATGGAGGGGATATGTTTTTCTGTATTTATATAATTTACAATGAGCCTGTAGAGCGCACACACACACACACACACACACACACAGAGAGAGAGAGAGAGAGAGAGAGAGAGAGAGAGAGAGATTTGTGTGTGTTTCTATTGCAGTGAAATTCCCCTTTGTCTGAGTTGTTTAGCGTTTGCTTCAGGGAAGGGAGGCAGCACACACTAAAAATATAGTATGAAATTACCTTGGGTCATAAATTAATGTCATCCTTAGTCTTGGCTTTGATGCTTTGATTTATTGTCTATTCGTCATCTTGGGCTGGGCAGACAACGGCAGGGACAGAGGATGCCGTTCCTACAGTGCAAGGCTGCCCGGCAAGTACGATACCCACGATTTCATCTCCCCCTTGCAAGTTACCCAGTAAGAATCAGGCACGTGTCCCCACTTTACAGGTCCAGGAAGTGAGGCAAGCTCTAAGGCCCCAGGGTCAGACTGTCAGCACCACCCTGGTGGGCAGAAGCTCCGGCTGCTTGCGAAGGTAAATGTTTGCATCTTACAGCCTGTCCGTAAGGCTGGGAAGTCCAGAAGCTCTGACGCTGTCTTGGTGTCTTCCTGGTTTGGCGCACGCTCCCTTTCTTCCTAATCCACCTGGTGGATTCCTTGTGCCCTTCCAACCACAAGAGAATACAACCCAAACAGCTGGGAACCTCACACCCTTCTCTTCCTACAATTCTGGCAACCAGAAGTTCAAAGTCGGTTTCCTGGAGACGCTGGAGGTGGGGGGCACTTTTTGGGGAAGGGGACTTTTCTGTTCACTGCAGAGGACTTAAGTGGGCTCCAGAGTTTCTGCATCTGCTTTTGGCATTTTCATGCTCTGTCTTGCTTTCCTGTGGACACGAGTGGCTGTCAAGGCCTCTCTTGTAATTCGGATCCCATGCCGATCTCTAATCCTTACCCTGGCACATCTGCAAAGTCCTCGTTGCTATGTGAGGTGGCATTTGGAGTTCCAGGGATCGGAACCTCCATGATGATGGGTGGGGAATTCTATTATTTATTTCACTACCCTGACTTCCCAAGGATCCAGTGTCGGGAAGGAAGGACAGGGCAGCATGCGGAGTGAGCTTGGAAATATAAACCTCAAACACCATTGTGATGTGTAAGAGATTAAACTCATCCCCATCCTGCATAATCAGCCAGCATCTGTAGTTTTGGATTTTCTTGGTGCCAGGGCTCGAACCCAGGGCCTCAGGCCTGCTAGAGTAAATAAAGATCTTCTCCAAAACACTGAGGACTGCCGGTGGTGGCACACGCCTGTAATCCCAGCACTTGGGAGGCAGAGGCAGGCGGATTTCTGAGTTCGAGGCCAGCCTGATCTACAGAGTGAGTTCCAGGACAGCCAGGGCTACACAGAGAAACCCTGTCTCGAAAAAAACAAAACAAAACAAAACAAGAAAAAACAACTGAGGACTGAGACAAGCAGGGAGGTGCGGGCGGGTCTGTACCGCAGTTCTCACGCCCTGTTTCCGGGTGCCCCAGATGCCTTCTTCCCACTGAAAGAAACACACCTAAGCCCTTTGATCTGTTTGAGTTCCCTTTGTTATCTGCTTATTGGAAAGGATGTGAGAGCCACAGGATGCTAGGGGAAGGGAAGAGATACAGTGTATGGCAGAGCAACCAAATGGGCCTTGGGGACCCTTCCAAAATCGGTCTTCTAACCATCCAATCCCAACATCCGGGACACTGGCACTGCAGAGCTGGCTATAGGCTGGGGCCTCTCTTCTGCATGAAGGATCTCTTGTTGCCGTACCCAGCTGTCTGTGCCTCACACAGAAGGAAAGGGACTCTGCAAGAAGACTCAGTTCCTGCTGCCAAAGCTTATTCCCATACCGTCATATCTCTTTGCAAATCACACAAAGGGCAAAGCTGGAGCGAATTTTACTGTAATGGGGGTGGGGGGGGGAATAGCACAAAAAAAAAAAAATCCCCACCACCAACCCTTGGACCTGCGGTTTCAGCAATTAGCTCAATGTGCTAATGAGAGTCTTCATGGGGGAACGGCATTAATTAATGGGTGAATTTCACTTTAATAAATGTATAGGCAATTTTCTAAATGCAGATGGCAGGGTCCGCCCTGATGGCTGTACCTAGAGCCACTCAATATGGTAAGTGTTGGAGGAAAGTGGTTAATTTGTAAAACGCCTCATGATACTGATTAGAAAGGGAGTTAGTAATGCCTGTTTTCCCTCCTGCTGAACTCATCTCCACAGCCTGAAAGCTCCGTCCTTCACTTGGACAGCAGCCTGAGGCGGTCTGCCTTCCCGGTGACCAGAAAGGAGAGGACGGGAGTCCCCGGGGCTGGGGGACACCTCCCTTTTTGGGGGCTTCCTCTCTCAGTTTCTCATCCCAGGTCAGACCTTGATGCTCACACACCTCATCTCTCTGAATGAACAGAAATGGCTGCCACCCAGCCCCCCACAAACTCAAGGGCACCATCTGAAAGAAAAATGTCTCACCCCAAAGTCATTGTTCACTTGGGGTAGAATTAGCTGAACCTTGGTGACAGATATCACACGCTGGTGGTGACCAGGAGCTAAGGGACAAAGGGGGCCTTTCCTGGGTCAGACTTCCATTCCCCAGTCCACAGGCTAGTGCTAGCGAGTGGGGAGCTGAGCGGGGAGCTGAGCGCGCAGTGTCAGCTCCCTCCCTGGCTTTCCCACTTGGAGAAATGCCTGAGCAGACTCTCACTGCAAGTTGTAATTGTGACAGAATTCAGCTGCTCTGGATCATAGCCTCTAAACATTACACTGAGTCCCAATTTGTTGCGACTATTGGCTTGATAATAAAAAATCCCGATTTATCAAATAAGTTGAACCCAAAACAACTAGAAAATCTCAGTAAATAGAAGTGGCTGGTCCTGTGACTTGCTGTTGTTCTAAGAGTCACAGTGGGGATGTCTCCGTGAAAGAGATAAGGACAAGGTAGCCCATATTTGCCGGGCAGTGGTGGTACACGCCTTTAATCCCAGCACTTGGGAGACAGAGGCAGACAGATTTCTGAGTTCGAGGCCAGCCTGGTCTACAGAGTTCCAGGACAGCCAGGGCTACACAGATAAACCCTGTCTCAAAAAACAAAAACAAAAGCAAAACAACAGCAACAAAAAGAGATGGCCCGGATTTGCCAGCTCCTGCCTCCCTGGGTATCTGCCACATGTGCTGACTGCTAGCGCGTGCAATGTAAATTTGTGTTGCTATTCTGAGGAATTGAGTGATTACAAACAGACCCACCCTCCTCCTCCTCTTCTGTGGGTGGCATCTCTGGAGGAGAGGGGGCCCCTCTCCTGCCTTGTCCTGTAATGAATAGATTGAAAGTGAATCCTATTTTGGGTATGATGATCTTGGGCCCCAACACACACACACACACACACACACACACACACACACACACACACACAAATCCAGCACGGTCATTTTAAACCTTAGGAATGGAATTTTGAAATATTAGATATCTTAGTCCCAATGAGAAAAGCCAGGCCTAGAGGAATTACAGGACTTGTTCAAAGTCAGGTGGGTGCCCGCAGAGTGCAGCCCAGACCCAGGTCCTAACCTGCATGGGGAAGATGGGCTTCAGTGTTCCAGAACTTGTGTGCCTGCTTTTGGTCTTGTTCCCCCCTGATGTGCTTACTTGTGAGTCCTGGGCTTTCATTCCCTGGAATCAGGCCTGGGAGAATTCTGCTGACACGGCCTTGTTTTCTGTTGCTAGGGCAAAACACCATTGCAAGCCTCAGTATAGGAAAAGCACATGACTGTACAGGAATGCGATTTGCTCACGGTGCTGGAGACCCGGAAGTCCAACAGCTGGAGACCCGGAAGTCCAACAGCTGGAGACCCGGAAGTCTAACCGTCTGGGGTTAGCATGCTCCCAGCATCTCTGTAAAGTGCAAGGGCCTAGGCATGTCCACAGAAGACAAATAACACAAGGTCCAGCCTCCGTCTAAAGAATGTAGAGGAAGCTAAACCAATCCTCAAAGAGCAAGAACCGCTCCCGTGACACCTCCCACCTTCCACGAGTTCTGATGAGCACAAACCGAAGTGAAACACACTGGTCTTTGCAGTGTTTTGTTGGCTAAATTTGGATGATGGGCCAGACCTCTATCGCCAAGTCAGGACCTGGGCAGCTTTCCCAGGTGCCCCCGACATGTCTGCCAGAGAAGCTCTTCCAGCTCATGGCAAGGCGGGGAAAATGCCAAACTACACATTCTTTAACTTTTTAGATTCATTCGTTTTCATTTTATGTCTGTGTTGTTTCCTGTGTGGGTGTAGGTGCACCACGCATGCGCAGTGCCCACTAAGGATGAAATTAGGGCATCAGCTCCCCTAGAACTGGAATTATAGGGGTTGTGAGCCACCGTGTGGGTGATGGTATTGAACATCATTATCTCTGCAAAGACAGCCAGTGCTCTTAACCTCTGAGCCATCTTTCCAGCCCCAAACCATACACGATTTAACAAATCAACTAAGGGAGAAATGTGTGTTTCATCTCATTCCAAGAAGCTGGTTGGGTGTAACCATGGTTGAGAAAGGTTCTTTCAAAGCCCCAGGAGCTAAAAAGGCAAGGGCCCAACCTGTGGTGACTTGGGGCTGGGAATGGAACCTCTAAGAGTAGATCGTGGTCTGAGAAAGTTAGGTTTTTGTCTGCCTGCTCACAAAGGGCGTATCTGGACATAACCATTCCTGTGTGCAGCGCCCACAGGAATCAGAAGAGGCAGTGGGTCCCCTGCAACTGGAATTACTAATAATGGTGAGCTACCACGGAGGTGCTGGGAACCCAACTTCAATCCTCTGCAACAGCAAAAAGTGCTCTGAACTACTGAGCCATCTCTCTAGTCCTTCCCTCTTCCCCCCCTTTTCCACTTCCTGACTGTTTTGTGAATATTTTTTCTCCTCCATGCTCCCCACCACAATGTTCCTTCTCTTTCCATGGACCCCAAACAAAAGGACCTACTAGCCATGAAGGGAAACCTTTGAAACCGTGAACCAGAGTACAAATTCCCTCCCTACAATACTCAAATCTTTGTCACAGTAATAGAAACCCCACTAACATGGGAGTTGGACAATTTTTTTGATTTATTTATTTGAAGTAAGTACACTGTAGCTGTCTTCAGACACTCCAGAAGAGGGCGTCAGATCTCATTACTGAGCCGCCATGTGGTTGCTGGGATTTGAACTCTTCAGGACCTTCGGAGGAGCAGTCAGTGCTCTTAACCGCTGAGCCGTCTCTCCAGCCCTGGAGTTGGACATTCTTAAAAGCATATATTTAGAAACTTCTGGCTAAGATTTAGAGGAGGCCTTTGAAAGGCCAAGGCCATACCCTGGCTCCATCTGGAGTCTGTCCAGAGGCACTCACAGGAACCAAATGTGTTCCTTTCCACACTGATAGGAGACAGTAAACACCACAGTCAATTGGTCTCAAGTGCAGCAAGGCCTATTCTGGAAAGTTCTGCTGACCACAGGAGAACTGGGAGGCCATTTGTGGGACCCATCTTCATGACAACACTCAAAGATACTGGGGGATGTGGGGGGCTGGTTAAGGCAGTGATTCCCACCCTTCCTAATGCTGTGACCCTTTAATATAGTTCCTCGTATTGTGGGGGGCCCCAACCATAAAATTATTTTCATTGCTATTTCATAACTGTAATTTTGCTACTGTTATGAATCATAATGAATCATAACATCTGTTTTCTGGTGGTCTTAGAAACCCCCATGGAAAGGTCAGTAGTAATCCCTAAATGGGTTGTGACTGATAGGACCACTGGGTTAAGGGAACTTGCTGTTCTTGCAGAGGACCTGGGTTCAACTCCTAGCACCTGTGCAGCAACTCACAACCATCTGTAACTCCAGTTCCAGGGGATCTGATGCCCTCTTCTGACTATGCCCACACATGGTGCATATGTGTACATGCAGACAAAACATTTATACATATAAAATAAATGTTTTTAAAAAATCAGGGAAGAGCCAGGTAATGGTGACATGCCTTTAATTCCAGCACTCAGGACACAGGGGCAAGTGGATCTCTGAGTTTGAGCCAGCCTGGTCTACAGAGTAAGTTTCAGGACAGCCAGGGCTACACAGAGAAACCCTGTCTAGAAGTCCAGTGCTGGAGGCCGCGTTCCCATTTGTAACAAAACACCTGCAAAAATCCACTTACAAAGAGGAAAGTTTGACATGGCTCAGCAATGAAAAGAGCTTGCTGCTCAGTCCTAAGGACTAGAGTTCGAATCCCAGCACCCACATTGGGTGGTTCATGACGTAGCATAACTTCAGGCCCAAGGGATCCAAAGCCCTCTTCTGTTCTCTACAGGCACGTGCACACAGAGGTTCACATCACATGCACGCAAACCTCTCTACATGACGACGCACTCACTCACACACATAAACCGAAAGAAAATTATTTTTAAGAACAAAGCCTTATTTTAGCACGACCAGGACCATTATCTCCGTGGCGGAAAGTCTGACTTAGTCACAGCATCACTCTCGCCTTGTCTACCAGCATTACAGTGCTCTGTCATGGTGGGTCCTGGATGCTCACAGGGCAGGGCAGGGCAGTCTAGCAAAGGAAGGATCAGAAGTGATCTAGCTACTGTCTTGTCCTGTCAGCCAAGTATGCGGGTGTGGCAAGTAGGTGACTAAATCCAAGTCTAGCCCCTCAGTTCCAGTATGAAACCACGTCTGTCTTACGGGACTCTCCATGTCTCCAGGGAATGGATGCCCTCACATGGTGCTGGGCCATACAAGGTGTTAATTGCTAGCTTACCAGTTCTTGGCTAGAAAGTACTTATTAAAGGCAACAGTGATTCACAAGGATCTAAGCCACAGAGGGCCTGGGTGGAAATAGGGCAGCAGTATTAGAAAGGTGAGGTCAGCTTCCGGCTGAAGGTGACACAAGTTAGTGGTTTGGGGCCATCAGAGTTGTGGCCTTTGAGCCATGGTCCCTCACCACTGGGGAGACTCTCAGGCCCTGTCTTGCTGTCTTAGTCAGGGTTTCTATTCCTGCACAAACATCATGACCAAGAAGCAAGTTGGGGAGGAAAGGGTTTATTCAGCTTACACTTCCACATTGCTGTTCATCACCAAAGGAAGTCAGGACTGGAACTCAAGCAGGTCAGGAAGCAGAAGCTGAGGCAGAGGCCATGGAGGGATGTTCCTTACTGGCTTGCTTCCCCTGGCTTGCTCAGCCTGCTCTCTTATAGAACCCAAGAGCACCAGTCCAGGGATGGCCACACCCTCAAGGGGCCCTCCCCCCTTGATCACTAATTGAGAAAATGCCTCACAGTTGGATCTCATAGAGGCACTTCCCCAACTGAAGCTCCTTTCTCTGTGATAACTCCAGCCTGTGTCGAGTTGACACACAAAACCAGCCAGTACACTTGCCTTTCTCAAGACAGAGAGATTACAGAGGAACAGCATCACGAAGGATCAATCTATGCTTGAAGCCTAACCCATTCTGAAATAAGAAGCGGGTCCTAAAATGTCCCCACCACTCACTTTTAGGAGGAGCTTGGTGGAGGTCCCCCCCATCCCTGCGCTCTAAACCCTGCTATTGGGAGACAGGTCAGATTCTCTCTCTATCTATCTCTCTCTCTCTCTCTCTCTCTCTCTCTCTCTCTCTCTCTCTCTCTCTCTCTCTCAGCTTTCATTTTCTCTGGAAACATAAGAAGTGAGGACATCGCCCCTGCGCATGTCTGTGGAGGGTTTAAGTTCATGGTTTAGATTTTAAAACTGCAATTTGAGCCCATTAGAGGAAGATCGGGCGCCGGTACACTCGGGGAAACAGTGCATTAGCCTATTTCCTTCCCGTAAAGATCTGTAAAAGCCCGTGTGATTTTTGCAGAATGAGGTTGTCACAGTCAGCAATCCGCTAGCGAGGCACTAGAAGCTCCGAAATCAACCAGAGAGGGTCAAAGAGGCTCTGCGGTTGGGAAAAATTTTGTCTTGACGGTCTTAATGATCAGATGGGGATAACGCTCAACCCCATCTCATGGGCGGAAAAGCTGAGGCTCGAGATCTATTAAAAAACCGGGCCAAGGGGAGGGGCAGGAGGTGATGGGGTCAGGATTCTGCCACCTTCAACTTGCTGGTGGAAAAGCCTCAGGAGGGAAATGCCGGCTGGGGAGCACAGCTCTGAGCCTCTCTCGGGCAGGTGCCCTGAATTCTAGCAACTCTGTATCTATTAGCGGTACCATGCACAGGCACGGGCACGGGCACGGGCACGGGCACGGGCACGGGCACGGGCACGGGCACGGGCACGGGCACGGGCACGGGCACGGGCACGGGCACGGGCACGGTTATGGACTTAAGCTTCGTTTTCTCTGATAAGGAAACCTGCTTCCCGGGGTAAGCGTGAGACAGAAAGTACCCTGTCTGATCTAACTAAAGCCGCCAGAGTCTCAGCATAGCACCAGGCTAAGGCTTGCATAGCCTGGAGCCACACACCCCCCCCCCCTCCAGCAGGCCTCTGACTCTGCAGGATGCAAGGGCAGCCCCGTCACTGCGGGGTGAGCTGAATCTTCCAGACTGTTCCATGGACTTTTTGCTAGACCCCTTTGGGTCACGTGGCTTCCTCACAGCAAAGCTGATACGATAAAGTGGGCCACTCCTTGGGGGAGCTGTGAACAAGCCATTTCATCATTTGGAGAGCTTTGCACATTGAGACTAATGATGGCCGCGAACGCCGTCCTTCAGCTGGTGCAGATAATCGCCGTCCTGTCTAGCTGGCTCCGAAACCATGTTTTCAGAAACCACCAGCAATAGGGCAATTTACTAACTGCATGACTCCCGTCGAATAGGTACATGGCCAGGAAACTTAGAAACAGGATGGAACCTGGGTTTCAAGTCCCCAAGCCTCTTACTATATAAAGGAAGAAAAAGCATCATGTCTTCCTTGGGGACTTCAGCCCTAAGCAGGAAGGGACACAGTGGCTGAGCCCTCAGAGTCAAGCAGGATCCCCTTGCAAACAGCTCCTTCTCAGGGGTCCTCCCCTCGGCGTCCCTCTTCTTCGCCCTGGCCCCTGGCTATGTGCCATTTACTCTTCAAATCAGGAAGTCAGCACCCTAAAGCAGTATGGAGGTGCCCCCCCCCCAAAAACGAAAATTAGAACCACCATATGACCCCAATCTCTTGGGTAAACACCTGAAGAAAGTCCAAATCTCAGAGTCACCCAAGCACCCATATTTATTCACGTCAGCCAAGATATGGGACCAGCCTAGGAACCCACCAACAGGTCGCTGCATAAAGAAAACGTGGCATACATACTCAGCGAAGTCTTATAAAGAAGCCGTCAAGAAGAATGAAATTATGTCATTCACGGGAAAACGCATGAAACTGGACAGATCAGGGTGTTAAGCAAATTCAACTCACAGAAAGACAAAGATCTTTTCTCTTGTATGTAAAGATATAAATCAGATACCATAAGGACATTCCCCTAGCTAGCTTCAGCCGTCAACCGGACTGGACAGGGCCCATAGTAATCTGAGGGAGTTCAATTGGGGGACTTCCTCAGTCAGAATGGCCTGCCACTGCTCCACTAGCTCCTGTATAACTACAGCCACACCTCCTGGGGCAGGCCCTTAAAGGCAGGGAATGGGAGTTGGATGGGAAGGGAAAGAACCAGAGGAGATTGTGACTGACGTGGATTTAAGCAACCGTCTCGTGCCCTGGTCTTGCAGTTCCCGTTATGGATGGGTCTGTCTGTAATGAGAATCAGCAGGTATTTAAGCTCGAGTGGTACACCACACACACACTTACACTCTCTCCCTCTCACACACACACCTTTACCTCTGTGGAAGACTCAGGTAAAAGGAGTCCTTGGTCCTTGGCTCCCAAGCCAGCCACAGATGGGACCTTAGAGCTCCTCTCTAAGGTATCCTCAGCTGTTGTATTTTTAAGCCCTGGGAGATGATGTGATACAGGGGCTGCCACTCCAAGGTCTCACCGGATATGACTTTCAGGAACCCTCCTATGCACGCCGTGCCAATTTTACTTGTTTGTTTGGCTTTCCTCCTTACTGGTAACTCCGTCACGTTAACTCTGAGATCTTTGGGGTTCTTATCTGTTTGCTGCTTCTCTCCTGAGAACCACAGGCTGAGAGCAAAGTTAAGTGAGGTGAGCCCGTGCTCACGGATCCCAGACTGGAGGGCAGTGTGGCCCTGGCAGCTGCACACCCCCGGGAGAGGCCTCGTGAGTCCCATCCTGTACATCAGAACGGCACCCGCAGCTCCAGGGTGGAGAGTGACGTGACACACATCTTGTGTCTTCTGTGACCAACCCCCACGGATCTCTGACTTAGGGAAAGATGATCTGTGTCTGTGCTGTTGTCAGTCCCTGAATAATCCCCACAATAATTTAGCCCCAAGACAATGACTAAAGACCACAGACAGCACAACCCTGTTGCAGACCTCGGCTCTCCCCTAGCCAAACCCTGAGTCACTCAGCCCTGTCCCAGCTGGTAGGTTTGCCAGGATTCTCGAGCAAGCGGAATTCTTGGCACCTCTGGATGGCTCTCTTCCAACCCACACTGCTGGTGCTGGGTCATCCTGATGTGACAGCTCCCCTGGATGGAGGAGGGGAGAGCGGGAGAGTTCACTGCGTGCCGAGTTTGTGAGCATCCCCAGATTCGGGGGGAATTCTGTGCAGGGCCCTTCTTCACCTGTCTGGCTGATTACTCTGTTTGTATCTTTTTAAATGAAGACGACCCCCACCATTGTCCCTCCGCTCTGTTTACTCCCAACCCCCTTTAGGAAGAAGAAAGGCTGGAAACTACATCCTAATGGCCCAATTAGTCCTAATGTTGCTTGGTGTTGACTGTTTAGTTACCGCCATATTGTGTACAGAACTAATTGTGGGGGAAGCAAATGAATGACCAGGAAACAAACAGACTACTAGAATATAATTACGTGGAGTGTCTGTCTTTAGTACCTGCGCGGTGGGTTTCATTAACGTGAACAGCCCCTAAGTTGCTCCAGAGAGCGGCATTTGTCATTTTCATAGAAACTTGATAATGACATTAATTTATCTTAATGGCCTGTTCTATTGTTATAAATAGTAAAATTAGCTTAAATTGTCTTGCTTTTGCTGGTTTTGGATGGCTGTAGAGGGCCCCGCAGCAGCCGACGAGTAGATAATTTGGTGTGCTTGACAGATTTCCAATAATCCGCTGTGTGGGAACACGAGTAATGCCAGAGCCATTAATGTTCATTTTCCTCTAAATTCATTACTGCCCTTTTCGCTTTTATCTTTTTTAATGTCCGGGCCATTTTTCTATATTTCAAGTAGAGCCACAGAGCTATTCATGTTCAGCTGGCTATTAACATTCTGCACATAGCGAGCGTCCTGGAGAAAAACAAGTCTTTATAGCGTGAGGAGCCTGCCTCTTCCATCCGCCGCCGCCGCCGCCGCCGGAAAAGCAGGCAAAACGGGGGCCTCGAAGTATGGGGGGGCCCAGGTGTAATTAAGTCAAATGTAATTTTAAAGAAATTTAAATGTTTTCATTTGTGGCCAAGGTAAAACACAGGAGAACCTAAGACTGGGCAGGCAAAGTGCTGCCAGTCCTTCCTTCTCAGAGCAGACTCCTGTCTCCACGGCCACGGCGTTTGGTCGGGTTATTTAATGCTCTCTATAAATCCAGGCCTGAGTAATCTCAAAAGGTATCATGTTTAATTTCATTTCTGTAAGTGAGCATGTGGGCACAGCCTCTCCAGCCAGCGGGCTTATTTTCTTATTTAAAACAACAACAACCCTTAGAGTTTAGTATTTTTTTTTTTTTTTTTTTTTTTTTTTTTGCTTTTGGCTCCAAATCTTTATTATTTTTTACCACAGGTCCTATTAGTCCACAAAACTGGTGGCTTCCAAATTCGTCTAAGTACATCTGCCCCAGATGATAAAGCTACCAAATAATGACCAGGGTGGGGTGCGGGTGATAAGAGATTTGTGTTTGGATAACGTACATCCTTTGGCTTACAACCTCGGAAAAGCACAATATATGTCACGTGTGGACAGGGCCGTTGCAACACAAAGCAAGTTTTTCTTGTCAGTTAGAGCAGGGTGGCGTTGGACGTTCAGGGCTCGTCCATGCTGGGTGCTCGCTCCCATCTACCCCATGTCCACCCCGCCCCTCCCACTCCTCCCACCCCGCCTACCCCGCCCCTCCCACTCCTGCCCACTCCTGCCCCCTCCCGCCCCGCCCCCTCCCGCCCCTTCTACCCTGCCCACTCCACCCCTCCCACCCCTGCCCACTCTGGTCCCCCCAGTCTCCCCATCACCCCATTCTCACCTCCACTCACTCCCCCCAAGTTAAAACACCCGCAGGATGAGGGGGGGATTGAGACACAGCTTATTTGGTTTTACAAAAATAAGGCTTGCATCATACAAGCTACAGCCTTTAAAAAAAAATGAACTCAGAAAGCGAGAGCTAGGTCTGGTACATGCCTAGAAGCTTAGCACTGGAGAGGCTGAGGCAGGAGGGTTATAAACTCAAGGCCACCCTTGGCTACATAGAGAGACCCTGTCAGGGGAGATAGAGACTCTTTTAGAAAATAATGCTTGTTTCTGACTGGGAGACAGAGTCTCCCTCACGGTTTGCAAGTCTTCCCGGTGTGACCTTGTTGGGTGGTCCCGTGTGCCAGGAAGAAACATTCAGTAAGCTGATGGCTTTTTAAAAAACGTAGATCATAAATCCTGGCCAGACAAAAAAGTCTCTGAAGGCAGCTTTCACAGTGAAATAGCCAAACAACATTTAAAGAACTTTTCCTTTTGATGACGGAATTATTTTTCCTCAACAGATACAAACAGATTTTAAAAGCAGTGTATTCGATAATATCACCCAAATGTACTCCTGAGTGAGTGTGTGTGTGTGTGTGTGTGTGTGTGTTGCTCTCCTCGGCTCGGGAGGAATGAAGGATAATGTACTGCTAATGTAATATACCAGAGGGGCAATTCATAAAATATTTATCTTAAAGCAGAAAATGTGTCTGCCTTGTTCATTTATAAAATTATGGTTGAGGAGAATTAGGTGCCAGCCAAGTCCCTCCGTCTCTGTGGCTGTCGTCACCCAGAGTGCATTAGTGTAGGCTGTGTACCTGCCGAGGAAGACACAGCCTGTTGGGGTTACATAATGGACCGCAAAAGATAAATGGAATTAGGCCATGGAATAATTAGAGTGGTGCCCACCGGAGAGGCTCTGAGTGAAAGGCTCGGGGGGTTCCATTAGGAGCCTCCACTTCAGTTAGTGCCAGCTGGGGAGCTTCGGGGGACAGCAGGGGATCTCTAGGAGGTTCCTTGGGGGGAGAAAGGAGCCTTATGGGTCGTGAAACGGGGACTTGAGCCCACCCGAGTCTCCACCAATCAGGGCAGAATCTGAGCACTTCCGGGTAGGTGGAACAGCATCTGCGTGGAGTTTGGTCTTCAGGTGTGGGGCGCTCAGAGATGTCTTGGCAGAGGCTGGGCTGTGAGTGGTGTGTCCTGGGCCATTTATAAACCATGATCAGCCACCGTTCCCGTGCCACGCCCTCAATACTCAGTCAGATGCAAGTCTTCTTTAAAAACATCCTTGCTTAGACTCCCCCGCAGTTAATGCTTTATCAGTTCTTTAGCATCCCTTCATGCAGTCAATCTGACTTAAAAAACAAAACAAAACAACAACAACAACAACAAAAAAAAAAAAACAGCCTTGCTACATATGCGGTAAGTGTTTCCACAGCTCCTGTTAGCAGATGTCACCCTCACCAGGATGACTGTTCTGATTGCCTTCAGTATTGTACTAAACTTGTCTGCCACGGATTTTTCTTATGTCTTATGTCCGGGATATACTTAGTTAGGGTCCGGGGCAGGGGAAAGACTGTAAAGATGACTCAGCTGTTAAGAGCATTTCTTGTTCCTGCAGAGCACCTGGTCAGTTCCCAGTGAAGCTGCACAACCACCTTTAATAGAGGTTTCAGAGGTTCTGACGCCCTCTTCTGGCCTCTGTGGGTACTGCATGCATGTGCAGCACATAGTATACACGCTGACAAAACACTCATACACATAAAAATAAAAATAAATAAAAAATTAAAAAAAAAAGGTATGCTTAGTTGGACTGTGTGATGGTTCGGCATATAAAGACACTTGCCACTGAGGCTGACGAGTTCAATCCCCAGCCCATGTGGACGGAAGAAGAGAACCGATTCTCACAAATTTTCTGGTAGCAACATTCCCTGGATTCAATAAATGTAAAACAAGATTGTAACGATATGCTCAGTCCTAATGGCTTAAAAATGATCTTTTAACCATTTCATTGATATGAACCTCCTCCCTTGGTAATTTCCAGAGATTATTTAGTTAGTTAGTTTTGGTGTGTGGCCAAACGTTCTGCCGACATTCACTAGGGTAGGATGCACTTTGGTTAAATTGTCATGGCTGCCTACCTGTCCCCAGCCTGTCTCCAGGTCCCCCATTAAATGCCGAGCCTTTCCTCCTCCTTCTCCTGCAGTGTTCCCACAGAATCTCTGTCCACCTCACTTTTACCCCATTCCTAATCCCTCCTCAGTCCTTAGAACACACCCCCAGCCCAGATGCCACCCCTGCCAGCACAGCCTGCACGCTGACTCTGAAGCTGACGGTGTTGGGCACACAGCCATACCCGCACCGAGCCAGGCTATGCCAGCAAGCCGCGGAGACCCTTCGTGTCTCTCATCAGGCGCAGTTCTCGTCCCACGGACACCTGGGTTGTTGCTAGTTTTTATTGTCGTTGTTCGGCTGATGTGAAGAGGACATAAATATCTCTTTTGAGAAGGCTAGGCACTTACTCTTGGGTGTATACCTCAGACTGGAGTTCCCGGGTCACACAGTGTGTCTATAGCTTTAGCCACCTGCTATGTCTAAGTCGCTGCACGTCCCCAGTGCTTGGTACCATGTTTTTTGTTTGTTTTGTTTTTTGTTTTTGTTTTTTGATGTCTGTCATTGTGCTGTTGGGACTAGCCTTTTGGGTTTTTTTTTTAAATAATATTTTAAATTTATTCTTTGATAATTTCACATATGTGTACAACGTGTCTTGGTCATATCCACCCTCAAATCTCTCTCCCACTCCCCCCACTCCTAGCCCTCAAACACTCCCTCTCGCTCTCTTTTGAAATAAGCCATTGTTAGAGCTGCCAAGTGCGCATGCGCATGGGGAGCCACTCCCTGGAGCTCGAGAAGTCTTCCTGCAGCCGCACTCCTGCAGCCGCACTCCTGCAGCCGCACTCCTGCAGCCGCACTCCTGCAGCCGCACTCCTGCAGCCGCACTCCTGCAGAAACAAGGCCCGCCCAGTACCCATCAGCTGCCAATGGCTCCTCAGCTCGGGAGCTCCTCCCCAGACCGTGCTACAGGGCTGACTGGCTTGATCCGGAGCAGGTCTTGTGCACTGCAGGTGCAGTGAGCTCACACCGGTGCCACAGCTTTGGCAAGTCCCCGAGACTTCATTCTTTCCAATCTTCAAGCTCTCACTGCTCTTTCTGTCTCCTGTTCCTCAGGGTACCTGGGGCTTTGGGGGGTGGGGTGGGGTGGGGTGGGTCGGGGTGGGGTGGGGCGGGGCGGGGGTGGGGTGGAATATGTGTATGCTGTATCCTTCACAGCTCAATGTAAATTTTCACCACTTAGGAGTAGTCTCTTCTTAACTTCTTCTCTGACCAAGGCTGAGAGCAGCATCAATCTGTAAATATTCAGTAGGCAGTTGGACAGCAAGTCCGTTTAGCAAAAACGACAGTGGTAAGCCTCCCCTCTGACCTCTGACCTCTGACCTCTGCGGCTGCATGAATTCCTTCCTGTGGGGCAAGCCTCAAATCCAAAAACAGAGAGCGGTTAGTTATTTCACCATCATCCATCTTACTATTGCCCCCCAAGAAGTTGGCAGAGCTCGCCTGGTAAGCCAGTACTGTAGCACGCAAGGCTCGCCACACTGGGTCACTTCCACCTTGATTTCCTGAAGCCCTTCAACCAAAGTGTTTTACAGTGGCAGCCAGGGAACCCAGTGCCTTTACCTCCTACCTCTTCTCAAATCATTATTTCTAGCAAATTAAAAACAAATTTTTAATGGCATTTCAAATATCACTTATAAAACCGAACGTGGTGGTATACACCCATAGTCCTAGTCACCCAGGAGGCTGAAGGCAGGAAAATCACGTGAGCTCAGGAGTTTGAGCATAGAGACCGTTCTCCAAAATTAAGTTTTAATAAATCACTAGTCATTGATAATTTTTTTTACTTTTGAAACAGACATTTAATGCTACTTGGTTAATTTTTTTTAGTAGAGCTTTAAAAGGATTTGTTTTTAAATGCTTGAGCAAGATTCTCCTAATTTGTAAATTTGTACTTTTAGAAAGTTATTGGTTTGTTTTTGTTTTTTGTTTTTTTGTTTTTTTGGATTTGTTTTTTTTGAGACAGGGTTTCTCTGTATAGCCCTGGCTGTCCTGGAACTCACTCTGTAGACCAGGCTGGCCTTGAACTCAGAAATCCGCCTGCCTCTGCCTCCCAGAGTGTTGGGGTTACAGGCGTGTGCCACCACTGCACAGCTAGAAAGTTATTGTTTTATGTGTATGAAGTTTTGCCTTCATGGATGGATATATATATATATATATCCATCCATGCACACACTGAATGCCTGCAATGCCTCTAGAGGTCAGTAGAGGGCGCTGGATGCCCTGGAACTGAAGTTACAGGTGGTTGTGAGTTGTCCTGTGGATACTGGGAATGGAACCTGGGTCCTTCCCATGAGCAGCATGTGTTCTTAACCACTGAGCCATCACCCCATCCCACAAATTCTCTTCTTGTAGGATCTATAGCATGCTGGTGAGGTGTGGCATGGGATGGTTACATGCAGGTGTGGCTTCTGGCAGGTTTGAACAGGCTTCGGGTGCCTCCTTTTTTCCTGTATATAAAATTGGGATGACAGTAGAACAGGTCTCACAGAGCTGTTATTAGGATGAGGTCATTGCTCATGAATAACTCTGTATAGAGTCAGTGCTCACTAGCACCACACCAGCACCACAGTCATCTGGGCTCCTCGAAGATAACTCACAGGAAGTCACTTCTTCCTGTGTTCTTGTGTTACCCTTACTGGCTGCGCTCATACTGTTTAGGCATACTCTAGGAGTCTATGCTCTATCCCACTGGTTATGTGTTGTTGTTCTTGAGCCCTTAGCATACAAATATTTGTACTTTACTGCCTGTGTATGGGTGTTTTGCCTGTGTGTGTCTGTGCACCATGGGTGTGTGGTACCCACAGAGGCTGTAATAGGGCATCAGATCCCCTGGAGATGGAGTTACAGATGGTTGTGAGCCGACATGTGGGTGCTGGGACTCGAACCCAGGTCCTCAGCAAGAGCAGCTGATGTTCTCGCTGCCGAGCCTCTCTGTAGTCTGCCGAGCTATAATTAACTGGGAAGTTGAAGTCTTTGGTTCTGTTTTTCCTTTCCTGAACACAGTGATCTCATCCCAGCTTGGCTGTGGTTGCTGTTTTTAGATATATTTTAAATACTCATCCTGTGGAGATCTTGGATCTCGGTGTCTATGTATAATAATCTTTACCATTTCAAATCTTCCTACTCCCCAAAAGAGAGCCTCAAGCTCAGCTTTGAAATAATTCATTTCTCTCATTCCTGGTGGTGGTAGTGGTGCACGCCTTTGATCCCAACAGTCGGAAGGCAGAGGTGGGCGGATCTCTGTGAGTTTGAGGTCAGCCTGGTCTACAGAGTGAGTTCCAGGACAGCCAGAGCTACACAGACAAACCCAGTCTAGGAAAACCAAAAAATAAATAAAACCAAAAAATAAATTAAAGAGATAACTCACGTGTCTTATTAAAATTTTATTATAATCTGTGAGCAGACCTAGAAAGTAATACACCACATTAATTTCTAAATACCTTCATTTGTGTCCTGGTGAACAAAATATTCTCACTTGCTGAACCTCATGGCATTCAGGTGTGTATGTTATGTCATGGAACTTGGGAACCCATAGATGGTCTCCAGTGACTTTCTGTTTGTGGCCTGTTGAGATGGCTCAGTGGGTGACGGCAGACACCCATCCCAAGGCCATTTAAGCTCCTGGTCTCATTTCACGAAAAGGAAGAACTGATTCCTGGTATCTAGCACTGACTTCACATGTGCTGAGTCATGCTTGCCTGACCACATACACATACCTCAAAACAAAATATTAGAGAGGGGGGGAGGGGGAGGGGAGAGGGGGGACAAGGGAGGGGGAGAGGGCATGGGGAGAGGAGGGGAGGGGGAAGGGGGAAGGGAGAGGGGAGGGGGAAGGGAGAGGGGAGAGAGGGAGGGGAGGGGGAAGGGGAAGGGAGAGGGGAGGGGAAGGGGGGGGAAGGGAGAGGGGAGGGGGAGGGGGAAAGGGAGAGGGGAGGGGGAAGGGGAAAGGAGAGGGGAGAGAAGGAGGGGAGAGGGAGGGGGAAGGGAGATGGAAGGGGGAGGGGGAAGGGAAAGGGGAAGGGGAAGGGAGAGGGGAAGGGGAGGGGGAAGGGAGAGGGGAAGGGGAAGGGAGAGGGGAGGGGGAAGGGGGAGGGGAGAGAGAGAGAGAGAGAGAGAGAGAGAGAGAGAGAAGGTTTACTCTGGCTCGCAATTGTGAAATCGTTTCTGATAATTGCGGGAAAGGAATTTATCTCATGCCAGAAAGAGAGAAGACTAGGGCCTTATGTCCTTTTAGAAGATGCAACCACAATGGTCCAAAGACACGCTACTGATACTAAACACCCACAAAGGTCCTACCACCTCCCAATAGCACCATGTTGGGAATCAAGCTACAAACTATCTGTGGGACCTCCAGAGCCAGTCGGCCGTGAGACGGAGGAGAGAGGAAGCAGCGTGGTTACGGGAGGAAGGAAGACTCGACTCGTTCTTAGTAAGTCTTTCAGGAGAAATACGGTAACAGTGATTGCAAGCCTGAGACTGCGGCCCAATCCCCCTGAACTGTACCTTCTGAATGGCCAAGGAGGTAATTTAATGTTATATATTTTTACCAGAATTAAACAGAACTGTTACAACAACAACAACAACGACAACAACAACAACAAACCATATAAGCTAGAATTGGTGTTCTGGAAACAGGTCCCTAGCTGGCAGACGTTATCAGTGTAATAAACAGAAGCTGCATAAGAGAACTTGTCACACTCAGGCCTAGAGAGGTGGCTCAGGGGTTAAGAGCACTGGCTGCCTTTGCAGAGGACCCAGGTTTGAGTCCCAACACCCACAGCACAGCTTACAGCCTTACAATCACCTGCAACTGCATCTCTGTTCTGGACTCCTTGCATACTGCACACATGTTGCGTTTATACATACTTGCAGGCAAACACTGATACACATACAGGGTTAGGGGGAGTGTGTCTGATTTACACTTCCTGCAAGATACAGCCCAGGCCAGTCAGTGGTCGAGAGCCAACTTATCGGCTGTATTCGTGACAAAACATCAGTCCATTCACGCCACGCCACCAGCAAGCAGCCTCCATCCACGGGTTCAGAACGGATGGGGAGAATGACATGGGGGTGACACATCTGCTGCAGCCATGAGGCCACACCTGGGTTATTGTTTAACAGGGTGTGACCACGTCCATTCCTCGGTGTCTGCTTCTGTGGGAAGGCAGGAGGCACAGTGTCCCAGGGACTGTTTGGCCAGTGGAGCCGGTACAGACCGCTCACCCTGAGCCCAAGGCTAAGGAGGAAGGCGACAGTTTTAGAGAGACAGCCAGGGTGGACACAGCCAGCTCCCCGAGGGGACCTGGCCGCCCTCCTATGCCTGGAGGTGTCTCTAGCTAAGCAGCTGGTCCCACCCACCTACTCACAGGGACGCTTGTACACCTTGTAGTGGCTTCAGCGTCTGTCCCTTACCGACTTCGTATGGCACTTAATTACCACTGTAACAATTTACAAGGTGAGATGTTTAGCTCTGAGACCTCTGCCCGCCTGGATGGCGTGGAGGGATGCCATTTCTGAAAGTCTGACCCCTGTTGTTCTTTGGCCATCCTGTCTCCACCTGGACGGGAACTGAGCGTCCCTGCCCTTTGGAAGACACACCATTCAGTGAGCCACCGTGCGTGGAGAATGCCTGGCCTGCTGGGTCCTCAGTTTCTGACTCTCCAGCTTGCAGAACTGATAACTGATGCATTGCCCTCTATATTACAGCGTGTGGCATTTTATTATAGGGCTCATGGAGACTTGTCAAAAAAAAAAAATCCTTTTTTTTTTTTTTTTTTTTTTTTTTTTTGGTCAGGGAAACTGAGGCCCGGAGCACAGGCTGGATCTAGCTCCAACTACTTTTCTCTGCTCTGCCTGGTCCCTCTGGACTTCCTCCTCCTGCCTGCACTCTGAGCAGTTACTCAAGGTGTGCCTGCTTCCAGGACAAAACAGGGGGCGGAGATACAGTGTCTGGGAAAGGGGTAAAGAGCAATGTGGCACACACACACACACACACACACACACTCATACACACACATAATGCATGCATATACACGCACACAGACACACATGCATACACTTGCACACACACATGCACACGTGCACACACACATGCACACGTGTACACACACACACTCACATACACACATGCACGCATGCACACACACAGACACACACTTGCGCACACACATGCGCGCGCGCGCGCGCGCACACACACACACACACACACACACACGCATGCGCATTCTCTCAGCTCAGCTGACTATTGGTTCTTAACCATGTTTTGACATCTGGGAGTGTAATAATTCCTTTCCATACTTTACAAGTTAATTTTTTGAGACAGGTTTTCACTCTGTATCCCTGGCTGTCTCAGAACATGCTACATAGACCAGGAGGGCCTCTGTCTGCTGTCTCCTGAGGACTGGGATTAATAGTATGCGCCACGACAACGATCTTTTTTTTTTTCCTTCTCATTTTATGTGCTTGTCTATAAGCAAACCACATGCCTGCAATGCCCACAGAGGCCAGAAGAGGGCATCAGAGTCCCTAGAACTGAAGTGACAGGTGGTTGTGAGCCACCATGTGGGTACTGAGAACAGAACCCAGGTCCTCTGCAAGAGCAGCTTGCGCTCTTAACGACTGAGCCATCTCTCCATCCCCAAATTCAGATAATTTCATGTCCAGTTCTGACAAGTCAAGGTGTCATCTGTGCTGACATGTCTGCACTGTATCAAATGCTGCCCTGCTGTGTTCATCACCACCTGTCACGAGTTCCTTCCATCTTTACTGTTGTCTGTGGGATTACCCCTCCCCCCAGCTCCTTTTATTTTTTTCTTTTTCTTTCTCCCTTTGAGACATTGTCTTAGTTAGGGTTTCCATTGCTGTGAAGAGACACCATGACCAAGGCAAGTCTTATAAGGACAATGTTTAACTGGGGCTGGTTTACAGGTTCTGAGGTTCAGTCCATTAACATCATATCAGGAAGGACGGCAGCAACCAGGCAGACATGGGGCTGGAAAAGTCTAAAGTTCTACATCTTGACCCAAGGCAGCAAAGAGAAGACTGTCTTTGAGGCATCTAGGAGGAGGGTCTCTTCCACAATAGGAGGAGATCTCCAAAGCCCACCCCCACAGTGACATACTTCCTCCAAAAAGGCCACGCCTCCTAACAGTACCCCTCCCTAGGGGCCACACATATTCAAACCACCATAGACAGTATTTCACTTTGTAGCTCAGGATAGCAGTACCCACAGAAGCCAGAAGAGTGTATCAAATGCCCTGGGGACTGGAGTTACAGAGGTTGCCATGTGGATGTTGGGAGTCAAATGTGAGTCTTTGGAAGAGTAATAAGACCCCTTAACCTGTAAGCCATCTCTCTAGACACCCTTGCAAGAAAAAGAACTTGCGGGTTTTGATGTGGAACACGTTGACGCTATAGATCACTTTTGGTGGTGCTAGCTTTGTGGAAGAAGTAAGCTCCCAGTCTGCGGACACGGCTCTCTTCAATGATGTCTTTTCCTTGGCCTTTGGTGCTCTTTGCAGTTTCCTGCAATCCATCTTTTGCCTCCTTGGCCTCTTTAGTATTAACCAGCTGTGTTCGCTGTTGATAGCATTCTGACTGAGGTGTAGTTAGTCCTTCGTTAACTAGCTCCGCGTCTGCATCGGAGGAACATGGTCCACACGGAAACGTGGTGCAGGCTTGCATGAATTATTTTCCCATTTGAAAGCCGGACTTTCACTCGGGTGGCTTTCCAACCCATATTGTGCTGAAGTATCCTATTTGTTCCATTAACTATTCACAGAGTCAACCGGTGAGACGTTGTTATTAATTTTAACGGAGGGCTAAAATGTAATTCTTTCTCCGTAATTGCAGGCCCGTGGTCTAAAGAGCCGGTGAAAGCTTTTAATCTGGGGCTTTTTTAGAGGAGAATGATCAGAATTACATTGGGCATCTTTTGAAGGTGCATAATTATGAGAACCTCAGTGACAAAGGCATTCAGAGAGCCCTATACCACGGATGCTAAAGTCACGTGCAAACATCAGGCAATTGCAGCCGTAGCTACTCAGAGATGGAGACATGGCCAGCAGTGTCTACCCACCTTGGTTTTCTGTTTGATTACAGATCTGAGGCTCCTTGTACAGCACAGGATACAGCCCATGTCTTGGGGGTTTGTATCACTGTGCTAAAGACCGTAACCAAAGCATCTTGTTGAGGAAACAGTTTATTTGGCTTACCTGTCTCAGACAGTCATTGCTGGGGGATGTCAGGGCAGGAACTCAAACAGGAACCTGGAGGCAGGAACTGATGCAGAGGCCATGGAGGAACCTCGCTTACTGCTTTGCTCCTCCCTCGGGCCTTGCTCAGCCTGCTTTCTTATACACCTGCCTAGGGGTGGTACCACCCACAGTGAGGCGGCCCATCCCACATCAGTCAAGAACCAAAAAAATGCCCTGTAGTCTTACCTACAGGTCAATCCGATGGAGTTATTTTCTCAGCTGAGATTCCCTCTTCCCAGATGACTCCTGCTGTGTCAAGTTGACAAAAGAAACAACAACCCAGACAGCTGCTCCCCTCTACTTGATGCCTTTGTGGCCCCAGAGTTCTCAGCTCTGACTCTTCACCCAGATCCTAGGGCCACAGAGTAGAGGTAGAGTTAAGGTGGTCACTTCACCCAGAGGGTGTGTACTGGCTGGTTTTGTGTGTCAACTTGACACAGGCTGGAGTTATCACAGAGAAAGGAGCTTCAGTTGGGGAAGTGCCTCCATGAGATCCAGCTGTGGGGCATTTTCTCAATTAGTGATCAAGGGGGCCCTTGTGGGTGGGGCCATCCCTGGGCTGGTGCTCTTGGGTTCTATAAGAGAGCAGGCTGAGCAAGCCAGTAAGGAACATCCCTCCATGGCCTCTGCATGAGCTCCTGCTTCCTGACCTGCTTGAGTTCCAGTCCTGACTTCCTTTGGTGATGAACAGCAGTGTGGAAGTGTAAGCTGAATTAACCCTTTCCTCCCCAACTTGATTTTTGGTCGTGGTGTTTTGTGCAGGAATAGAAACCTTGACTGAGACAGTGACCAACCGGGATGATAGTAGAGTCTCTGGCTGGTGTTCACACAGAGTTGAATTAACAAAGGCTGCCCTGGAGGGGGCACTGCAGTTAGCCTTGGGTTGAATGTAACAAAGGACACAGGGTTTCCGGTGCTGGTTGCGGCTGTAGCCACACTCTGTAGCACCGGGCTAACTGCACACTCTTATTTTGAGAGACTGCAGGGAGGGGCACCGGCGTGCCTAACCGAAGCCAAAGAAACTTAAGCACTTGAAGCATGCTGATGTATGCTCAGGGACTGCAGAGGGATTCGACTACAGAGCTAAGAGAAGGAAGTCAGAGGATGCCGCCAAGGAAGTTCCCATTTAGATTAAAAAAAATTGTTTATTTTAGATATGTGAGTACCCTGTCACTGTCCCCAGACATACCAGAAGAGGGCATCTGATCCCATCACAGATGCTTGTGAGCCACCATGTACTTGCTGGGAATTTGAACTCAGGACCTCTGGAAGAGCAGTCAGTGCTTTTAACCCCCCCAGTAGGGGCTGTAGAGACGGCTCAGTGATTAAGCACATCAGCTGCTCTTGAAGAGGACCACAGCACACATAGGGCCTCGCAGCTCCCTGTAACTCCAGTTTCAAGGGACTCTGACACCCTTCTTCAGATCTCCTAAGGCACCACCGTGCATGCATGTGCAGGCATACACACTGGCAAAACCCTCACATGCTACAAAAAAATAAAATAAATATTTCGAAATTAGATAGTGAAATAGAAAATTGAAAGTTAATAGCCTGGGTAAAATGGGTGAGGGTTGAGATTGGTGATGACATCTTTAATCTCAGTACTTAGGGAAAGTGCATCTCTATGAGTTTAAGGGTAACCTGGTCTGCTTTAGTGAGTTGCAGGCCCAGATTTAGGCAGGACACAGTGAAACCGTGAAGAAAAGGAAAAACAGCAAAAGGAGCTGGTTTGACACTACGGATCAAGAGTGCTAAATGTGTTCAAAGATACAGATGGAATAAATCAGAAATAGCCATGCATAAACACTATGTCATACTCAACACCCATACATCAACACCCAGGAGGTTGATGTAGGAAAACTGAGCAGCTGAAGGCCAGCCTGGGCTACACATGTGGTACAGTCTCAAAAACAACAACAAACCCCCCCCCCAAGCCCCACAACCCACAAATCAGAATACAGATTGGATTCAGCACAGCTTACAAACTAGGGGAGTTTATCCAAAGTTATATACTCAACATAACTCCCACAGAGACCAATAATATATGACTTCCTGTGTCTATGAGTACTACACCCCGGAATTCAACCAACCACAGACAGATAGATAGTAAAGAAAGTGTCTGTTTGAAACACATACAGACTCATTTTTGGCCATGATTTCCTAAACCATCCAGGATAGCGACTGTCTGCACAGCATCTGTATCATGTGAGGTGATTGTCAGCAGCATTTAGAGAGTCCGAGGATGTGTAGACCTAATGCACATGTTCTGCCGCCTCCTATAAGGGATCTTTGCACGCGTGGATTTCTATATCCAGGAACAGGGTACTGGAGACAGTCCTCCGAAGACACCAACTGACAAAGATATACACTGTGCTCTCACTTCCCTTAGGGTAGCGTGGGTTAGCAGGTCTAATTTCATCTGGCAGGATGTTAAAGGGAGCAGTGTACTCCTCATGGGGAGGGGGACATAAGGGATGGGGGTAATTACTGCCCCTACTTAGGGGTGCAGTGTGGTCAGGATGTGAATGAAGGCACTGGGCAGGGCAGAGCGGGAGCTCTCCTTACCCGTCTTTTGTAGGCTGCTTTTGTGTAAATGAGTCATATGAACAAAATCCCTACACTCCTTATAGATCAGATGAAATCAACCCCTAGACAGACCTTTGCCAGGCTACTCTGAGATCAGGTGAGACATCTGTAGAGAATACCATGCTCGAGGCATGAGAGTCTTCAGGGTAATGGATTTTGCTAGCCCAAATCATGACATCTCAGTGTTAGTCACCAGCCAGATGCACACACTTGTTTTGAGGCAGGGTCTCAGGATGTAAATTGCTGTCTAGACTAGGGTGGTCTTGAATTCAGAGATCTGCCTCCCTCCCAAGGGCTGAAAATAAAGTCATTTACTAGGACACCAGCTGTATTTCTAGAATGCAGTAGAAACTGCGTATTTGCCTGAGGATTACGTGGGGAATTCAGAACTAAGAGTAGTCCCACGTCTCCTAGGGAAGACTCAATGCTGCCAGTCTACGACTCCAGGGCTCTGTGCAAGTGACGCCATCTCCTTGTTTTCCCTTACCCCTGCCCCCAACACTTCTGTTATTTGTCACAGGAAAACTGCAAACCTGTCCTGACCTGTCCTTTCCTCTCATTTTTCATTCTTTGCTGGAGAGTTTGAAGGCAGTTCCATACACCCCCAAGGCTTCTCCCAGTAAGGATCACCCCACTCCGAAAGTGTGGCCTAAACATTCCAGTCTCCTCAAGTGGCCCTGCTGTGGATAGAAACCAGAATCATTTTCCTTAATTCTCACCCCCAACTTCCCAGTTCCTGGCACTGTTAAAGTGGGCATCAGAAGACACTGTGCATGCGTATGTGTGTGCATGCGCGCATGCGTGTGTGTTCCAACACCCAGACCCTGGACAGCTCTCAGCAGCAGTGCAGACTCTACAGGGACAGGTGAGGATGGGGTGTACTTGCAAGGCTGAGGCAGGAGAGCTTCAGGTTTGAGGTCTGCCTTGGTGTAGCCAGCACTTGAATGCTTTTAGGCTTAGCAGGACTGAACAGATTGGAGTCAGATGAAGGAATCAGGACAAGGTGCCCCTGCAAGCCTGAGACAGGACAAGCAGGAGCCTGGTCATGGGAAAGTCCAGGGCGGGGCCTGGGGAATGTGAATCACTTGCGTGATTAAGGCTCATGGGAATCCTGACAGTCAGAGTCCTGATTAGGAACACAGATACACGCTATTGAGAGTGAACAAAGCATCAAGGCCAGAGGAATCCTGAGAGTGGGTTAAGATGGGTGTGGTGGCTCAGACCCATAATCCCAGTTAGAAGGTGCTAACGTTGGAGGACTCTTCTGAGTTTGAGGCCAGCATGAGTTACAGTGGATATATATATATATCCACTGTACATATTTGTGTGTGTGTATATGTATGTATATATGTGTGTATATGTATGCATGTATGTATATGTGTGTGTGTGTATATATATATATATATATATATATATATATATATATATAATGATAATGATTTTGGGTTTTTTTTTTTCGAGACAGGGTTTCTCTGTGTAGCCCTGGCTGTCCTGGAACTCACTCTGTAGACCAGGCTGGCCTCAGACTCAGAAATCTACCTGCCTCTGCCTCCCAAGTGCTGGGATTAAAGACACGCACCACAACTGGCTGGCTATAATGAATTTTTTGGTTTTTTTTTTTTTTTTTTTTTTTGAGACAGGGTTTCTCTGCATAGCCCTGGCTGTCCTGGAACTCACTCTGTAGACCAGGTTGGCCTCGAACTCAGAAATCCGCCTGCCTCTGCCTCCCAGAGTGCTGGGATTACAGGCGTGTCCCACCACTGCCCGGCTATAATGAATTTTTAACAAAAGAAAATACTGAGTTAAAAAATAAGATGCTTGTGTGTCTTGTCTTTGCCTAAATGAGATGGTGGTCTCCCTACAATTTTATACTCTAGCCAGAAAGAGGGGGATAGGGCAGATTATTACTAAAAAACAATTACTTTGAATTAGACATGTCCACCAGTGGAAAAGTCTGCAGGAAAGGAGCCAGGTCACAGTCATGAAGCACAGCCACTTGGAAGTCATCTAGATTCATAAGGCTCAGTGACCCGAGATCTCGAGGATGCAGAGGGTTGCTTGGAAGCCACATCCTTCAGTCTGACTTAGCCAGCTTTCCTTAAGTGTATGCTAATTGCCTGCAGGGTCAGAATGGCTGCAGCACGCATGCTCTGCCCGCCATGGGTTCCTGCTTACCTCAATATGGCCGTAGTATGGCTCACAGCCTTCACGAGGTCAGTCCAGGGTCCCGAGCTCTTGGACTAAAGGTGCTGAAGCCACTCAGGACTGCCACCCACGCAGGGCCTCTGTCCAGCCCACGCAGGGGCACAAGCCCAGGCAGTTACTCTGGTGTCATTTCCCTGGGGTATCAGCTCACAGCAAGCACACATTTTCATAGCCTTAGGACACAATTAAAATGTAATGAGATGAAAACTTTTTATTTTAGCCAGGTATGGGGGCATAAGCTTGTAAGCTCAGGTAGTCAGGAGTCTGAGGCAGGGGGATGACAAGTTTAAAGCCTGCCTGGACTATAAAAGTTCAAGACCAGTTTGGGCAATTTACTGAGACTGTGCCTGGAAATGAAGGGTCCAGCACCTCCCAGGCTCAGGGATCGGGATACAGGCATGGTTGGTGAGCACGGAGGGGCTGGGGGCTGGTGTGGACCATGCGAGATACTCAAGATGATGGGCTGGTTGTATCCATGAACATCAGGGTCCACTAATGTTCCACTGCAAGCAGGGGGGGGGGAAGCGGAAGCCCCACGCCTCTCTGAGGAGTGACACTGTGGTTGCTGGGGTGGGAGTGGGCAGTCACACTGCTCAGGATGTGACCACAGGTAAGGTGAGCCCTGCTCATGTAAATGGTTCGCATGCCGCCAACCCTGATTAATGCCGCAGGGAACATTCACCCCTAAGAAACCTGAGAGAGGGGGAATTTAATGGGAAGTTCAGTGGGAGGTGGAAGAGATGAGAAGCTGTAATGGGGGTGGGCAATATATCAAAGTACACACACACACACACACACACACATGAAATTGTTAAAGTAATTTTTAAAGTCTATTAAACCATACAGACTAAGAATGGATTTGGAGTTGGCAGTGTAGTTCAGTGGTAGGGCATTTGTTTAACGTGTGTAGGTCCCATATCCCATATATATACATGAAATCGTTAAAGTAATTTTTTTTGTGTTTTTGTTTTTGTAGACAGGGTTTCTCTGTGTAGCTCTGGCCGTCCTGGCTCACTCTGTAGACCAGGCTGACCTTGAACTTAGAAATCTGCCTGCCTCTGCCTCCTAAGTGCTGGGATTAAAGACGTGTGCCACCACTGCCTGGATAAAGTAATTTTTAAATTATATTAAACAACCAGACTAAGAATGGAGTTGGCAGTGTAGTTAAGTGGTAGGGCCCTTGCTTACCACATGTGGGATCCCAGTTTAATATCTGCAGTAATGCAAAAAAAAAAAAAAAAAAACCAGAACAAAATTATTAATAGCCACACCCATTCTCCAGATCTTGCCAACTGTCACTTCTGGTGGCCAGAGCCGAAGTCATCGATGCTTTTAACTTAAGCACTCTTGGCCAGTCTTTGAGTAACACAAAAGAAATGGGTTTGATTCACGGAGTTAAGTGGAAATGTCTTGACCCAAGTCTGTGCAAACAGCCTGTGGGAACCTTGAGGGGCTTCGGCTGCAGCAGCTTGAGGCTGGAGGGAACCTCGCTCTGCCAACACCACAGTGTTCCGTCTCCTGGCACAGGCCTTTCTTTGTGATTGACAGTTTTGTGTCTCTTTCTCGGGCACTTTGTAGCTATTAGGCATTGCACATAGACCTACAACTTTACTTCTAAAGAGCTTTTCTGTTGCCATAGAAATTAATTGGTGGTGTAGTTAAATGGAACAGATTTACGCTACAAAGTGACAGGAGAGCTTTTAGATGAGAACTCCCAAGGGCTGAAACCTTTCCTGCAGGTGGGGAAAACAGACTCAAGAGAGGAATTCAGTCACTGAATTCCCAAGTTCCCCTCTCTGCTGTGGCTGGCTTGATCACCAATTCTGATCAAATGGGGAAAAAAAAAAAACTGAATTACAAAAATCACTCCCTGTGATGGTCATACAGAGCAGGTCTATCTCTACAGCACGCCCAGTAGACGCTAAATACGTTGTTCAGTGACATAAGGCATTGACTGTAGGGAAAGGTATCACAGACCTTAAATATTCTACCTTTCATATTTTATATTTATTTTTTGAGACAGGGTTTCTCTGTGTAGCCCGGGCTGTCCTGGAACTTGCCATGTAGACCAGGTTGACATCAAACTCATAGAGATCCTCCTGCAACTCCCTCCTAGGGGCTGGGATTAAAAACGTGTGCCACTATGCCTGGCCACCTGTAGTTTTTTAATGTGTATATCGTGAGCTGGAGAGGTGGCTTAGTAGTTAAGAGCATTTGCTCCTCTTGCACAGGACTCAGTTCAATTTCCAGCATGCACAGTGGGCAGTTCTCAGGTGCCTGGAACTCCAACGGGGGTGGGGTGAGGGGTGGAGTTTGGGGGGTGGTTCAGACACCCTCTTCTGGCCTCTTTGGGCATATACACGTACAGACACAGAAATATACAAAAAGCAGAAAAAAAAGTCTTAAGAACAAAACTATCATTGCTTCAGCTCAGATTTTCAAACCACAGCCCAGATAAATCTAAACGAGCATTACTGACTATAACGCATGGGTCCACAGCTTGAGAAAGGGGAGAAACGCCTTTGGAAGCCAAGATCTGGGTGTGCGAATTTTCAAGTTTAACCATCCGTTTATCCGACTAAAGCTTCAGCCATCTGAGGGATCGCGCTCCAGCCTGCTGTAGAACACAGAGGACTAGAAACCACATTCTGAAGTTCCAGAGTTAGAAAGTAAAGAGTGGGGCTGAAGAGATGGCTCAGCGGTTAAGAGCACTGACTGACTGCTCTTCCCGAGGTCCTGAGTTCAATTCCCAGCACCCACTTGGTGGTTCACAACCATCTGTAATGGGATCAGATGACCTCTTCTGGTGTGTGTCTGAAGACCACTACAGTATACTCATACAAACAAACAAACAAAAAGAATATAAATATAATATAAAAATATTATAAAAAATAAAAATATATAATAGATTATATAAAATAAAATGTATAAAACAATATTATATATTTATATTATAAATTATAATATTATAAAAATATAAGAATATAAATAAAAAAAAGAAAAAAGTAAAGCGTTAACAGCGGGAGCAGAGGGAGGATTTGGCCATTCAAAGAGGCATACTGCACAGTACTCTTAAGAAAATGAAACCCTCTGTATCAACTGCTATAGCGTAGGTAAGTGTCCTCAGAGGCGCATGTGCCCTTAGCGGCTTAGCGCCTGGCTTCTCCTGCTAGTGAGGTAGTGTATCGAGGAGTGGGGCATTGGTGGGACCTTGATGCTGTCCCTTTCCTGCTGCCATCCTGTGAGGCAAGCAGCATCATGCCACCACAGTATGAGCCTGCCTTATGTGCCGCCTTCACACAGGCATCCAAGCGACAGCCCAACCTACCACAGCCTGAAATCTGGGACCACGGGCCCAAACCACCATTCCTCTTTTAAGGTGGGTGGTTTGTGTATCTTGTTTTGGGACAACAAAAGAAAGCTGATGGATACCTGCCAACTCCTCCATCCAGTTCCCTGGGCGTGTAGTAATGTCAACAAGCCAGTGTGAGGGGTCGGCCAGACTACTTGTTCCCTGGCTAGAGAGGGAAAACTTGTCTTAGGGACCCTCTACTCTCAGAACCCGCGGGGGTCAGGTGAGGTAGTGGTACCCTGGGCCTTTATGAAATTGCTCCTTCAGGTTGGAGCACACTGTCAACTCCTGGGCTGCCACTGGTTCCAGCCAGGTCACAGTGTGGATCTGTCACAGTAGGCTGTAGGAGTCCAACAGGCTGTCCGCCAGAGGCTTCCAGTGGGGGGACATTTGACTGAACATTTGAGAGCAAACACGGCTTCACCAGAAACGGGGCAGGTAGAGAACAAAGACACAGCAGGTGCAGCCTCACCGCACAGTGTGACAGACCCGAAACGTCAGACAGCACACATCCTCGGTGTGGGGACGCCTGGCAGTCAGCCACCCTCCCCAGAGCAAATGGGCTAACTAGTGGAGGGAACAGAAGCTACGGGTCAGGGTGGACTGACACGGCGGATGCTGTGCCCAGAAACCGCGAGGTGGGCTCCTGATGTAATTACAATTCAGTTATTTAAAAGGGCTCTAGTAAGTCGCATTAGAAGAAGTAAGAGAGGGCTGGAGAGGTGGCTCAGCGGGTAAGAGCACTGACTGCTCTTCCGAAGGTCCTGAGTTCAAATCCCAGCAACCACATGGTGGCTCACAACCATCCATAGTGGGATCTGATGCCCTCTCCTGGTGTGTCTGGAGACAGCTACAGTGTACTTACATATAACAATAAATAAATCTTTAAAAAAAAAAAGAGTGGAGACAGAATTTTTTAAAAAAAAAAAAGAAGAAGTAAGAGAGAAACTGGTAATAATGCATCCTATGTAACCCAATACAACCCAGTGCATCCAAGACACTGTCAGCTCAGCACACCGCAGGGCCAAGCTTCGGGGACGGCCAAGGGCCAGAGGCACCGTGGATGGAGAATACGTAAGACAGCACAGGCTCTATGGTGCATTCTCTCTGCAGGGGCAGGAGCGACATGGGTGCATGTGGGTGGGGCCTGGGCACAGCAGGCAGTGACATCAGTGGCTCTGTGAATAGACACAGCTCTCGGATGACTGCCTGCGCTGCTTCGAAGTGGGGGGCATTTTCCCTCCATCCAGAATGCACATCGCACTCTTAGGTAAACACATCTGAAAAATTCTGGAAGAATGTAAGCTGGAGGCACGGAACAAATCAAAATATTCAGCTGCGAGCACTTAGCTGACAAAGTGCAAATATTTCAACACTAACAGATCAGGGAGAAACTCCGTTACAGAGACCTTGGGATAGCCAACGCCCTCTCACAGATTTCCATGACAAAAATAATATTAAGAGAAACCCTCCCCGCCCCCCCCAAATAGTCACCAGACCACCAGGTTGGACATATTTTTATGTATAACAAAGTGGCAGTTATGATATCAGTTGGATGGCCGCTCCCCAGAGAAATGACAGTTTTTACAAAGTCTTTTAAAAAGTAGCAGTTGGTTACAAAATTGAATCGGGGAGCAGGAGACAGTTTCACATCAATTGCACTTCAGGATCCAATTGCTTCATAGGCGATTGTCCCAGAGATTGTCCCAGAGCAGCCTGCACCCGGGGACAGCCCTCCCTGGTGGGCTGGCTGCAATGGTGACAGGGGAGCCCGGGGCTGAACAAGCTAGCAACCACCGTCACCAACTCTTCTCTATCGCAGACAGACCTGTTTGGTTTCTTATGTAAATTTAACCAGGAGAACCAGTGACGGATACAAAGTCCAGCAATGCTGGCTACAGAAGCGGAAGCGGCTGGCCCAGCGCCATCAGCCCGTGACTATCAGTGACACGTGACTATCAGTGACACGTGACTATCAGTGACACGTGACTATCAGTGACACGTGTCTCACGTCTAAGTTAGCTCAGATTCAGAACGAGGTTTCTAAATGAAACTTTTCAAGTATAAATATTAACCAGGTGAAGACTTTCCCCTCTTATTTCCTTCCTCATTATGTCATCTCAGGGTTGTCTGTGTTGAATAAAGGACAAACATAGTTTTCAGAACATTAAAGAAAGGAAAGAAAGAAAGAAAGTTTAGTGACCAACAGCTGAAGATACACTAACATCTAAAATATACTATTTAAGATTAAAAACAAAAACGAAAACAAACAGAGCTTTTTGGTCTCTTGGGGAAACTAAGGATTTCTAAAATACACAGGAACAAAAATTCAAAGGCTTCCTTTCAACTTAGCTGTGTGTGTGTGTTTTTATAAAGTAATGTTTTTTAATCACCTAGTTCAATTGCATAAATCACAAAAACATCTCCAGACAAGATTGCTGATAAATATAAACTCTAGAAATGACTTTTAGAGAAATATCTCCGACCTTTTCCTACGTAACAAGGCTTTCCTTCTGAGCAGGATCCTTGTGCTTCCGGGCTGTTCCAGGCAATGCGGCTCTGCCAGGTCCGGAAGTTGCCTCCCAGGCTGCTCTGTCCCTTGAATGGCATTATTTTGACTCTCTTACTTTATTTTAACCACAGTACATTATTTAAAAAAGAAGTCTTGTCAGTGGTGTCGTTTTTATGTCTTCATTTGAGTACTGAAGATCGCAGTAGAAACAAACCGAAAACTCACGTTATAAACGGTATAAAAATCTTGAAATGTTGGCACCAGTGGAAAATGAGGAAAACCTAAGATGCGCTCCTCTGCAGGGCCAGGGGCACTGCGGACTCTGCAGCAACTCGTGAGGAGTTGTGGATGTAGCTCGTTTCCTGGCTGAGCTGCTGCAGGCGCAGAAGCCACCTCCAGCCAGCCAGGTGACAGTCTTGACAGCCACCGAGAGCATCTGAAATGAGTCCCCAGGGCTAGTGTGAGCTGATTTCTGAGCAACGCGGAAACACAGGGTGATGTCAGTGCTTTGGCCCTGTGTCTGCTGCCCAGTAGCAACACCACACCGGAGGGGCTTCCTTCACAAGCCTGCTGGAAGAATCGAGACTGGAGACTGACGTCAAGACTCTATACGAGGCTGCCAGGCCAGCAGATGACCGTCAGAGTGACCTTGTTTCTCTGTTCTTTCAACATGGGAACCAGAGCGGAGTGACTCATGCCCACCGTCGACAGGCCATTTACGGCTACAATCATGTCTCCACACCTGAACAAAACACAAACAGGGGCAGAATTAGTGTCATTATCTCAGCGGCATCACAAACACAGTCCTGGCGGTTCAGCATCCAGATCAGTTTGCTCTGGTTAACTGTCACCGGGCAGGGGTATTATCAACTGAGAAACGTCTGGAGTCTCTCGTTTACCAATCAAAACTAGCCGAGTCATCCGTCCCGTAACTGGTGGGGACTTAAGGACATGAAGACTAACTTCACTTGTGAGTCCATCTCTCTAAACAGCACCAGGTCAAGGCTGGGGAGATGGCGCACGGTATGAGCACTAGCTCTTTCAAGGGACCTCGGCTCGGCTCCCAGCAGTTCACTACTGTCTATAATTGCAGTTCCAGGGGATCTGGTGCCTCCATGGGCACCTAGCACTCATGTGCACACCCCATGACATAAATAAACATGCAGCTCTAAGTTAGGCGGGGCCCATTCGCCCATTTGCTGAAACCTCACTACATGGGGGGCGCTGCATGGCTGCATTCATGGATCTCACATGAACACAAAGTCAGGCAGACATCGAGCCTGAGGAAACACGAGCTGCTTAAATGCTCCAAGGCCACTGTCTTTCTGCAGCACTCTCAATTAGACGACTGGGCTTCAGATCTGGTCCAGACAAACTCGATGCAGCTCCAAGGGACAGGAGTGGTAAGAGAGATAGCTTCAGACTCACTCGGGGATTAGCAGACATTCCCTGTGATTAGGCTCTGTGGCCCATCCGTACAGTCCGTACAGAAGAACTTAGCTTTGGCGCATACAGTGAGCACACAGATGAGCACGGCTGTGTAGAAATAACACTATTCACACGACAGAGAGCAGGCACGAGGCTGAACCCTCAGTTAGATCATGTCTGGTATGACACACATGATCTACACCATTAATGAGAAGCAGACTTACTTTAATCTTCCATCGTAGTAGGCAGGGGTTCCTAAGACGATGGTCTTAATGAAGAAAGGCTGATTGGTGTGGTTCTCTTCATATCCGCCCACGATACTGAAGCCCCAGCTTCCCAAGTAGCTTCTCCGTAAGACTATATCATGACAGCTATGCAGGGCGCTGTAAAACAGCAGAGACAGGACATGGGGGCTTTCCGCTCTGTTCGTCATTGTCACATGTGTGAAAAACAGGCTAGCTTAACTCCCTCTGACTACACGATTAGTGTGTGTATGTGTGTGTGTGTGTGTATGTGTGCACTAGGGATCAGACCCAGGTCCCACGTGTGCCAGGGCAGCTGTCCTGGCCCTGTCTGTATTATTACTGACAACCCATTCTCCAGCACGGATGTATCCTGAGACAGGCTTGCTTCCCCCAGCTTCCCTCAGGCCTCTCTTGCCAAAGTGAAGACGCGATCACGTGGACAAAGATTGAGCCAGCCCGGATACCAAACATACTTTACAAATCTGCATGGAGATTGTGTACTGGTCCTGCTCACAGCACTGTCAAGGGCACCTCGATTCTAGAACTAACTGCATCTACCAAGGACACGATGGAGGCAGTACCGCTATTCACGGCAGGGGTGACAGGCAGTGGGGGTAGGGGCTGAGGAGGCGGCAGCTCCCGCTAGAACCATGAGGTCCTAGGTGATCCCCAGTGCCCCAAAAATAAGAAAAGGAGGAAAAGGGAGCGGGAAAGGGACAGAAAGAGATGTGGATGGTGGCCCTTTCCGGAAGTATGCTACAGGGCGGTGCTTTAATTTACAGGAGGGGCTGATGTCACTCCACTGCACACACGAGGAAGGACTCACACCTTTACAGGAGACTCCAATGGGAGCTCGTCCTGGAGAACACCTACAAACACATTCCCTTTCTCCATGAACACAGAGCTGTTTCGGGGAAAGTGCTGCCTATTCATCGTTTGGAGGATGCTGGCCAGGGAGGGAGGGAGGAGGGAACACAATACTTGTATGTCCAGAGGTCTATGAATCTGGGAAGCAGCAGCAAGCAAGAGCTTAGAAATAAACAAAGGGAAATCCTTTTACTAAAAGTCCTTACTGGGAAGTGAAATCAGATACGCAGTGATTTGCATCATCAACCTGACTGGGTCAGGAATTACCTGGGGGGACACACCTCCGGGAGGATCCACCCTGAGTGTGGACGCCACTGTCCCAGGGTCCCACACTGAGAAAGGGGATAAGGAGAAGGTGTGCTGAGCGCGAGGAGCGGTCACTCTGCTGCCTCGAGCTCCTTCCTCGGAGCCGCCCAGCGCTCCCCTCTGTCATGATGGATGGCCATAGCCACAGACTGTGAAACAAACCTCCCTCCTCCTCCTCATTCATGCTGCCTTTGTCAGATGTTTGTCACGACTGGGACCAATACAAATATTAAAGGCAAGACATTCTGGTTTCTAATCCGCTACAAGTGACTTCCTAACGGAGCTGGGTTTGTAAAGCAGCATGGCACCAGAACTCTTAGCTCATGGGTAGGAGCTTCTAGAGAGGCCTCTGGCAAGCACTGAAGCCTCACCACTGGCCCAGATCCTCAGCAACAGTACAGTCACCTTCATAGTTGTGTATCCATTAGAGCAAGCAGGCCAGCGCCTGGTGTAGCAGGGCAGTGCAGGGGGACCCACAGCCCACACGATAGCCTGATTTACAGGGATCTATTCAGGTAAGCTCAAAAATGCATCTTACTATACTGCCAACTTGTGACAACTTGTCTAAAACCCTTCCTGAGCTCAGGGGTTGCTCAGGTGCTAAAGTTCTTGCCGGGTAAGTTAGAGGACCCGAGTTTGGTTCCCAGAACCCACATAAAAAAAGTTGGACACGGGGCAATCTACATCTGTAGATCACAGTGCTGGGGCCCAGGGCAGGGGCAGCAGAGCTAGGCAGAGCCACAGGATCACTGGCTACCAGCCTAGTCAAACGGTCCAGTGAGAGCTACTGCCTCAACAAGCTAAGGTGGAGAGGGATCAGGGAAGACAGAGGATGTTGATCTGCAGTCTCCTCATACCATGCACACTCATGGATGGATACATACATGCATGCACGCACACACACACAGACACAAACACAAACAGACACAAACACACAGATACATACAAACATAAACACACACACACACATGCACACACAGAGGACACAGACCCTTTCTTGCTTTGACTGGTGTGCCATAAAATGCTACGGACAGCAGTGAGAACATGCAGCCTCCACAACAGGCTGGCACGAAGACAGCTAACGGCACAGCAGGGCCACGGGATCTCCCAAGAGGGCGGTCTTCTGACTGATCCGCTGTGGGAGGCAGTGCACTGGGCCCCCATAGTTTGGGCAAACAGCGTCTATCCTCTTTTGTTGTTTGGGTTTTGTTTGTTTTTCTGGTTGTCCTATAACTCACTGTGTGGACCAGGCTGGCCTCAGATGAACAGAGATCCACCTGTTTCTGCCCCCAGCTTCCATTCTCTTCAACCACTCACTCTAGAATGAATCTGACTACCCAGGTATCAGCTGAAGAAGAGCCCTGCGTTCCCCAGTTTAGACAGTAGCGCTGCAGCAGGTGCATAGTATCATTAACGCCCGTTTTTCAAAAAGGACTTGCTTTTATTCTATGTGAATGGTTGCTTTCTACATGTATGTATATGTATACCATGTATGTACAGTGCCAGTGGGGACCAGAAGAGGGCGTTGGATCCTCTGAAACTGCAGACAGCTGCGAGCAGTCATGGGGTGCTGGGAACCACACCATGGCCCTTCGAGAACAGCAAGTGCTGGGAACTGCAGAGCCATCCTCCAGCCTCTGAATTCCAGGTGTGAAGCCCGGACAAACATGCACGACACAATAAGGTCACTTTTGCGGTCATCAGTCCCACTGCACGAGGTCCTGCCATGCCTGTGAGACGTCACTTCTAGATCTTGGGGTTGAAACCAAGAAGCGAAACCAGTCAAAGCCAGAAAGCTGGGTTGCTTGAGCAGACAAGCACAACTGCATTCTCCATGCAATAGTTGTCTTTGCACTCTTCATGCGATAGTTCTTCACGAAGTGTGCAGTCTGTGTGAATGCTCCTTGCTGTAAGTTACCCCACAGGAGGCAGATGACTCGGAAACTGGTGCATTTTTCTAGTTTATTTTTATTAAAGAACCAGCAGCTTCATACTTGGCTAATAGTCAAACGTGTGTCACAGTGCTTTTCGTAGATAATGAGAATCTAAATTACTTAAGACACAAGTAAACACAGTAACACACACACTTCCCATCTCAGCACCAGCACCAACCATCTGGGGAAAGGCACACCCTGGGGTGCCAAGGGAGGTCCCAGTGTGTCCCACTGGAACCCTGGTCCCCAGGGGTGGGTCAACCCTGGTCCCAGCATCCAGCCAGAGAGCATCTTGCTGGTCATGTCTCCTTAATTCAAAGCCGACTGAGTTCTAACTGCCTTTTTACAAAGTGATCATAAGTTCTTGGCTAGCCTGGGCTACTGAGTGAGACCCTGCCGAGAAACTCAAAATTCTGCCTTTTCAAGGAAAGCTGGCTCAGTGGGTAAATGTCTCCTCTACAAGTGTGAGGATCCGAGGCTGGATCCCCAGAGGCAAACAGGAAAGCCAGGTGTGGTGGTGTGTGCCTGTAATCTCAGCGCGGTACAAATGCACTGTTTCCCTCAAAAGAACAAAACAACAACAAACGAAAAACCCCCCTCCTTAGTGGGAATTGTCCTCTTTTGCAAGAAGATACAAATACTCTTAGTTTAGTTGTTATTACATCTACCTGAAGTTTTTTTTTGCTTTTATAATCTGGTGCACTTTTACCTAATTGACGCCCTTTCTCTGCACAGTGAGTTAATTCTAACTGACTAAGGTTAAAGCACGACCCTCTGTGTGACAACAAAGCGAGCTCTTGGTACCTTGGCAGCCCGAGCCACATGACCCAGGACGGCGACCAGCTGGCGTCGTACTCGTTCTCGCTGAAAGCGCTTGGCTGCTCCTCGGTGGCCTGGGCTGCTTCCTCGGCTATCTGGACTTCCAGGGCTTTGAGGATGACGGCCGGAGACGCGGCGCTGGCTTTCAGCATGGCCACGGCCTCGCTGTGACTTAGATTGGTCAGGTCAATGCCATTGATGTTCAGCAGCACATCACCTGTGCCAGAAGAGAGAGTGACCTGAGTACCACGTGACTCCCAGAAGCTCCTGCATCACGTGACTCTCCGAAGCTCTGGCTTCCCAGGCAGCTAATCTAATCGACCAGGCAGCTCAAGCGCCTCGATGGGTAGAAGTGAGTTTTTACGTATTTGTGCTTTTCTGTACTGCCAAGGACAACGCATGGAAAACATTCTAAAACGACTCAAAACTCTTAACAAGGTTTGACTCCAGAGGAACAAACTGTGGATTGAAGCACCTTGTGAGGTCCCTGAGTCTGAAACATTACCTGTGTCGCTGTGTACAGGGTGAGGGTGGCCACTCTTCTCTCGAGCTCTGGAGAGCTCTACAGTTCTTTCTGAACACCAAACACCAAGTGTGGCGTTTGATCCTTTGTTCTTAGAGAAATAACTTTTTTTTTTTTTTTTGGATTTGTTTTTTTTCGAGACAGGGTTTCTCTGTGTAGCCCTGGCTGTCCTGGAACTCACTCTGTAGACCAGGCTGGCCTCGAGCTCAGAAATCCGCCTGACTCTGCCTCCCAGAGTGCTGGGATTGCAGGCGTGCGCCACCACCGCCTGGCCAGAAATAACTTTTTAACAGATTCTATTTATTTATTTACTTATTTAAAAGATTTATTTATTTATCTATAGGTACACTGTAGCTGTCTTCAGACAACCCAGAAGAGGACATCAGATCCCATTACAGAGGGTTGTGAGCCACCATGTCATTGCTGGGATTTGAACTCAGGGCCTTTGGAAAGGCCATCAGTGCTCTTAAGTGCTCAGCCATCTCTCCAGCCCCAGGTTCTATTTAATATTACACAATTGTATACATAGAAGCAGCCTTACTTGGGATGAACATGCCGGAACATGAGAGCAGTCACCCTCGGGCCACTTAGTGAAATGAAGCATGGTTTGAACATCTTCCCTTGGTTGTAAGGGAACAACATGTTTGTTGGTCTCCCAAGTTAAGTGAAATAAAATAAGATCAAATAAATCAATAAAAAGGAGACACAGGGATGACTGAAGGAGACAAGCGCAGCGGGTTGGTCTGACACTGCTAAATATTCAAACGCTAAATACTGGTTCCCAAGCCGAGGTTGCCCCCCATGAGCAGATCCTTACGGACACTAAGTGATGCTATGTAAACCTTGTTCCCCAACTGGTCAATAAAAGGCTAGAGCCTGTGGAGGGAGAAAGGCGGGACTTGAGGACCGAGTGCGGGGTCTCAGGAGAGACCAAAGGGAGGAGAAGAAAGAACACGGAGGTGGAGGAGGCGGCCAGGAGAGGAGACAGACCATGAACATGTGGCCTGGAGAAACAGCAAGTAACAAAAGGGACATTGTGGCTGGGAAATAAGTTAGACTGGCTCCAAACCTGCTCCAAACCTGCCCGTCTAGGCTCATGACTTCTAAGTATAACAACCAGACCGTGTCTTTTGTGTAGGCTAGCTACATAACTTACATAAGGGGCTGAGGAAGGTTAGAGACTTCTGACAGTAGCGCGTGTGTTGCAGGGGGTGGGTGTGGGGCGCGTGTGATAAATAAACCTCCCTTTATTTGTCACCTGTCTTTCAGATTTCACTTTGTTTTGGTTTTTTGAGACAGGGTTCTTCTGTGTAGCCTTAGATGTTCTGGAACTCACTCTGTAGATCAGGCTAGTCTCAAACTCAAAGATCTGTCTGCCTCTGCCTCCCAAGTGCCAGGACTAAAGGTGTGCACCACCATTCACCTGGCTAATCTTTCACATTGGTAAAGCAACAGATTATCATTATTGAAAACTTGGGAGAGGCTACTCTAGCCACCGAACTCCAGATGGGTGTCTAGCCGGATTGGCAGCAGAGAGGCTTCCTCCAGCAGCGGCTGGGAACAGATGGAGAGACCCACAGCCAAACATTAGGTGGAGAGATAGCCTGAATTGGAGATGTTCATCGGGTCTCTCTCTCTTAGAGCTTGGGGAAACCCTAAGGAAGAGGGAAGAGGAAGAACTGTAGGAGCCAGTCTGGTAGAGGACACCATCGGAGAACAAGGCCCCACAGAATCAACTACGCCAGACCCATCCGGGCTCACCGAGACTGACGTGGCAGTCACAGGGCCTGCCGGGTCTGCGCAATGGCCGCTGCATGTGTTACAGTTGTGTAGCGTGGTGGTGGTGTTGCGGGACTCCTAATGGTGGGAGTCAGGGTGTCTCTGACTGGGGGGGGGGGGCTCTCCTCCTCCTGGGTGGCCTCGCCCAGCCCTGACATGGGGGTTGTGGTGCCTAGTCTTGCTGTATCTCATGCTGTGCTTGGTTGCTGTCCCTGGGAGGCCTGCTCTTTTCTGCAGGGAAAAGGAGGGGTGGATCTGGGCGAGGCGGGAGAGGGACTGGGAAGAACAGAGAGAGGGAAACTTCGATTGGGATGCGCCGTGTGAGAGAAGAATAAATAAGACCTCATATGTTATTTTAAGTTATACATACATTACTAAGTCAAGGGGGAAAATAATAATTTTTTTAATGGACTCAGCAAAAAAAGTCATATTGTTTATGATGTTCAGACAGTTGGACTTCTTAATGGACAGAGAAAACACAGAACTTGGAGCTTGTTAAGCTGTGAATCTGTTTTTTTTTCCCTCTTTGTTGCACTTCTGCTGTGGATCAGGCATCAGGCTTATTTTTGCTGTTGTGTAGAATGTTTTTGCTCTGTGAGCCTGCGCTGGGAGCCCAATGCAGTTTAGGGCACTGACTTCCCTGTGGGGCCTCATTGTTTGCCTCAGCCTGGAGTGGGGGCAGGGCGCCTGGAGGGGAAGCGCACTGACCACAGTATGGAGGGTTGGAGCGGCTGTCACAAAAACAACCCTCCTGTACAATCCTTGAGGAAAAGGTGGGGTTTAGATTGTTATTTTGTGTAACTCTATTTTTGAGAGCACTACAAAAATAAACAAATGTCTGTGGATTCAAAAAACAAACAGGCAAAAAACCCAAAACTTGGAAGGCACTCCTACATGCATGATCAACAACAAAACCAAACCAAACCAAACCCAAGAAGGAACTGAACTGTCACCAAACTCTGTAACTGGACCAGGAACTTAAGCAAAAATAGCAGCCTTGTTGAGACACACGCCCAGTGCCGTGGGCTTTGATCTGTGGGCTGCAGAGCAGCACCACCGTGCCCTGGAACATTTTAGAGGAGCTGAGGGCATCTGAGCCCTGCCTCTGGCAACCAGTTGTGGTGAGCCGCTTTCCTTGTGAACGCCTCCTTGGGAGAAACGTCAATTTCTGTGTCTAAATTAGGTAACGTATGGTTCCGACTGATTTGGAAATGTTCTGTACAACTCCTCGATACGCCGCGGACACATACATGAAGGTATGACTTGTAACCGTTTTCCCCACTCTGTAGGTTACCTCAGACAGCGCTGCCTTCGGTCCTGGGAAAATAACTTTTCGGCTTCGGTTTTCTTCCCACATGAACCTCCTATGAATAGCAGGAGAGACTGCTACTCTATCATGGTGACAGTGCTCAATTATGTTTTCCTCTGCGCACATTAATAGACTCGAGAGGGAACGTGAAGAGTGAAGGAACTAAATCTCTGACGCTAGCTTTGTCCTCTGTTCCTTCCTCTCGACACACTCGCCGTGATATTTGCATGAGGTCAGAGGGCAACCTTCAGAATCCTTTGTCTTCATGTTGAGTTCTGGGGACAGAACTCAGGTCACTGGGTGTGGACGGAGGCCCTGCTCGGCCGTCACACGCCTGGACACTTTATTATAACCAACGCTGTATCTTAGCGACAGGGGCTTCAGCATCATCCGCCACGCTAGAGGCGCAATAATCTCAGAGGCTCTTTTCTGATAAAAATAAGCCAACAGTCTGAGTAACTGCTGAGCCTTGAACCATGTCAGGGTTAATTCCTAACTTTACAGAAAACCACGATGTTTCTATACAAGGATACTTTAAAAGATTTTTAAAAGTCACGTTTAACATGAAACACTGCAATTACTCCTTAAAAATGCGACTGCACTTCTGAGATGGGACCTGGCTGAACTTCCAGGACCTGCCTTACCTCTCTTGATTCTGCCATCTCGGGCGAGGCAGCCGTGGGGCGGCACGCTGGTCACAAAGATAGGCAGCTCCCCACTCTTGCTCCCTCTGCCCCCAGCAACCGTCATCCCGAGGGACTCGTGCGGCTCCTTCTTTACAGTGATGTGCTTCTCCTGGCATGTGACACACCGCGTGAGGTCCTATGGTACAAGGGGAGGACCTGGGTACTCAACAACATGGCAGCCGAGGAAGACAGGCAAACTGGGTGGTGATAAAGGGACTTTGAGTCTTACTCCTAAATGAGGACCGAAGCTCTTTGTTTTTGAGTCAGGGTCTCATTATGTACTTCTGATTTACCCAGAACTCACTCGGGCTGGCCTTGAACTTGCGGAGATCTGCCCACCTCTGACTCCTGAGTGCAGATGTGCACCACCACTGCCCAGTCAATAGATGGGGATTTCTAATACTATAAAAACACACACTATCCATGTGCCTGTCAAAGCTTACGATTCCCAGCCTTAGTGTTCACACAGCTGAATCGACATGCCTACTAACCAAGGACTTTATCATGTTTTCAGGATGCATTTTTTTAGTCGTAAAACTGATGACACGTCTAAACAGGCAACCTGAGAAGAACCTGCTTCCAAGTAGCACTGAGGGTCACTTCTTGTCAATCACCGGACAGATGAAGCCTCCTTGACAAGAAACTACCGTGGCTGGCATGGAAGGCGACTCTCAGATTGTGAGCCCCAGATACCTATCGCAGCTTTCCAACAGGGTGACAGCCTACATTTTAGGCTTAAAACAAAAAACAAAACCCAACCAACCAACCAACCAACCAAACCCAAAAAAAACCAACTTTACACTGCCTACGGTTGTGACTGGCCTACACAAGGCCTAGTCTTACACCTTATCAGGATAACAGTGATCCTTAGAGGGGGACAGGGGTTGAAGGAGAAACCCGCCCTCACCTTGTGTGAGCCTGGTCTGCTGTGAGCGGGCGGCTGAGTGTGGCTGCTGCTGTGTGCTCCGGCCTCACGGCTGCCATTGCTGGGCTGGGGCTTCCCTGGTCTGGCAATTGTTAGGTTCACCCTCTCTCCGCTGGCCTGGAGGAGATGATAGTTCATCACTACCGGTCACAAATGACGTTTGTGGCTTAAAGATGGCTGGTGGAACCCACTCTCTTCTCTCTCATCAAGGCCAGTGAATGCTACCACCACGCAGTGCCTGGGGACACTGATTTTCTGTGTACTTGTTAGTCCCCTCACCAAAGCCTCATGGGCAGTCACTACCAGGTGGCAGGAGGGTCACAGGCCAATATTTTGAAACCTTTTACATTGAAACACACAGTCACACATACACATACACATTCAGACACACATACAGATACACACACACACACACACGTCTTTAAAAGTTAAATTCTTCTGTATCAGTTTATAGATTTAACAACAGTAAGATTAAAATTATTTGAAGGCTGATGACTACTGTTTTAAATGCAGAAGCCTGCTGCTGTCTACATGAGTCAAGGTTCATACATACATTACACCTAAGGTCACGGTGTCCTTGCTTGTTAAAGTACATCTGAGTTACCCAATGCTTCTGTTCTGTAATCACAACCCCCTACTTCACTATTATGCCTACTGGAGATTTGACAGCCTGCTTTAAGGAACTGTGAGAGGAAGTAGACTCCTTGCCCGTGACTAAAATTAACAATGTTAAGAAGTTCCTTTATGGGTTGGAAAGGTGGCTCAGCAGGTAAGGGTACTTGCTGCAATGCCTGATGATCTGTGAAGGCACACACAGGCAGGCGCACACACATGCACGCGCGCACACACACACACACACACACACACACACACACACTTGCACTCACGTACGCACGCATGCACATACATGCAAAATTAAATTTAATATATAAACATTGCTTTTCTTTCTGCTCTTCAATTGGAAAATAAGTGATAAATAGCTTTGCTACTGTATTATTATAAGTCTTTCTCCACATCAGCAGCATCTCCAGGGTCTAAGAGGCAAATGATTGCTATGTCACACTGTGGGGAGTGTCAAGTGGCTACTGGGCTTTCTTACAATATACGCTCATTGTCATTACTGTTAATACCCAGAGCATCAAACCAGCATTTTAACTTCCCTTGAAAACTGCTTTGACAAGCTTATTGGTTGACATGAACCCTTGCTCTCTGAAATGATGTAAAGCTGAGTGCTAACACCGTACAGACAGACGCTCCGAAGTACAAGGGAGCGCAGGTTCCAGGAAAACAGTCAACAACACCCTAAACCAACAGAACAAACACACACAGCTCTACTTAGGGAAGTTATATATATAACAGTGTAGGGAAGTTATATATATAGAACAGTGTGGATATTTATTTATTTATTTATTTATTTTGGTTTTTTCGAGACAGGGTTTCTCTGTGTAGCCCTGGCTGTCCTGGAACTCACTCTGTAGACCAGGCTGGCCCCGAACTCAGAAATCCACCTGCCTCTGCCTCCCAGAGTGCTGGGATTACAGGCGTGCGCCACCACCGCCTGGCTAACAGTGTGGATTTTGAAGACTACTTTTTAGATAACCGTGTCTGATTTTCCAAAGAAACATCTCTGGCCCTGGTTACGTGCCAATGAAAACAGACACGGCTGTGTGACGATCCAGGCTCAGTATTGTGCATTTACCTGAATAATCTGGGCGGCGAGCTCTGGGGTCCCATGCTTCAAGTCATGTCCGTTGATGGCCAGCACCCGGTCATTGCTGTTGAGCCTGCCATCCTGCGCTGCCAGCCCCCCTTCCAGGAGGTCAAGAATGAAAACGCCCGGCTCATCTGTCCTTCGGACTAATTTAATGCCGAGCTGCTCTGCAGAGGCACGTTTGTGGAGCAGCACTTGGAAGACCTCGTCCCGCGGCGCACTGCCGTCCGCGTGGCTGTTGGCACGGCTGCCGAAGCGCCTCTCCCGTAGCACTGTCAGGTGCAGTGTGCTGCATGGCTGGGAAAGCACGGCCCGGGCATGGTTATGGGACACATTGCTGATGTCGTAGTTGTTAACCTACAACAGACAATCCAAACAAAACTCCTATGACCTGTGCGTTACGGAATTTTATACTCCTAACTTGCAGAAATGTCTAGAGGACATCGCCAAAGGAAACCAGTATGGAGAAAATGCTACAGGATCCCTTACTTACAAGGAAAAGGCCTCTAGAGATTTTTACAGCAGAGAAAGTAAAATCAACTACAGCACAGTGTTACAGTCGGGAACACAATGCCGGTGACACTCCGGGATTACAGTCCTTGGTTCTGCCAGTTATTGATTGGTAACCTCGGGGGATATGGAACTTGGCTGCTCAGGGCCCACTCTCCTTCCCAGGACCAGTGTGAGAAGGAGCAGGCTACATCTGGGCAGGGCAAGCCCGCATCAAGCAAGCTCTAGTGGCTTGTACTTCCTGGATCTCACAGCTGCTTTCCCTAATGCAACACACTTACTTTAGACAAAATAAATCATTTTATTTCTTAAAAAGTTGCACATTCTGAGTGACTTTTAAAGTATATAATTACAATTCCACTCTAATTATCAGCATATGCATATAATGCATATTTAATATGCTGAGTGTAATTCAATATTCATGTACTCATTAGAATGTACAGCCTTGATACAATTACAGTGACTGATCTTTGAACATGTAACATATCACTTAGGAAAATAGTCCAGCTTCAATTACCCACCTAGGAGGTGAGTATAATTTTCGTATTTATCGCAATTAGAGTTCTCTGAATCCATCAGAGATAAAAACCAATGCTGTCTGAGCACCTCTAATGGGAGAGCTCTGGGCTAGGATTGTGACCATCAGGAGCCCAGGCGCATGCGACGCCACACAAAACACCTTTCTCCTCTTACCTATCTCGGATGGATAGTTAGAGCTCTTTGAATTTGGGCTGTTTGCTTATTTTTTGAGTTTGACAGTTTTGAACAGTAATGCCTTGAATTTTGTTGATTTTGGTCTACGGATACCTTTTAAAATCCAGCCATCAAATCTGCAGGCATTGTACACGAGCTTACTGTTCTCCCATGTTTATAACATTTGTGTAAGCAGCAGCAATTCCAAGACATTGACAGAAATGATAACATTGGACTGAGACCCGAACTCCAAGGCATGTTCCATAAACCCTGGCCGACAGGACCCAGGGGTCCATCATCGTTTCTCCGTTTGGCTGTCAGCTGATACCCCTGTTCATATTTTCTGTCTTCAGGCAGTCACAAAGGATAAAATGCTGGACCAAAACTCCGCCCTGCTCTGCAGCCATCCGTAAGCATGCAGCCTGCTTTCTCTGCAGAGCAGGCTGGGGGCGGGGGGGGGTTAGCCAACTATGAAACCAGCCCTTCTCCAAGAGTGCATGCATGGCTGTCAGTGAGACGAGAGAAGACAGACTGTAACAGACTGTTTCTTGATTTTGTACAAAGAGCACAAGCACTAAGTGCCGTTGTGCATTTCTGACTAAATATGGTCTTTGTTTGTTAACCAACACCATGTAAGTCACTGATGTTTCTGATCAAACCAGAAATATTTACTTTTAATGTTCTAAAAGCTGTATCTCTGCTAATAACATTGACATAATTTATAATGAACAGCATTTTTTTCCCCTCTAAAATTGCTCAAAGGCTGCAAATAAATCTCTGAAGAGTTGTGTAAAGCTGTGAGGACACAGGTTCCCCTTGTAAAGATGCTATTGCATCAAGTGAGTGTGTGTGTGTGTGTGTGTGTGTGTGTGTGCATGCACACGCTTTAATATGGAAAAAATCTAGTTACTCCCATTAACTGCATGTTTACTAAGATAAAACTACAGTGTAGCCACCAGTCTGTCAATGAACTACCTTAATGCATGGGGATTTTCAAATTAGCACACTTTATTAAAAAAAAAAAAAAGACAAAAGTATACACTTAAAACATTGCTAGAAAGGCCCCGTGAGGAGAGAGACGGGGCTGCAGTAAAGGCCCAGGCGTCAAGCCGTGCGGAGGAGTGTACCTGGGAAACAGCTTGAAGACTGCCTGCCTGCAAAATACAGCGCAGGAGTTAGGAACCAAGGAGTAGAGGCCGTGTGTCCTCAATGTGGTGCCAGCCTTGTGCAGCCAGAGAATACACAAAAAACGACAGAAAAGACACAGCACATGCAACGGCAGATCAGAAGCCGAACTCCAAAAGCCATCTGAAGTTCAGTCTGTGTTAGCCATCCCCGTAGCATGGAAGGGCGTGGGGCTTGAGGACTAAAGAGAAACCTCGTGGTCAAGCAGACAGATGCACCAGTGCTGTGGTTCCCCAGTGAAAACCCCATCCCTGCTGTCCCGCGGCCTGGCCCCTTCTGTTCGGGTCTATGGATTCCTCCTGGGGCAGCTAAGTTCCTGGAGGTTGCAGGGTTGTTTTGCTACGGGAGATGACTATTCTCAACAGGCCATCACAGCCAAGATCACTTTTCTGATGCTCTCTGGACCAACAGAATCTGTTCCTTGTTGTACCGTGACAAATCTGCGCCACAAACCAGACCCCTGGGCACTGCTGCAGTCACTGGAGAAAGACTGTGCACATGGTTCTGGAGCACCTTACGTAGTGTGGTGGATCATGCGCAGCAGTGTGATCTAGAAACCAAGGGAATGGGCCGAGTGTGGGGAAAACAGCTGGCTAGCTTGCAGAGGAGAGCGCACAGATGGAGCACAGCCTGAGAGCAGGCTGAGGAGAGAGAGCTGGTTTCCCACAGGAAGGCAGCAAGGCTGGCATGCTCAACCTTCCAATGGGAAGAGATGCCTTGTGAGGGCAGGAGAGACTTTTACTTTTAAACTGTATCCCTAGCAGCTAGTATGGTGCCTGGAGCACTGTAGGGAAGAACTCTGATTAGGAAGTGACAAGGCTGCAGTTGGGTGGTGGTACATGTCTTTAATCCCAGCACTCGGGAGGCAGAGGCAGGCAGAGCTCTGAGTTCGAGGCCAGCCTGGTCTACTGAGCGAGTTCCAGGACAGCCAGGGCTACACAGAGAAAGCCTGTGATGAAAACCCAAGACGAGGCTGCATGAGGTCCTTGGGCCGTGACTGCCGTTGGCAATGAGGGTCAGGGCAGTATCACCCTGGAAGCGGGCAACCTGGAGTCAGGGAGGAGGGCGGGAGAAGGATACCCGGAAGAGAGTTGCACTGAATCAGGAATGAAGTGGCGAAGGCCTGGACTGGAGAGGGGAAGAGCAGGGAGGCCTCGGAGGACCACAGCAGAGGACGAATGGCGTGGGTCGAGGGAGTCGGGTCTTGTACTTGAACTCTGAGAGGGCAGTCCTTCCTCTTGTTCGTGAATATTTTTCTCGTAGAAATTATCCTCCCCGACCCCTTTTTAAAATCACAGGGACTCGTGTGGCCAGGGCAGTTTTCCTATGAAACAGGACACTCACTGCAGCTGTCCTTTCGGTAATGTCTTCTAATAATAGAAAAATGTCTGGTCCTATGGTAGTGCTTTTGGGAGAATACCTGATTCTTTCCTAACCGCAGTACTCTGGGAGGCAACAGAGAGTAGCGACTGGATAGCCACAGCTGGATGCTGGCACCCACAGCTGGATGCTGGCACCCACAGCTGGATGCTGGCACCCACAGCTGGATGCTGGCACCCACAGCTGGATGCTGGCAGGGCATCAGGGAACAGCTGTTTTGAATTTACCCAGCATGCTGCGGCACACACGTGTTCAACTCAGTGGCAGGGTGCTTGCCTAGCATGTGTACAGACCTGGGTTGAATTCCCAGGATGGTGCAAAAAATGATGGTTAGCAACTAGTGCTGGGCGGGTCTGTCTGCCACGTTCTAGGCATCTTGGGACGGAAGGACCAGTCAGACATGGACACGAGATGGACACAAAACTGGGTATGGAATAAAAGCAATGGGAAAGAAAGGTCTAGCCTGGTCAGTGATGGCCCTGGAATAGGCTCCCAGTGCCCCCCACACCCAGGGAGCTCCACACTACGCCCCCCCCCCCCATCACACATAAGACAGGAATTAAGGTAAAAGAGGAAAAGAGCTGTGCATGGTGGCGCAGACCGTTAGCCCCAGCACTCAGGAGGCAGAGGCAGGTAAACTGAGTTTGAGGCCAGCTTGATCTACATTATCAGGACCAGTCAGAGCTTCAGAGTAAGACCTGCTTCAACACACACACAGAGAATTAAAACCAACAAAACCAACTTTTCTATAATTCAGTTTTTTACAACATCACAATTGTCTAAGTTGTGGTGGAGCTGGTACCTGAAGAATCTGGTCTCCGGCGAGGAGCCTTCCATCTCTGGCGATGACCCCGTCCCGGTAGACTTCCTGAATGACAATGTTGATCAGTGGCGTCTCGTTGCCGCCCACAATGCTGATTCCTAACTGGATGTACGGGTTAGAGCGGTGGATCTCAATGGTGGTGATCTCTCCTTCTGGTAAACTAAGCGGTTGCTGGACAGCTGCCAAGTCAAACAGGAGAACAGTGTTTACGGTCAGATTCTCTCCACTCAACAATGACTATGCTGATAAAACACGGTTAAAATCAGCCAAAGTCTCTCCTTCCACAGGCGATCAGTAAGCATCTAGTAAATAATTACTATGTACTAGGCCATTAGGGACCACACACTAACAGAAAGCCACTGTGCACAAGCACAGATTGTGCAAGGATGTAGGGAAAACAAAACCAAGTGCTGTGGTCTGGTGCAATAACCTCAGAGGATCAGAGAAAAGGACACAGCTGCACTGAGCAGTGAGAGGTGACAGGAGTTACAGAAACATATGAACATACAGTTTCTTAGAGAAAACAGGTTCTAGAAGTAACAGTGGCCCAGGAGCTGTGTGCTTCCTAGTGGGTGTGCAGGTAGCAGGGTGGGTGTGCAGGTAGCAGGGTGGGTGTACAGGTAGTAGGGTGGGGCCAGATGGGCATTCCCAGGCTCACAGTCTGAGTCTTTATCTTTCAAGGCTCAGGGGTTTTAACCTGGTTTGTTTGTTTCATTCTTAATGCTATGCACATTTACTTAATTAACGCAGTGTTTAGTGTAGTGGCTTTTTGAGTTGTTTGTGTTGCATTTATGGTTTTGCTGTTGATGTAAGCACGGCTCTGATCACACACATGAGAGTCGCGGGTTCCAGTGGGGAAGGATGGGAGGACAGGCTTCCTCCAGGTTAGACTCTCGCTTTATTTCTGGACAGCAGCCAGCTAGAGCTGCAGGGCACAGAGGGGAAGTGATGTGTATGCAAACCACACTCCAGTGCAACTGTCTGGACAGGACGCAGGCGCACGCTGGAAGGGCAGGGAAGGAGAGGCAAGGGAGACCAGCTACACCAGGAAGAGGTGTGCGCATACACGTACAGTCAGCTGCGGCGCTCTCCTCGAAGGCGGGGTTGTCCAGGCCGGGCTCCTCGGTCCACACAGGAAGAGGTGCAGGCGTCAAGTTTCTCTCACCAGGCAGGGTGCCCAAGCAGTCCGTTTCTGGGGGTGAGGTGCCTGGAGGATCTATTACAGTGGATCCAGTTTCACCCTCAATCTGTGTTGGAGCTTGACTGGTTTTCCTTCTCTCTAGATCAACTCTCCGGTGAGAAGCTCCAGGACACCTAGAAAGGACAGCAGGTGCTTTTCAGATGCTTTGAGAAGGAAAAGTTGAGTAGGGAGGGCAGGGAGGGAGAGTAGGCGGGTTAACCAACAGTGTACACCTGAACAAATACACAGCACCTGCTTATGCTCAAGGGAGCCTGAAGTATCCACAATTCAGCACACGGTTCTGATCCTCATCTCTGTCCAAACTAAGTTCTCTACCTGGCAGGCAAATTCAGGAAAGGCACAAAGACAACGACAAGCCAAAAGCCAATACTTAGGTAGACACTAGGTGCCTGGAAGTATCCCAAGAGTCCTGTCTGTCTGCACTGGGAGGATAGGTGTGAAATCTGGACCAAACGGTGCTTTTCCCAGGCCAGGGGTGGCAATCTGCAGGCTTCTTCATGTGGACGTGCCACTGTGCCTGCCACACTGTGGGCAAGGACACACGGGAAGCCTTACAACAGGGCTGAGCACACGAGACAATGTCTTTCCGTAGCTTGTTAAATGTGAATCTCAGGACAGGCTGCGTGAGCTGAACGAGAACTGCTACCAAGCTTTTATTTAAGCAAACAGCAGGCAGGAGGATCATTTATACTCAAAAACAATGACATGTATAGACAAAAGTCCCTCCTGCCGGTCTTTCAGAAGGAGGCCTTGGTATACCTACACTCCTTTTACCTGTACACTGGCTGGACACGGAGACCAGGAACATGCAATATGAAGGGTGGGAGATATGGACAGAGTCAGCGATGGGCCAGAGCCACAGCAGACCACACGCCGAGGGTCACAGACTTGCATTCGATGACAGTATTTAAAGATTCCAAGACTTTCACCATCATAAAGTACAGTTCAGGTTCAGTTAAAACTGAGAGCTAGCCTGGGCTATAAAGCAGCACATTCCCCATGGAAACCAAGCATGTACATATAGATATAAAACTGCTTCTGAGCCCTAAGAAGGATGAACAGGACAGTGCGCCACCCCTCCCCCCATTTATCGTGTCCTATACCCCTCGATGGAGGGACACAGCTGAGTCTCCATCTTGCTCGCTGGGCAACACTCCGGAAACTGTTCTTGAGAATGCCTGGCAAATAGTTTTGAAAAAGAGATCAAGGAACACAAGGCCTGTAGGTGGATTAACCAGAAAACACATTTGAAAGCTACCTCACGATAAGGGAAAGAAGTGGCGGCAACAGAGTGGTGTGACTGAAGATCTGAGTTCTATAAACCCAGCAACTGATAAAGGGGTAACATGGAAGTAACCCCCTCCCCAGGAGACGTCTACAAAGAGGCGTCTACAAATGGGGAAAACTGTCACAAAGAACACATCAGCCAGGTGGATCATATTTAGCAAGCTCTCAAATCACTGATGAACAAATGTATGGGCTGATGAAAAGAACAGGCACTCACGCAGAATGAACACAGGTGGCCATCATTACTCAAAAAAGTGTTGAGCGTCCTTAGCCATCCGAGACATCTTCTCACCCCAGTGGGAATGGCCTCCAAGAGAACACACAAGTGGCCGCAAGCACTGGAAGGGTGTGGAGAAAGGGGGCCTTTGATTTGTTGTGTCTGACAACGTAAATGTGCAGCCTCAGTGGGGGGTCAGGGTTGAGGCTCCTCAAAAAACCAGAGCTACCCACAGAAACACCAAGTGAAAATCAGAACCCAGCTACACCACTCTTGGTACACACGTCTGGCGTATGTGACATCAACGCACCAGAGACACTTGCGCATCCCTTTTTAGTGCTATATTATTCGCAGTAGCTCTGAAATAGAACCAGTCCTAACATCCATCAATGACGGATAAAGAAAATGGCATGGTACACGTGATGAATTTTTCTTCAGCCATGACAACTGAAAACCACGACACCCGGCAGGAGAATGGGTGGAGCTGAGATCACACTGCACAGTGAGTCAGCTGCTGAGAAACGGCTACTGCACGCTCTCTCACGTACAATCTCGTGTGTGGATAAGGTCAGGAGAGTTACCTGAATGTAACAGTCCTACAGGGTATACAACACCTATCCTATTGCTATTGAATATGTTTAAAAAAAATGAATTAAAAAAATGGAAAACTCTAAGCTTGCTAGAAAGGAAGAAGCAAGCATGCTCACATTCCTGATGGGACAGGCAAATCTTTAACAACAGGAAACCACCCACAGACCAGGAAAAGACTAAAATGGCATCTCGGGAAAACATGGGGAAAAGGCTTCAGGGGAGGAAGTCTATAGATAGAACCTTTGGGAACACCCACGCTTCAACAGGATGGGCCATAGCTCAGTAGCCCATGGCAGGGCCGTCGTGCATGTGAGCAGAAGACAGGGCCTGCACAGAAACAGCCAAGAGAGCCAGCTGCGACAAAGGACAAACGGTAAGACCCAGGGCTGTAGGTGTGGCCTGAAGCAGGGCTCTGGCTTAGTATGGCTGAGGTCCTAGTTCAATCCCAGGGACACAATCTTGAAAGATGCAAGAACCAACAAGTGTCAGTCTGAGTTGAGTGACAACCCAGAGTGTACACCTATGCTCCAAGCACTCAGGGGACAGGGTCCACAGAGAGATGGCCGAGGCCAGGCCCGGGCCAGAGCACTGGCATTTCTGTCAACATTTCTGTCCCTAGCTGGCTTTCTACTGCTGTGATAAATACCACAACCAAAAGCAGCCCGGGGAGGAGAGGGTTTATCCCATTTCACAGCTTACAACCCATCAGTAAGGGAGGTCAGGACAAGTACGTGAGGCAGGGAACTAGACACAGGAACTGAAGCAGAGGCTGGGGAAGACTTCCTCTTCGTGGCCTGCTCAGCCTGCCTTTTATACAATCCAGGACCCACCCACCCTGGGGTGGTAATGCCCACATCAATCACTGATGGAGGTGGCTCCTCAGTTGAGGCTCCCCCTTGCCACAGAACCTTAGCTTGTGTCAAGCTGATAAAAAACCAGCCAGCATAATAGCAAGCATCCTAAAAAACAAAACACAAACGAACAACAACAAAACAACAACAACAACAACAAAAAAACCCAAAACCAAAAACAAACACTGGAAATCACAGAGTCTAAGTGGAAAACCAAGTTAGGGCGGGCAGCTTGACCCAAGCCTGGGTGTGTGAGAGCGAGGAGGGGCTGCTAATGGGTTTCAGGCTCCTTTCCAGCTGTTGGAATGTTTGAGAACCTAGATGATACACGGCACTGGGAGCACACAACGAAGAGGCACTGACACATGCCCTTTAAAGAGGCGAATTTCACATGTGAAATGCAAAGCAAAGCCGTTCAAAGGCCAAGGATGGAGCAGTTCGGAGTGGGCTCGAACGGAGAAAATCTCAGGACCACAGCCTCCTCAGAGCCATGCCCCTTGCTCGGTACACATAGAACTGAAGCACCAGGAGGCTGCGCTCTGTTAGTCCCCATAACAACCAGGATGTGCACAGAGCTCCTGCATCCTCCTCACAACTGTTCTATTAATACACACGGTGCACTTGAAACCGAGCTAAGCCAACATCACAAAGCAACCGAATTGCAGGGGTATAGTCCAAACACACTCTGATCAGATTTCAAAGGCTTCTAGCATTTTCCTCAACAGCAATACTAAGTTTATTTCTGTGGAATTCTTTTTAAGTCTTAAAAAAAGCAAATTGAATTTGTTCTGCCAACAAATACTTCAAAACACCACTATGGAATATCAGGGCTAACCAGACCTAAGTGATCATTAAAAACAAAAGGCTGAGGTGGGTACGGTGGCATGTGCCCGTAATCCCAGCGTTTAAGAGGTGCAGGCAGGAAGATCAGTTCAAAGCTAACCTAGTTGTACAGAGCTCAAAGCCAGCATGGTTATGGGAGACCTTCTTAACACACACACACACACACACACACACACACAAATGTGCAACAACAAAAACAAGGTGGGTGTGGTGACGCCTTTAGGAAGAGCCGGGTGAATCTCTGAGTCTGGGGCCAGGCTGGCCAGGCCAGGAAGGGCCATCTATGCTCTTTGGAGACTCTGTCTCCAAACAAATAAACAAACAAGCCAAACCAATGGTGGGAGGAGATAGCTTGAAAATGCTTGCCTTACAAGCCGGAAGACCTGAATTAAGTCCCAGAACCCATATGTGTGGTGGCGCATGTGTATAATCCCAGTGCTGAGATTACTGAGCCAGGCAACCAGGCAGACCCCTGAAGCTTGCTGGCCAGTGTGAAACCCTGCCTCAAAAACAAGCAAACAAAATATATAACAGGTGTACAGTGCCTGGGCAACACCACACCACATGAGGCTGTCTTCTGGTTTTACATGCACGTGTGCACACAGACCAAAACAAAAGGACCCCAAACCTCCAAGATTCAGGTGTGGGAGAGGGCCATCCCAACAGAGCCAGGTGTGGTACAGGGTCATCCTAAGAGAGGCACGTATAGCCCAGCTATTCAGAAGCTGAGGCAAGAGGATCATTTGAATTCGGGAGTCTGAATCTGGCTCAGGAGCACTCAACAACAACACAGACTCCTGCCTGCATTGCAGGGGCCACCTAGTGTGTCCAGGACACTAGCACAGAGAATTTAAAGCAGTCAGTAAAGGCAATAGACTAGAAGTGTGCGCATGGCTGAGACCACACTGGTCCAAGTGGAACTCTGGTGCTGGGGACAATGCAGCTGGCCACAGGCTGCGAGCTGCATGGGCCACACCAACCCCTGATTAAAAGGAAACCAAAGGGCTCAGGTAGCAGCAAAGAGCCAAACAGAAGGCTGTGAACCTGCTCCATGATCTCAGCTCTCTGAAGGAAATCACATGTAAAGTAACTTGTTTTATGCTACAGGGACATCATTCCCTGCTACTAGGTGCACAGGAGCATTAGGAGACATGACGCAGCAGAAGGCACTGCGCGTTATGAGCGGTGTTAGTCGTGGTGGGGAGATGGCAAAGCAGTGCTTGCTAAGCCCCGCGCTAGGAGACTGAAGCAGTGAGCAGCTTAGGATCAAGGAAAATGATAAAGACATACAAAAGAAACAAAAATCAGTTTGACAGAGAGCAAAAGGACCTAGCAAGGTTACCTGAAGTCTCCCCTCCATAAAAGCAATGAGAAGACTGGAGATGTCATCAGAACCAACTACTGAATTCTGGAAAGCAGCAAAAGGTGACAGCAGTCTGGAAATAATAGATTTAAGAAAGGTGGCAGGTGGGCGGGGGGAGCTGGCTCAAGTCCTGCAAACCTGAGCTTGGACCCCAGAACCTGCCTAAAAGCCTGGCGCTGATGGAGTACTGTAATCCTAGGATGGGGGAGGGGTTCACCAAAAGTGTGCAAGGCCAGCTAGCCTACCCTTCACAACAGCGGACAGAGAGACAGACATGAGCAAAGTAATTTCTCTTGTCCTCAAAATTAAAACCAAACCAAACCAAGCCAGGCCAGACTGGCAGAGTGCTTGCGTAGCAGATCGGGCCCTAGGTTTAATTCACAGGACTTATAAAGAGATAAAATAAAGCGAGGCACGGTGGACCATGCCTGTAATTCCAGCCTTGAGACTTGAGCTGAGGCAGGACTAGGGGTTCCATGCCAGCCCGGGGCCTACAATAAGAACCTGCCTCAAAAAGACTGGTGCTCAGTGAGCTGACGCACTGCAGTGCATAAGCTACCCAGAGCTGGGCATGAAATAAAGAGGAAGTGAGCAGCAGGCACAGGACAGGAAGCAGCAACACAGACAGACCGAAGGAAGCCCGCTACTGACGCTCAGACAAGGGCAAATTTGTAAAAACTCAAGATGTGTGGCAAAGCACTTCTACGTGACCGAAGGCCAATAGGCGAGTACAGCTCACTGAACAATGAAGGAGCACTCGGTTCAGCACACGGGGAGCCCCAGTGCTGAGGAGCACGGTGAACGAGATGGGAAATCCACTGAGCCCACAGCACAGAGAGGAGTCGGCAGACTGCAGACACAGGCTGCTTGAGATGGCCCAGGCTATGAAGTTCGTAGCTTAGCCCTTGCATTATGTTATTGTTCGTTTTGAATGTTAGGTGTGGAGACTGACTGGAGAGACTAGAAAGGAGAAGTGCAGTCTGTACACGTGATGCTGTTTGCCAAGTACCCAGCACAACTGTTTGGTCATACGTGTTTGGTATGACACAAAGGAATCCTGCCCTAATAACAGTTTTGAGACACACAAGAAGCCTAGTATGAAGATGTCATGACAGTACTTTGTGTGTTAATTTAAAAAGAAAAGATGCATCACAGAAACAACAACAACAACAAAAAGACAGGAAGGCAGGCAGGCACAAAGAAAGAGGCCCAAGCTATTATTCCCACACAATTAGGCCTGACTAAGATTAGCACATTCAAGACTCCTGTGAGCCCTCGGACTCTGCCTGCTGGTGACTGACGGAGACACAGATTATAAAGCCGCAATCCCTGCTTTTCCAAAGGCACACACCCTACTTTCTCTTAGCCCCTGTTTTAGGCAACACAGCTTGGGTTCGAGCAGTTTCTCTGTAAACCTCCACATTTCACGGGTTTTAAGACTTTTTGTTCCCTCCGGTGTAGGGAATCAAACCCATGACCTTGTACATGCTGAGCAAGGGTCTCACCCGCAGTACGAGGTCCTCACTCCCCAGCTGAGGGACTCAGTTTCTCACTTCTCAGTTATTGCTAATGAGTAACGTGAGATCCCTTTGTAACACTGTGACCTTGGGACTGAACACCCACGCACAGCCACGGGCCTAGGAGAGGCTGACTGCTCCTTACAGCAGAGCAGTGCACAGACTCCACAGCAGCGGAGCCTGGTGCACACAGCAAAGTTTAAACACGAGCACGCGGTGACTAGCTCTGCATCTTCACGTGCTGTGAGCCGACAGGATTGGGTCAGTCTGCGTCGTCTCTAGGACTGTGTGTGCTGTTCTGCATTGGACCTATGCTGTATCGGAACCCAGTGTGATATGCAATGTACTGTTGGCCAGAGTCAGCGTGGCCACACAAGCAATGCTCAGAAACAAATACACTTATTTCTTTCACTTGATGTGAGTCTAAAGACATGGCTGCTACTGACTTATTCATGTGTGTGAGCGAGTGTCTCTGTGTGGGCGAACTGACCATGGTGCCCATGGGGGGGGGGGGGGTCAGTTTTCTCCTTCTACCCTGCGGGTTCAAGGGATCAAACTCAGGCTGTCTGACACAGTGGTAAGTGTCTTTATCAAAGAGCCCTGGGGCCAGTTTGGGTTTATATGGTATATTTCAAAGGCCAAGTCTTACTAAAACCAAATTCTAAGACTCAGAAGCTAGTCAAACAAAGAACTTACTTAACACGTGAGACAAATGTTTATTAGAACAAAAATCACCCCTAAACATTTCTGCTCGAATTCCTAGTTCTTACTCAGTTGAGGCTCTCTCAACATAGAATCTTCAAGAGCTCAACAACTTAAATCAGCCAACTCATTTCCACCTTCCCCACTCGCAGAACTGCTGTTTTCACTGACTGTGAGTTAGAGTTCTGGGGTATATTTAACCCTTCACCTCTCTTTTTGTTGTTTGTTTTGTTTGAAACAGGTTTTCACTACGAAGACCAGGGTGGCCTAGAACTCACAGAGGTCTGCCTGCCAAAGGCCAGTGCAGCCCTGCGAGGCCTTCACCACCCTTAGGTAATTGGACTGACTCCAGTGTACCAACCGTGCATAGTGCTGCAGTAAGGGTCTTCATGTACAGCTCTTCCGTGTGAAAATAGACTAGACAAAAGAATTTATTTGCATTTAGTTCCTTCCCTCCTTCCTTTCATGCCAACACCCCTTGCAAAAGGACTCTAATGTTATCACCTGTCACCCATTTGAGTTTAAATTGCATGGTATGGTGAGGAAAATATTACTAAGTGGTGTTTGCTTCTGTGGCTTCCATATTCATGCTTTTGAGGCATATTACTAAATATGAACCAATGTGACTTATTTATTGCACCTCTTATTTGATCGGGTTCGTGCATTTACGGGTGCTCAGCCTTAGCAAATCTGTGCTGGGATTATAGGTACCAGGGACCATTCCTGGTCCCCGGGTCTGGCTATTGGTCATAGCGGCTCTATACGCTTCCTTGGTGCCTCTGATGCTCCGTGCTTACCTGTTTTTAAGATGTGCCTCTAGGTCACAGCGCTGCATTACATCTTGGCACATGGAAGAGAATGGACACAGAACCAGTAATTTGTCCAGAAGCTTATGGACCAGGATGCTAGATTTCTTACACAACTTGAAATGAAGCCGCTTGCGGTCCAGCGGACAGAAATCCTTCTCCTGCAGGAAGTTTCGGAGGCACTTGTGGCAGAACGTATGTCCGCAGGGCGTGTCGAGTGGCTGCAGCAGGGGCTGGAGACAGATGTGGCAGACGAGGTCGTCGTCCACCTCTCCCTGGTAGTTGTACAGGTGGTTTTCTCTCGCCCAGTGCTGCTGGCCACACTCGAAGCACAGGGGGTCTAGGGAGGAGGCCGAGGAGGCCCGCTCCACCGGCACCATCTCGTCACTGGTTGTTCCCATTGTGAATCAGCAGTTCTCGGAGCCTCATGGGTCCAACACTGGCCGGGGGGTGAAGGGGTGTTTGCCTAAATCCAAGTGCAAACAAATAAAAGTAATCAATTAAGACAGAAAACCAGACAAGTTTCCAATAAAAAGTGTATTAGAAACAAAGCAGTAATAAAAATAATAAAGGAAATTAATTTCCCCAGTGAGTGAGAAAGGGTCTCTCTGCCAAGGGCTGGACAAAGAATTTGCAAGCCAAAGCAGAGGCACACTATCACCCAGGGGAAGAGGCACAGCAGGAAGAGCAGCCGACTTGTGCTACTGACTGGTGCACCCTAGCACCTCATTGTCCCCTGGGACTCTCAAGGCTAATTAATCAATTATGCTGCCTTGCTCCTCCACCAACTGGTGTCCCCCTGCACATCGCTGTCCCCTGGGACTCTCAGGGCTCATCAGTCCCCAGGGCACCAGCAGTGTGGCCCTTGCTATCGGCTCGGCTCCTTACTCTGCCTGGGCTGGGCCTTCAATAAAGGCAGTGTCTCTATGCAGTCAAGGAGAATTCTGTTTGCCAATTAAAAGAAGAACACTTTGCGCCACATTACGGGCAAAACACATTTTAAAACATGTATGATTTGAATACTCTCCCTATGCAAAATAAAGGGAAAGACACATTCGACTGCACATCAAAATAACAACATTTCTGCAAACTCTGGAAACGCTTCTTATGCTAAAGGGGGAAAATGCTCCAATTCAATTAGACACATGAAGGAGGCTATAAATCACTTCTGTCCGTTCGCCCACTTCTACTTGGTCTTATTACTCAGAGCAGCTAGCGAGCTGTGCATGCGTGGCTTCACTAACATGACACAGCAGCCCCCACCTGCAGGCGAGGCCCAGAGGATGCTGGCCTCTGAAGGCCTTTGTCCTTACTGCTAAGGCACTAAGGGTTGAGAACTCAACTCCAAAGGCAACAGCTCCCTGCCTCCCCCTTCTGCAGATACTGGCAGAGCCTCCGATGTTTGCTGAAGAGTGAACGTGGGCAGGAGAGGCAGAGAGGACAATTATAGAGCCCGTCATAAAAACTGCATGGGATGAGCGCTCTGGGACATAAAGTCAAGGGCAGAACAGGATAAGAACGCAGGAGAGACTGGGAAACTGGCTTCTGATTGTGGTTGGCTTTGTGGTTGGGAATATTTTTTAAAGGTGTGTGTGTGTGGGGGGAGCAACCAAAAACAAAAGTCATAAAAACTGTGCTGCTGAGTTGTGACAGGAAGCATCAGCCAGAGCAGGGATGTGGGTGTGGGCGTGGGATAAAGGCATCTCAGGAGAAAAGCACACCACACAGCCACACAGCCACAGGGCACAGCGCACAGCCAGGACACGGGAAACAGGCAAAACATCTCAGGCACGAAACGCTCTTGGGAAATCTAAAACTGGGAGCCCCTTCCCTAGAACAGAAAGGCGGTGGTGCCACATGGATTCCCTGTGCTTCCTTTTTTTTTTTTTTCCTTTTCTGAGACAGGGTTTCTCCATATAGCCCTGGCTGTCTTGGAACTCGCTCTGTAGACCAGGCTGGCCTTGAACTCAGAAATCCGCCTGCCTCTGCCTCCCAAGTGCTGGGATTAAAGGTGTGCGCCACTACCGCCCCGGCTTTCCCAGTGCTTCCACAGTGGTAGTTTCTCCAAGTCACATGCTAGCATTTGCTATTTATTTATTTAGGGTGTGCCTGTGCGCACCGCACATGTTGAGATCAGAGAACTTACAGGGCTCAGTTTTCTTTAAGCAAGTGGAATCTGGGGATTGAAGTGAGGTTTCCAAGCCTGGAGGCGGGCACCTGCTAAACCACGTTGCTTGCCTGTCCATGACTGGTATTTTATGTAGAGTATTCATTTTTAAAACAACATAAAAACTGGACAGAGTGGTGCACACTCAGAATCAAATACACCTACTTCAGCAAATAAATAACAAATATCAGATGTAAGGGATGTAACAAGGCTGGCCATGACTGGGGGCAGGGTCTGAACACGGCAGTTGCTCTGTCAGTGGAGATGCACAAGGTGAAGGAAAGTGACGGCGCGAACCCAGAATTCCCGCAGCCTCTGTTTCCCACCTCGTTCGCAAGAAAGCTCTCATATCCTTTGCTCTTCTCTGATGTGACAGTGTTTATTCTAAGTTTTCTTTTCCTCAAGAAAATATATGGTACTGCTAGCCTCCCACATAATGACTAAGACAACACTTATCTTAAGACTATTATGTTTTAGCTGTTCCCTAAGTCTCTATCTTTAGTTCTTTATTTTCGTTTTATCACAAAATCTTTTCATGAGGAAAATTAACATAATAACAACTACATTATCTCCACCCACAAAACATGTCTTTGCTGCCATGAAATAAATGCTGAAATAAATGCTCGTTTGAACTTGCAGCACTATTAGGAGCACAGACCCGGGAGTGGGCCTGGGGCGGGGGGGGGGGGGGGGGGGGAGGGGTCAAGTCCTTGCTGGCCACTGACCAGACTCAAGACCTCCTGTGTGTCAGCTGGTGACAAGGGGCCACAGGAAGACCAGTAAGCACCATGCGTGCCCAAAGCATTAGCTATTGATACAGTAAAACTGGGACCAGTCTGACATTTGTTCAACGCTAACAACTTACAATTAGTGAGAGAAGAAAACCCTAGTTCTTCCTCGATTCCAAACGGTGAATGGTGAACTAAGTGATTTCAGCAAGAGAGAGGAGGATTTCATGAGGTGAGTTCTGTGCAAAGGAAGGCAGGCCTGGCCCCACTTCCCAACCCCCATTGTGCCCATCAGCAGGCCTAACAGGGTCTCCCCCCGACCCCTTTCTGCCAGAGTCCACCATGAGCTTTACACACTTCTCAGGGTTAAGCCATGTGTCTGAGAATCTCCTAACTGCCCTAGCGCCCGGAGCTTGGTCCTAGCATGATGGCGTTGGGAGGTGTCTAACAGAAGTGTTCAGGTCACTGAAGATATACATATACCTGGCAAGAACGGAAAGCAACCATGCAAGACCCTGGTTAGTTCCCACGAAGGTGAGCAGGGCCACCCACAAGCTTAGGCTGGAGAGAAGGAGCAATGGTTAAGAGCCTTTCTGCTCTTGCCGAGGACCGGGGTTCCATTCCCACCACCCACAAGGTGGCTCGCAACCATCTGGAACCCCAAGGGCTCAGGCTCCCTCTCAAGCACACACAGTGCACATAAGAGCTGGCAATGCCCGGTGCTACCAATCATGCCAACCGGGACACACATCTGCAGTCCCTTTGACTCACCAAGGCCAGCATCTGAGACTACACCCCTCCTTGTCCTCCTCAGCACACTGTCCTCCGTGAAGTCCCCTCCCCTGCCAACTCTTGGGGTGACTCCTTCCCCACCAGCAGTTACCACCTCTTTACACGCCCTCATTTTATTTCTACATAAGGTGTTTGCTTATGTATCTTATTTTGTCTCTTCCAGGAGGGGAAAGGATGTTCCTTTTTAAAAATGTCTCCATAGTTTGTAATTTTTAAGTCTGTTGAGAGTCTCAGGCGCCCTGGTTGCCCTATCCCACCCTCTTTATCTCCCTCTTGCCTCTTGTCCCCATTCCTCTCTACTAGTCCCTTTCCCACGTCCATGTCCTTTTGCTTCTTTTTGTGGCTCACTGAGCTTACCTGACCTGGGTTTGGATCTACCCACTGGGGCCCGGTGGCTCAGCAGTGGGCACACAAACACAGTGCCTCCCCCAGGATCGCTTAGCCAACAGGCAGTATGGCCGACTGCTGACAGGCCCATTTCAGGACGTCACAGGGCCGGGGAAACCACGGCTGCCCTGGCTGTGTGCTGTGGAAGAGAGCGCTTCACAGCCCTCCTCCCGCTCTTCTGTAATGTTCCTTTAAGAGCGGGTGGCATGAATGCCCTGTTTGGGACTGCCACGTGACCGTGGCTTATTCTCAGCATCTTGAGCAGCCATGTTCCTCTGCGTTCACTGCCAAGCGAAGCTTCTTCGACCGAGGGTGGTAGCAACAGTGGTCTGTGGCTGTAAACCAAACCATCTAGAAGGAGCCTGGAGCTAACAGCAGCAGTGAGCTCCCCCATTCCACTTCTTGGTACATACTATGCACTAATGGAAACCTTACAAGAGTGTGAAGGGTGTGAGTGACTGTGCAGGCCCACAGGAGGAAACTGTATGTTTGTGCCTCCACAGAGCACTGGGGCTGACCCTGCAACTAACTTACAAAGACCAAATGCTGCCCATTTATCTCAAAGGCTAAGGAAAAGGTTCCCCACGAAGCAAGCACTGCTCTCCTTATAGTTCACATGGCCCGCAGCTCTGACAGCTGCCTTTCAGGTTGTGAAACTGTTTGAGCTCAAGATCCCGTCACCCACTCTGGAAGTTCAGCAGTATATGAAAAAACCAAACAAAAACAAAGAGAGAAACTTCCCAGCTACCACAGGACACAGCGCTTACAGCCCTGTGCATCATGACAGAGAAGCAGAAAAAACTAACTTCCCACAAAAATCTGCCCGAGAATGTTGAAATGGCTCCACTCAGAAGGAGAGCAGCGGAAGGGAGGGACCACAGACCCCGCCACAGCCAAGCAGCTGCACCATGGAACGCTGCTCGGTGATTGGGCCCATGGCGCTGTGATAGTGGAAGATGGCAGGCAGGTCCTTTACAAGGAAGGCCTGGTGGTGCCCTGGTCCCTCCTTCACCACAGAGGGAGCATATCTACTCTGCCGTGGCACTTCCACCCCTTGCCCAGAGTAGCAGGCAGACCGAAGTGAAGCTCTCAAACTGTGGCACAATGATGAACTGATTGTCTCTGGTATGGGATACATTGAACTCAAGCAATAATGGGGAGGCCTTCCTAGAGCATAGTTCTACCCAGGGCCTCTTTCTGCCTGAAGAAACATCTGGATCCTTGGCTGTATAAAAGTAGTTAGCATGTTATATGGGAACTTCACATAAATTCTACTCTTGATCAACCTTTCTTTCCTAACACACAATACCGAGAGCTAGGAAACCATCAATAATAAGTTTCAACAGTTCCACAGTTACGGTTTTCTCACTTTTGTGTCCAAAACTACTTTAGTGCATCCAGCTAGCTACTCATCTCCTGTCCCCTCTCTCAGCAATATAAGAAGAATCAGTCAGGCAGTGGTGGTGTACTCCTGTAATCTGTAATCCTAGCACTCTGGGAGGCAGAGGCAGGCAGATTTCTATGTTCAAGGCTAGCCTGGTCTACAGAGTGAGTTCCAGGGCAGCCAGGGCTATACAGAGAAACCCTGTCTCAAAAAAACCAAACCCAAAAAAACAAACAAAAACAAGAAGAAGAAGAAGAAGAAGAAGAAGAATCACTTTAGACTTATTTTTAAGTTGCTACTTGTCATTAAATGTACCCCTATTTAATAATCTACAAAATTTAGTAAGCTGAACAAACAAAATGCTAGACACTGTGAAATTAAAGCTCAGAACTCTATGCCAGTTGGGCCATGTGGTCACTCCATAAAGCACTCCTTCATCACCACACTCATCCACTGTGTGATTCCTGATCACACACCCTGGTACCTCGGCTTCCGTCTTTAACCAGTAGCTGTGGCCAAAGAGTTATTGGTCATATATACATACAAACCCAGGGCGATTTAAACGATCTTTATTTATCGCCATCATTACTATGTGTGTGCACAAGCACGTGTGAAAACACACCCACACACTCACTGTTCCACAACACACGTGTGGAGGTCAGGAGTGTTCCAGAATCGGTCTTTTCTTCCAGCTTTGGATAGGAGCTGATCTCAAGCATCGGGCTGTGTTTCGAAAGCCCCTGAGCCATCTTACCAGCCCACTCCACAGCAATTTAATTCAGAAGTGCTTATCATCTTTTTTTTTTTTAAAGGACTGCATTTATTATTTTATGTATCTGAGTTTTTTGCCGGTATGTATACAGGTATAGTACACGTATGCCTGGTGCCCAGAGGCTTTGAATGGCTGTTAGCCAGCATGTGTGTGCTGGGAACCGGATCTGTGTCCTCTGTAAAAGCTGCAAGTGCTCTTCATCACGGAACTATCTTTCCAGCCTCAATTGTGTTATCGAAGTTCAAACTCAGCTATACATCAAGTTTGAGGCCAGTCTTCTATATATTAGATCCTGTCTTTAAAAAGCAAAAACAATACAAATGCACACAAAAAGTCTCTGTGGAAAGAATGCTATTGCAGAGGAGCCCACAGCACATGGCTCCTTCCCAGGGCATGCCTTGCCAGCCTGCTGAGCAGTGGCATTCCTAACATCTCAGACAATGCCACAGCCTCACTGGCATCCCATAATATACAGTGGAGAGGGGCAGGGCACTGTGGTACCCGATGCCTTGGTTTTATCGACGTTATCTGCTAAGGTGATATAATGTATTTAAATGCTGCTTTATAAGACACTCAAAGGTAAGGGTTCAAATTTTAATCAAACAATCGCCTACTTTCTTTCAGCAGATGAAAGCTTTCAAACGCTTAACTCCTAGGAGAAATCCTTTAAAAATTATCTTCAGAGAGCTGACAAATTATTTAAGGCTTTAAATGTCTCAATGTCTATTTCCTATAATTTTGACTCAAAATTGCACAAGGTAGGAAAGGTCATCGAAGAAGTGGTGATTTGAGTTAGGGCCCTAGGTTTGAAAGCTCAGCTCTGCCGGTCACGTCACTGATCCAAAGTGCCACTCAGACGCCTGCCAATCTCGGCCCGTGCCTGTGAAGCAGAGACAGCGTCGGGACATGACATCACTGTGCAGTAATGTATCACTGCCACAGAGCATCTCGGGGCCAAGGTAGCACTGATGGGAGAGGGTGACTAGGAGGCTCACACGGGACTCCTGGTTCTGTGCCACGAGGCCTCGCCTGCCCCATCACATGACACCTGTAAAGGGGCTGCCAATCTAGAGCACCAAGTCACTCGCACACCGAGCTCCATCAGTCTAGAGACTGGTTCAGCCACACAGTCCTTTCATTTTGGCCCAATAAGGAGCACTCAGTTTTCTTTCCTGCTATCCACTGTCACGTCGCCACGGAACCGATCTAAGTCCAGTCTGTATGGTGGCTTTCCTTTCTCTCTTGCGCTTGTTCTGTGGTCACTAAACATCTGACCTGAAAATTCCTATTTTCACAGCTAAGAGCCACATACTAAGGAGTGGTGGGTCACACAACGGGACACTTCGGTATGTCCATCACAGCATATAATGTAATGGTAACACTATACTATTACTATTACTATAATGTAAACAAAAATAATTTTCTCAGCCAGGTGGTGGTGGTGCATGCCTTTACTCCCAGCACTTGGGAGGTGGAGGCCGGTGGAGCTCTTATGAGTTCAAGGCCAGCCCAGTCCATGAAGTGAGTTCCAGGACAGCCGAAGCTACATAGTCTTGAAGAAAAATTACCATCTAAAAATAATAATATTATTATTTCTCCCAGACTTCCCACTTAGGGTGCTTTGTAGGAACCTCAGCTATTGACAACTATTTCAAAGGTGTCACAGGAGATCAGTGGCAGCAGAAACAGATCTTCCATGGCAGAATTTACCAGACTCAACCTCACATTTTCCATTTAAAGAACAAAAGCTACAGAAGAAGCAACTTGCCCCCCCCGGCACGCAGAGTGGAATCAGCAAGATGCTGCCTTTCTGCAATCAGAGCCACACGAGGCAACACGGGAGGTGGAAGTAACCCATCGGGATGGGCTCACGGGGGCAGTATCCGCTCATCGGAGGTAGAGGGAGGTTAAGACTTCATTACCCTCACTTAAACGCCACAGCTCTCAAAGTGACTCGATGACGCTGATAATTAGAAGAACAGACCTATGCTATTCAGTTTGTTCCCGTAACAGCTTATAGTCCATGAGACTCATCTGATCAAACGGCTTTGGACCAGACTTCAAAGGCCTCCCCGTGATTCCCCATAGCAGCCCAGGCGCTCAGGTCAGGGATCCTGCAGGCCTAGGACTTACTCTGAATGACTTGCATGTGTCAGCGGAGGGCCTGCGGAGGCGGAAAGCGAGCAGTCAGAGTCTACAGCTCTACAGCGGGAGAGAGAATTCTCACTGTGCCACAGTGCAGCATCCATGCAGACACGCCACAGACACAACAGCCTTTTAAAATAAACATGACTAATGCTCCATGATTGGAAATAGAATGTTTGCTGTCAGACCAGAAATACAAAGAGGCAGGATGCACCCCAATTACATTAATTTCCCAATTTTCAGAACCCATTCAAAGCTCCAGGTTTTATGTTATTATTTCCACAAATGATTACACCAATTTACTTTTTTTTTTTTTTGACACCTCTGCTAGGTAACTTTCACAAACAAAATATATTCAAAGCAAAAATCCTTGTCTCCATTCTCTCTTTCATTCTTTTCTCTTTTTCCCACTCACTGAGGATTTATGAAGTCTGTTGCGGCAGTGCATACCAGCAGTGCCAGCATTGGAAGGCTCAGGGGAAGGATAATAAGTTCAAGGCCAGTTTAAGCTGGAAAAGTAAGACCTGCCTCAAACACCCCTTCCCCCGACAAACTAGCTCAGACTCTCCTAGGACTTCTGGCTTAGTAGTGATAAAGGTTTAAAGAAACAAGAAACTTCTGCGGGGACAGCATAAGGGTAAGATGCAGCTGCTAGAGTTTCCTGGTATCATGGAGGATCTGCAAGGATTCGCCACCCAAGGAATCAGATTTTCATAAGGTTTACAAGATTGGGTTTTTGTTGTTGCCACCAGAGATTGAGTCATGGTCATTTCTGAACTAAGTTTGTGTTGTGGCGGCTCGTCTGGGTTCAAGAAAGGTACTATGGCCAAGTGTGAGTTTGCTAGAGGTGTACCACAAAGGCTGTGGGGGATTTGAAGCACAGGGTTGGCGTGGTAGTGACCCGCCTGTGGGAACCTAGTAAGCTGGGTGGAGAGATTGTGGTTCTGAGTCAGAGCCTCCACGAGATAAAAACAGGTTGGCCATTGCCCGCCAGTGCATGGCCGGCTTCGCCCACTGGGGCAGAGAGTTGCCTGCACAAGGGCAGGAACGTGCCAGTTTGTTTTTAATATTTCCTGCAACATTTGGTTGGAGTATTGGTGCAGATAAATAACACATGTGTGGCATCACTTTCTTAATGCTGATATATGCTCAATGCCTCATGATGCAATACAAATATATTCTTACCACTGAACTGTACCTCAGCCTTGTATTTTAAATGCTGTAAACTCAAGCTGTACAGATCACACAAAAGCAAGGGAAACAGAATCCTAAAGGGCAGCTAGCTTTGAATAGGGCAGTCAGGAAGGCATTGGGCTAAAATTCTTCTGACTGGAAAAACAAAACAGGGGCTGGAGAGATGGCTCAGCAGTTAAGAGCACTGACTGCTCTTCCAGAGGTCCTGAGTTCAATTCCCAGCAACCACATGGTGGCTCACAACCATCTGTAACAGGATTTGATGCCTTTTTCTGGTGTGTCTGAAGACAGCAACAGTGTACTCATATACATAAAATAATAAATAAATCTTTTAAAAAAAAGAAAAAAGAAAAACAAAACAAAAAACCCAAGCATGTAGACAGTTGCTTGGGATTATTTTATGTGTGGGGGTGTTTTGCCCACATAGGTGTCTATGCACTACATGAATTTGCTGTGTTGGCTCAGGCCAGAAGGTATTGGATTCCCTGGAACTGGAGTTACAAATGGCTATGAGCTGCAGTGGGACTGCTGGAAAGAACCCGGGTCCTTTGCAAAGGCAGCTGGTGCTTTGAGTTGTCTTTTCAGCCTCCAGAAAAATATTTTCCAAAGGTAACGCTTACAGATATCAATTCAAGAGTAACAGGGATTGAAACATTTTTTGGGGGGGGAGGGAAACCCATACATTGCTCACAGGAATCAAACTTGTGCTTACTATCCAGAGCAGTAGCTCTCAACTTTCTCAGTGCTATGAACCTTTAATACAGTTCCTCACATGGTGGTGGCCCTCAACCGTAAACTTTTGTTGCTGCTTTATAACTGTAATTTTGCTACTGCCATGAATAGTAATGTAAATATTCCAAAGGAGCTGCAAGCCACAGGTTGAGAACCACTGATCTACGGGGTAGTTTGTGTAATATATATTCTTTTTTACTCTGGTCTGGTTATTTTGGGTAGTTTTTTGTTTGGTTGGTTTTAGTTTTGCCTGTCTTGTTTTTAGTTTGCCCACAGGAAGTAACTGAACAGTGGTGACAAAAGAGAAGCAGGTAACTCAAGAACCAAGACAGTATGGTCTAAGAAAGTCAGCGGAACTGAGGAGAAAAAGCATGGGATGGGGTGGGGGGAGGGCAGATGTGGCTGTTCAACTTCTGATCACATTATGACAGTCACACCCCTGAGCTAATCACGGCAGTGGCTGGTGGGGATCCCTCCGGGTAGACCGGGGTCTCTCACATGCAGGCCTAACAGAAAGAAGTACTGGAGTGATATAAACAAAGAATTTAGAAAAGAAGAAAAGAAAAGAAAAGAAAAAGAAATACTGGGGTGAAATGAAGGTGGGGAGGGTAACCCTTAAGGAAGAATACTTTCATTTTCGAAGTTATTGAGACATGAACTTTCTTTATGTAAAGAAGCTGAGGAAGTTTGCCAGGGGGATAGGGTATTAAACAGGAGGCCCTAAGAAAACACAGGGACATATGTAATAAAGCTTTATATGAAGGGAGAAGTACGGTCTGCTGCTGTGGTGGTGATGACAACGGAGGTCAGAGGCCGTCACTTCTCCTACTTTCATTTCCTCCGAGAATGTGATTTCTACCTACCCCACTGGTGCAGTTCCTCACACAGCTGCCTCTGCCTTGGCTGCTCTCCTAAGTCTTTCTTGAACTTTACCCCGGGAGTCGTTGCTTTCACAATCAAAACTCTGTGTCAAGGTCACCAGTGAATTCCACGTTGCTAAATCCATTGCTTAATTCCCAGTCCTAATCTTATTTGACTGCCTTGTCTGCAAGATTTGACACAACTGATTATGTCCTTCTGCATGAAACCCTTGCGTTTGGTCTCTCCGAGTCACATGCTCCTAATTTCTCTCCAGTCGCTCTTCCTTGGCTGTCTCCTCATCTCCAAGGACTTCTCACTGGGAAGCATCCCATCGTGGGACAAAACTTACCTATCTACTCTCCTGTCGGGGATTCTTTGGTCCAGTGCTTATTCATGCGGTGTGTACACCCGCCTCCTGAATTCCAGTTGAGGAGCTGTCTAGCCAGCGTCTGTCTCTCAGAGGTTGTGTAGAAACTTTAGCTTCCCACGTCTAAACCTGAGCGCCACCCTTAAACCTGCTCTCTTTCAAGTTTCTCTGTCTCTGTCACTCAATTTCTACCTTCCCAGTTGTGTAGGCCAAAAATCCTGGAATCACCCTTGACTCTTCTCTTGTCATCAGCAAATCCTATCATCCTCAGAAGCAAACCATTTTGAAGCTGCCTTGACACGTATTTGAAATTGCGTCATTTCCCGTAGCAGTTCTGTCCAGCATGGCTCCCTCGCCTCATCACAGGCTTGGATGGCTTCAGGAGGCCTCTCCCCGTTTCTACCTTTACCTGTTACTTTATTCTCCACACAGAGTCATCTGTTAGAGGCAAAAGCCCATGGTGTCAATCCCTTCAAGGTCGCTTTGAGGACTTTCTGCTTCCTGTTTTTGTTGCGCATGGAAAAGATCTGCTGTTCCACCAAATAATCATCAAGTCAGGGGAGGCGAGCAGCATACGGACCCAGCATACTGACCCTGCATGCCGGCCCACAGAGGAAACTGAGGACACCAGGTCGGGAAGACTATTCCTCTGACAACCGCTTTAAAATCCCTTCGCCGCCCCAAGACACAGCAGACACTCACTAGCTTATCTTACAGTGCAGTAACTCAGGGGCATCCCCTTGAGTGCGAGTGTGGAGACATGATAGTAGAAGTCTCCTGGGGTGCACCCCAGCGACCTTTGCCTTAAGCAATAAATAATAACGATCACATCCTATGCAGAAGCATGATGGGAAGTGTGATACAAGCTTGACCAGGGAGAACACAGCTCCACCTCTGCCTGTGCGGCCACCAGGGGACTAGGTCCCTACCTTCCTGGGGAATCTCTCAAGGGAGTCGATGTGGGGAGGTAACAGTTACTGACTGCTCACTGTGTGACAGGCCTGATGAGACCAGATGAGGTTACAGGTGTAACCCACATGATGGCACCAAGTTGGGATCACTGTCACCTTCTTCCTTACTGTTCAGATGAAGAAACTATAAGAAACAGTAGGCAGCTTGCTAAGATCCCAAAGCTGTGGCTGATGAAAATGGGACTCAAATCAGGGAGTCTGATTTCGTGATTGCAAGACACACACACACACACACACACAAACGTGCGTAGACTTTAATCAAACAATACACAGAGATTGCACATGGTATGCTTTATAAACACATATGTACCACCACACATACATATATACATATATATTTTACATAAATAACTGGATGGCAGACCCACAGGCAAATTATTTCTTTTATACTGTTAGCATCTGAGTGACAGGTTTTTAGAAGAAACCACATACTCCTATTAATACAAGGGCCACAATGCTAGAAGGAAATTGACATTACTGATTTACATAATATACTTTTAAAATGTGTGTGCATGCATCTCTGCGTACCATGAGTAGGCCCCAAAAGAACATTGCACACTGAAGTTACAAATGGCGGTGTGCCGCCCGAGTGGGGGCTGAGATTAAAGGTCCTCTGCAAGCCCCCTTTACAACCATAAATCCGACAGCTGTTTCTGCATTTGGATAGCAAAATCAACCTGAATGAGAACAAAACTGGGTAACAGCTCAAGTCTTGAGCATTTGCTCGACTCCTCCAAAATCCACCCAAAAGCACTCACTAATATTTGCCTCAGGGCACAACATTTTTCAGATACAAAAGGGTCCTCAAAGAAAGGTTTTAACCAGGCTTAGGGCTTTCTTCCTAGGCTTTGCACATACAGACCTCAGTCAAGACTCTTTCTTCACTTAAAACAAACCCACCAACTACGGCCACTGAATTGTAATCACTCAGCATCTAGACTCTCGCCTGGTCTTTTTGGGTTAGTGGCCCCAGGTTATACACCTAAATGGTTACAAACCACTACCTGGATATCTCCTAGCATTCTCTAAGCAATCTGAATTTCTGTTTCTAACAAACATTCAATTACATAAAGGTCAACTGGCAATGTGTATTTACAAACAGTGATAAAAGAAACCGTAGAAGCCATAAAGTCATCAAACAGAAGTAGCCAGGACTTGCTTTTGTCAAGTCCAGTTGCTTTCCAGAAAGCTATTTAGTGGGTGGGTGTTCTCTGCTTCCTGGTCAGTTGTCACATGAGCAATCTCAGTCACACTCTGGGCCCGCTACAATCTAAACTGTTTGGTTTCCTGACCATGAAAACCGAAGGTTCTGTCATAAACCAAAATGGCCCCTCTCAAAAGCGGTTTCTGTCTGGACCTCAGAGCTAGGTGGCAGCAGGGCTGGGGGAGTATCCACCGGCCATGTGGACCCAAAGGATGAGACTGTGCGGAGCCAGGAATCAATCTGATCAGTGGTGCTTGCAGTTTGGGTCGGAGAAGCTACAGTGGGTGGCTATGACTGCAGAGATGGCTAACTGAGCAGTGACGCCACTGACTGAGAGTGAACCCACGGACTGGACAAAGCTTGGTTCTAAACAGGACTTCCACCCAAGCCTGGACACTGCAGAAAGCAGTAAGAGCAGAGGAAGGGCTGAGTGACATGGAGCGCGGCACTCAGGCTCGCTAGGAGTGCCCTCTCTTGAACCCATAGCAGAGTGCTTGCTCACAAGCCCCTACCCTCCTCTGGAGGACACATGGGCAGTTAGAGGTTGATGGGAGACAGTGAGACATTTTCAGGACCTCAGACATCAGCGTGGTGCTCGTGCTCCTGTGAGTGATCGGGCACGTGGGCTGAGGGACATGGCCTTCATGGGATCATTGGTCGCAAACAAGCACAGGACATGCAAGTAGGAGGAAAACTGACCAAGAAGGGGACCAATCATCGTGGGCGGAAGGGGACAAAGGAAAGGGTGTGAAGAGTATATATGTTAAATATACACGCAAAACATCATAACAAAATCAAGTATTATATATAATTAATATAAGCCAATAAAATTAAAACAATGAAAATTATTTTAATAGAAAAATTTTCCACAAATTTAGGGGGAAAGTGAGCATTTGCCACCCCTTTTTTCAAAGTAAAGCGCTATGATTTGGACTTCAAACCCAAGAAACATCTATCCAAACATTTAAACTTTCATGCATTTGGTTAACGGGAGAAAACACCATCTGAAGACTACTACAGAAATCCTGGCAATCTTTTGGGTGCTGTTTCCATGGAAACATCAAGATGAAGAACCCATAGCATTATCTTGTTTCTTCTCATCAGTTAGCTAGCATGGTACACGCCAGGTGCGGAAGTTAAACCCAGGAACATTCACAGGTCACTCAACAAACATCAGCTGATTACATGCTGCAGGCCAGGCACCAAGCTTAAGAGATAGGGTCGCTTTGACTAAGCAAATAGTCCCTGCCCTCACAGAGATTAGTCTGGTACAGAGACTTTAATTAGATGGTGACACAACAGAAAGATAAGGCACATACAATTTAAATTTTTTAGTAGCCACATTCAGGAGAAACAGATGGTATCCACTACAATATGTAACAATCTTTAATCTAATATATCCAAGAGTATCAGTTACTGTGTAACCACTATGTGAAAAGAATACTGAACTATCATAATACTTTCTTCATGCTAGGATTCTGAAATCCAATATTTATTTTAAAATTTTATAGATTTGTTTGCTTGTTTGTTTGTTTGCTTAAGACAGGGTTTCACTGTGTAGTCCTGGCTGTTCTGGAACTCACTCTGTAGACCAGGCTGGCCTCAAACTCAGAGAGATCCACCAGCCTCTGCCTCCTGAGTGTTGAGATTAAAGGTGTGTACCACCACCACCTGGCTAGGTTTATTAATTTTTATCTTATGTGCATTAATGTTTTGCCTGCATGTATGTATACGCATCATGGGAGAGCCTGTTGGATACCCTGAAACCGGGGTTATGGATGGTTGTGAGTCACCATATGGGTGCCTGGATGAACCCAGGTCCTCTGTAACAGCAACACGTACTCTTGACTGCCGAGCTATCTCTTCAGCTCTGCATTATCCTGTCATATCCTGTCACTGTCACATTCCAATTGGTACTACCTAAGTTCAAACACTGGACAATCCTCTAGGGTTCTGCTACTGTCCTGGGCAGAACAGATAACAGAGAGACAGAGACAGAGAGACAAAGAGAGACAGAGAGAGAGACAGGAGAGAGAGAGAGAGAGAGAGAGAGAGAGAGAGAGAGAGAGAGAGAGAGACTATGCATAGTAGGGAAAAGTTCCTTCTTTCAATAAACTCAGAACTGACCACCAGACTAACCCAGAGGAGGAAAGCGTCTGGGCACAGAAACAGGCATACAGTAGAGTTAGTAAGTGGGGAGCCTTGAATAATGCAGTGGGCGGCAGACTGCCAGATGCTGAGTGTGTGCAGGATTCTTCCTCCGCCTCATATGCCACAGGACTGGGTAACTAAGTCAGGGACAGGCATGGCTGACACGGACAGTCCTGCCTCTGCTGAGCTGGGTGCCTGTGTGCTCAGACGGTGGTGGCCACTGCTGCAGTAGTTTTGGGAGTGCAGAGCACCTTGTTCAGCCTCTGCAATATGCTAATACCCAGAATCGTGGCTTCCTGACTCTGCAGTTTGGCTTGGGACATGTCTTAAGTTTAAGGCAACCTGGCCCAGTCTCGGTAGCAAGGAGCATGTGAAACTTTAGTGGGTTAGATCTTGGTTACTTCCAAAACAGGGCACAATGTTAACTCTCCCAGAAGCACAGAAGAGAGAAAGCTATAAAAGTGGAAGTTGAGGGCAGTGGCTGGAGGTGAGGTGTTGAACAATGGGTACCAAACCAGGTTCTGCTTTTCTCATTCTCTCATACCGCTCGAAATACCAGGCTTCACCATACCAGACCCCGCTGGTCTTTTCTGTGGTAGCCTACTGGTTAAAATCCACAGTCACACAGTCACACAGTCACACACACACACACACACACACACACACACACACACACACACACTCTTTCATTTTAAAGCATTCCATCTTTCTTCCTCCTCCAACAACTCAGAACCCACTTCCAATGACTTAAGTGTTTCCTCACTACTCCACAAGATCACTTCTTGTAATCATTTCCTATGAACAAGCCCTCTGAAGAAACACCATCATTTTACAGATGAAGATGGGGCTGAGAGGTTAAAGGTCGGGCTGAAAGTGACTCAAACCCCAGCCAATTTGAGTCCATGTCCCTGATACCCAACACTGGGAAACTTCCCAGAGTTCTCTTCCTTTTCCCTGTCAGTAAAGAAAGCCATGCCACAGGAGGAGGTGACCCAACTGAGAAGCCACATGGAGGATATAGCTGAAGACCTCATGATGAAAGCGATGATTGGCCCAAGGAAAGGCATATATACTGATAAGCGGAGGACACTGCTCTGCAATCTCAGGTAGCTAATAATTTTATATAATTAGCAGCAGAGATAAACTCTCAACAGTTCTCAGACAGGCGTGAGTTCGCATGCTCAGGATAAACATCAGCAAGGGAAAGAGAGACAAACTAGACAATAGCAATCCTCCATGAGCAAAATGGGCCCTTTAGTATTCCCCAGACAACTTACCATGAGGAATTCCAGCACACAACAAACTATCTTGATCTGAACTCTCAGAGAGGGTGGCACAGGTTACCCAGGAGCCAGCTGCGGAGTCAGTGTTCAGTGTCCTGACTAGAGTTCTGAGACAGGCTGCCCCAGGTTCCCATGTGTCCTGGGGAGTCACCCACAACCACACTTTACTGTCATTTAAGCTCCCTGTCAATCCACGCTTCCAAACCTTCTCTAGAAACCCAGAAGTCTCTGGTGTCTCTTCTTTAAAGGCGAGTGTGGCCATTCTAAGGTAGCGTCTAATCATGAACACTGAATATTCTTTCTTTTCCACAGTTCTTTTATTCAGCAAAGCTTTTTCTTCATGTGTTTTTTGAGTTATTTTTTCTTTCTGTCAGGGTCACACTGTGTAGCCCTGGCTAGCCTGGGACTCCTTATGCAGACCAGGTTGAACTTGAACTCAAAGAGGGCTGTGACTAACCACACACCCACCATTCCCCACTCGGAGAATGTTTGAGAACCATCTATTCCTGACATGTAGTAATCAGTGTTCCCTCCAGTCACTTAGGAGTTCCCTGTGACAATATGCTCCTTACAGACACACAACTGGATGTTTCCATTTTTGGTGATTATGAACAAGAGCTTCCGTGAACCTATATTTTCCTTTCTCTTGGGTGAATACTTCAAAGTGGAAGGGCTGAGTCACAGGGCTTGTGCTTAATCTCCTACGCAGTTCTAAGACCTGTCCCCAGAGATGTTTACATTTCCAAGGATAAGCTCATATCTTAGCCAGCATTTGATGTTGTCAATCTTTTAAACTTTAGCCACTGTGTAAGCTACAGGTGAGCAGCAGACATTTTGAATACCTTTGAGTTGAGTATTTTTGTTAAGGCGTAACAGAATATGGTTATGAAGAATGAGGATAAATAAAGCCTAACGTATACAGCAAAAAAGAGAAATTATAATGCTAAAACTTTTAAAACCTCTTTAAGAACTTTAAAAATTGTGCTTGCTTGTTTTACATTTATGGCCGTTGGCCTGTGTGTGTGTGTGTATGTGCGTGTGTGTATGTGTGTGTGTGTGTGTGTATGTGTGTGTCTGCACCTGGTGAGCGCCTGGTGCCTGCAGAGGCAGTTAGAGGGTGGAACTGGAGTTACAGATGGTTGGGAGCTGCCAGGTGGCTTCTGGGAAACAAACCCAGGTCCTCTGGAAGAAGAACCAGTGCTTTTAACCATCTTTCCAGCCCTACTATAACTTTTAAGTACTTACATAGCAATTTTGTGGTACTTTTTAAGTCATGTGACTGAAACCATACTTCCATTTAGCACCTCATTAAAAAATGACTTCGGCGAATATTAGCACTGCTACTCAGGGAATAAGAATCAAAAAAAAAAAAAAAAAAAAAAAAACGTTTCTCTCTGCTTGTCTCTCACTACTCACACCACCAACAATTTATGGTTTGCTTCATTCATAGCTCAGAGCTGAGACAAAAACTGAAAATCACCCCAATGAGCAGGACACTGTTGTCAGTCTCTCTTAGAAATGCCATTCCTATTTTCTACACTGTAACAACTGACACCTTCTCCAACACAGCTCTCTTAGTTCTGAAGCTAATAATTTTACGTGCACTCTTGGAAAATAAGGTTAGGACTTGATGTCAGCCCGAAAAGTGAAAAGCACCTTGGCAGGACCACAGATTCTGAGCAAGGCAGCAGAGTGTCCTAAAACTAAGAGCGAATCACTGTTGAATACACCACCGCCATTCTCAATACGGCCTTACATAACCAACGCCATTACAGAACCCAGTGGGTGACTGTCCAAATTAATAAAGTGCCATCTGCCCCATAACGAAGAAACAGAGGCGACAGCAGGTTACCCAGACCCAGACCTCTCTTTTCACGCAGCTACCAGCTAACATGCCAGGGGGCAGCTCGCCCCTCAATAAGTAGATTTTATTTTTCTTCTACACAAGATGCCAAAGATTGAACACAGTTTTAAGAAATGCCTGCTGACTAACCTGATGGCATTACACCATAGGATGACAAACTTTAATTTAGTAAAGGAAAAAAAAAAAAAGAAAGAAAAATTATTGCAATCACTGTACTCCCTCCCGTGAAAGCAGACACCCAACTGAGCTTTCAGACAGACATCTTATTTGCACCACCTTACAGTCAACTTGTCTCTAAGTTTTCTTTAAAAACAACAACAACCTCTGACACAGTTACTGCGTATTCTCCGAGCTACTTGCAACACAACTCAGCTCGTGGCTGCGTGGTGCAGATGCTCCTAGCTGAGGGCGCACTGTCCACCCTGCACACCACACAGTCCGCAAGGCCAACTGCTTCCTTGTGCTGGGTCTCCTTTTGCATGTCACAGCTGAGTAACAGTCTGACCCACAGGCCGCAGATGAAGGCTCGGACCGAAAAGCTCTACGGCAGACGCCGGGGCAGCTTGGGCAGGGGCACACACCAAGGAAGCAGGCTGGCAGCAGATTAGTGACGTCCTGACCTTATAAACAGCACGCAACCTCACTCATCAGAACATCACCAGACGCGGTAAGAATGTTCCATAATTAAGAATGGGAACAAGAACACGGGCAGAGATAGGGCTCGTCTCTCCACTGCCTGTCTACAATGGGTTTGTACCATTGTACCATCTACAAGCCCACTGAGTTTCTTTTGAAAAACCACCTATGAAGATCCGTTACCCAGTGTTCTTTCACTGGTTTACTTCACGACAAAAACATGAACAATCCTATTGCTTTATAAACTAACTGAGAAGGAAGGGGATAAGAGAAGAGAGAGGGAGGGAGGGAGGCCTTGACAGAACCTCTCACCTAAGATGCTGGTGGGCCTGGTGCGGCCTCTCCTGGCACTAGCTCCTGTGCTGCCATTTTCAACTGAATTGGTGAGGCAAAGTCTTTTCTGAAAAACTCCATCTGAAGCACAGTTCTGCGCGGGTGTGCATCTCACCCAAGTGCTGCAGGCAGGGCCTGAGGAAACACAAGTCAGCCCTTGCTGACGGCCTCAGCCACAGCCAATCAACTTCTCTCCTTCCCCACTCACCCTCCCAGCACCAAACCAAAGTGAGGCAGTGAGCTGAGGCAGAGCAGCGAGAAGACAGCCAGGCCGTGACACAGACGAGGAGAGAACACACACCCCCTTGCCATTTGTGTAAAAGCTTTCTATCCTCCTCCTCCCCCTCTTAAAAAAATATTAATATTATCATTTTATTAAATTATATATTAATGTGATTAATACATATCAATATATCATGTGGTTAATAATAAAACATATCAATGATTTAATATATTAATGAATATGTAATATAAAAATATCACACACACGCACACACACACACACACACACGCAAACACACACACACACACACACACACACACACACACACAAAGTTCCCAGGAGAGTCAGAGTCCCTGTTGCTGCTGAACTTATTACTATGTAGCTAAGACTGGCCTTGAACTCTGATCTCCTGTCTCCAGTTTTCCAATGCTGGGCTCCAAGTATGTCACCATGTCCAGTCAGGCTACTAGACTGAACTAAATAATCATCCTTAATTTCTTTTGGGAAATCGTCTTGCTTTACTTTAATCTGAAGCTCTCCTCCTCCTCCTCTTCTTCCTTCCTCCTTCTGTTCCTCTTCCTCTTCTCTTCCTTCTCCTCCCCCCTCCTTTTTCTCTTCTTCTTCCTTTCGTTTTTCTTTTTCAGTTTTCCAAGACAGGGTTTCACTTTGTAGCCCTGGTTGTACTCGGCACTCAGAGATCTGGGGTGGTGGGATTAAAGGTGTGCATCACCACTGCCCGGGTGAAATCACCTTGTTCTAAGTTCAAACAAACAGACTTGGAGCCTACCTCTTCACTAGCTAGCAATGCCCTTTCCAGCCAGAAGGAAAGACAGTTAAGAGTCTATCAAAACCTTCCTTTCTCACACAGCCCAGTGCAGTACAGAGGAAAATGGCTTGTGGGAAAGCAATTCGGTTTCTAAACACAGGCAGCCAATGTACCCTGTGCGGACTACAGATTGCTTCCCCAGTCCTCTGGCACAAAGGACTGCCCTCACTGGATGCCTCTGACAACTGGCTGAAGAACATGTAAAGCCTCCAGCTGACCAATGGCAACGGAGAAATCATGGAAATGGAGATTACTAATATGATTAAGACTGGCAGTTAGACATCCATCCATCTATGTCTGTAAACACTGAAGATGCCCAAACCCTCTAGAGTGAAACTTGTACATTCTGAAGAAACTATCACAATGCGGGACTGTGGTGGCACATGCCTTTAATCCCAGCACTTGGGAGGTAGAGGCAGGCGGATTTCTGAGTTCGAGGCCAGCCTGGTCTACAGAGTGAGTTCCAGGACAGCCAGGGCTACAGAGAGAAACCCTGTCTCGAAAAAAAACAAATCCAAAAAAATAAAAAACCATAAAAACAAATGCTGAACTAATTTAAATCAAGGTATAAGATAACATGTTTTAAAATATTTACACGTGGGCTGGAGAGACGGTGCAGCGGTTAAGAGCACTGACTGCTCTTCCAGAGGTCCTGAGTTCAATTCCCAGCAACCACATGGTGGCTCCCAACCATCTGTAATGGGATCTGATGCCCTCTTCTGGTGTGTGTGAAGAGAGCAACAGTGTACTCATATACATAAAAATAAATAAATCTTTTTAAAAAATCTATACATACACATACACACACACAAAGGGGTGTGCACTAAAAGAAAAAATATATAAAACAGCTGAACTAGTGAACTAGGTTTTTGCATCCGTGGTTAAAAATAAGGCCAGGCAGATAGAGAAGATGTCCACGTCAAAAAGAAAAGTAAAGGAGACAAGTCCCCAGAGACCTCACGGTGTGCTGAGCCCCAGGCCAGACTCCTCCATCATGGCTTCATCTGCTCAGCTTAAAACAAGTATATAAAACAAACCCAAATATGTAAAATAAGCCTAAATAAACAAGTATATCGGCAAACCTCACAGTCACTGGCAAGTTACTTCATACTTAAAACTGGGGAAAATGCAGCCAGTTTGCTGCCAATATGACTCTTTCTACAGGAGACAAACTTTTACTGGGTCTACTCAGAATCATGTAAGCATCTGGACTCAATGCATTTCTAAGAATCACTCAACACACAGCTCTGGTTTTCTTGTATTTACTTCTGCCCCTGGGGAAATCTACTATCACCCCCTTTGTTTCTAAAACTGCACCAGGACGTCAGTTGATGAGTCATGGGTCACACTCTTAAATCCTTACTGCCAAAGAGAGCAGCACACAAGAGTTTTGCATATCAATTTTAAGACTAAGTTTACATGCTGCAGCTTCTATGAAGTGACACGGATGAGCTTTAAGAAGTGAGAAAGTTCAAAACAAACTGCAAATGCAAGGACTGACAACATCATTTTCCTTGTTCCCCTAGTAACTGATGAGGTTTTGTTTTTCTTAATTCAGAAGAGAAAGTGAGTTTGAGGTGCTGACAGACACAACTAAACAAACACCTATCTTCATGAGAAAGCTAAAACTCCTCTAGATTTTCCTTCCCTGGATGCCTGGCTTCTCTTCCTTCCTACACTTGCTCTTCAACCACTTCCCTTGTGTGGGGAAACTTCCAGGAGAGGGTGTGCACAGGGAAGATAATGTGGCTGGGGCTGGAAGTGTGGCTCAGTGGTAGAGGCCCTGCGCTGGATTCCAGGAACTACTTTCTGTGGCAGAACTGTTTACAGGGTTCCCTGATGAAAAGGACAAACAGCCAAAAGGAAACTTGGAGATCACTTACAGACTTCGGCCATTAGAAATAGCTGGCTGAGATCTAACGCATCACCTTCTCATCAGGTGACATTCATCATTAACTCTCCGTAAACGTGGCTTACCTGTATATGTGTCTAATAAACAGCACGTGCCACCCCCTCCCCACTCAACGTGTGCACTCTCTGATCTCAGTTTGCCACACTCTCACCACAGCCTGGGACACAGCACATACTCAGTAAATATTGAGTAACAGAAGGGGGTGTGGAACGCCATCGCAGTAGTAAGGAAAGCATAATCAGACACACAGCTACCATAGGACTTGCATGATTATGACATTTATTTCCACTCCAGACTGCTCCTCACCACAGCTTTTCAGCCTCATCCCAGCCCCAGCAAGGCTGTCTGTGTTAGTGGACATTTACAGCAGGCTACATTTGGAGTGATAAGAGCTACCCTACAGTCTGTTTTGCCTCCTCCAGTACAAGCGCCACTCAGGCTCAAACCACAGGGAAACAACCAGAAGCATGTCAAGTTTGGACGGCTAACGTCACACTGAGGAACTTGAGCACAGGCACATTTTGGAAGGGAAGCAGTTAACCTTATGAACATCACTTGACAGTTGGGCTCAGGGGACATCACAGAAAGGGGGGGCAGAAAGAGTCTAAGGACCAGAGGATCAGGACTGCCGTGAAGAGTCTTCTGGCCATAACAGGAGCGCTGCACCCATGAACTCTCAACAGCCATGGCTTCCTGCGCAAGACCTGCCAAGACCTCAGCAGTCTGCTTGCAGATGGATGATGGGTAAAGAGTCACAAGGCCCCACCTCAGCTTGCACAGTCACAGGTAGCCACAGCTGCTGAGGGAGGAAGAGTCAAGTGTTCTTCAGAGATGAGCTCCTTGGTAGGTTGTCCATGTTTCAGAGGCCAACCTTATACCTGTGGACGACTACTACCACTACTACAACATTAATCACCATCATCACCATCATTGCCAACCACCATCATCACCACCACCACCACCACCACCACTATCATCATCACATCCCAGAAGACCAGAAAGAAAAAAGGAATCAACTCCTACAGGCTGTCCTATAACTTCCATATGCATTCATTACACACTGACATGTTTAAAAAAAAAAAGTGAGTACTCTGATTCGGCCCATCTACATTTACGCCATGTGTCAGAGGTATGACAAAATGCTTGAACTAGGCAGTCTTTATGAAGAAAAGAGGTTTGCCTAGTTCACAGTCACAGTTCCACAGTCAAGACCATGACAACAGTGAGAGATTGCTGGTCTTCTGGAGTACCCTCGTATCCCTCCTTCCTTCCCTCCCCCTTACTCCAGAAGCCCAGAATTTCCTTCACAGATAATGACAGGCACAACTGTGAGAGTGCCAGTTCACACAGGAAGGCAGAGACGCTATTCAAGGGACCAGTCTTCGGCTTTTATGACAACTTGATGTCTTTAAAAAAAACCCACTCCAGAGCAGAGGGGACAGCTCAGTCTACAAAGCTCTTGTCTTGTCAAGGACCTGAGTTTGACCTCCAGAACTTCTACAACAACGCTGGGAATGGAGGCATGCTCTTGGAATACCGGTCCTTCGGGAATAGGGACAGGATTCCTGAAGCCATTTGGCCAGCGGGTCTAACCCGGGGAACCTCAGGCCATGAAATACCTTGACTCAAAGGAGGCAGTTTCCTGAGAATGACAACTTGGCTATCCTCCAGCCTCCATGTGTGGTTTCCCACAGAAATACACAATCATGGATGTGTAAGAATACATGTGTGTACACACATACACAGAAAGGGGAGGGAGAGGGAGAGAGGGGGAGGGAGAGAAGGAGGGAGGAAGAGGGAGAAAGGGAGAGAGGGAGGGAGGGAGGGAGGGAAAAAAAGAAAAAGGGAGGGAAAAAAGAAGGGAGAGGCAGAGGGAGAGAGAGAAAGGGAGGGAGGGAGACAGAGAGAAAGGGAGAGAGGAAGAGAGAGAAAGGGAGGGAGACAGAGAGAAAGAGAGAGAGAGAGAGAGAGAGAGACCCCAGAAGACGAGCAATCCCTCTAGTGGACCTCAAGCCCACCCATTAGGTAGGCCTCTTCTCTTACGTCCACCACCACTCATAATACCATCCTCTATATTCTCCAAAATGCCATTCATCAGCTGTATCCAGTAATTTCTACTTTGTTGTTTCCTCTTTCTTCCACCCTTCTCCACCCATTTTCTTCCACCTCTCCAACCCCTTAACATTAGATAGGAGAGAGAAAAGGCCAGGCAGGAAAAGAGATCCCTGAATAAGGTCAGGGGTTGGAAAGGAAGCAACGCTAGCTATCATTAGACTCCTTCCTGCTGACCTGCTGATTAGGAGTGTCCAGTTCCTTGGGGCAAGTTTGAGCTTCACCTTCAGGATATTTAATTTCTTCTTTGCACACAACTACTTAACCAACACCAACCCACCAACAACTCGTAGGACCACAGCATTTACATACTCTCTGAAAAGTCACCAAAATTCCAATGTCACACAAACAGAAACTATTTGCAGCTGGCAAAATCACACCCCAGCTAGAGCACGAGGCAAATCATATTAAGATGCTGTGGACAATCTGAAGCAGCCCAATGTCTCACACCCTGGGTTAAAATGAAAACATATTCTTATAATACTTCTGTAATTTTTTTAAAGAAACAAAAATTCTAGAGGCTAGAGAGATGGCTCAGCAGTTAAGAGCACCGACTGCTTTTCAGAGGTCCTGAATTCAATTCCCAGCAACCACATGGTAGCTCACAACCATCTGTAATGGGATCTGACACCTTCTTCTGGTGTATCTGAAGACAGGACAGTGTACTCATGCATAAAATAAAGTTAACAAAAAAAAATCTTAAAAATACAAAATAAAATTTCCTTAAGTGTCACTATAATCGGCTACAAGTAAATAAATACATTTTTTCTATAAATAGTTTCCATACTGTAGTGATTAATAATTGTCAACATGACAGGTTTAGAATAAGCTAGAAAAAGAACTTCTGGCATAATCACAGATGGATTAGCTAGTTAGTGCCTTATGTTTCTATTGCTGTGAGGAGACACCATGACTAAGAAATTTATAAAAGAAAGCATTTAATTGGAAATGTGCTTACAAGTTCAGAGGGTGAGTCTATGATCATCATGACAGGAAACACAGCAGACAGGAGGACAGTACCTGACAGTTCACATCTGATTCAAAAGTTTCAGGCAGAGAGTGGGGGTTGGGGGGAGACTGGGCCTGGAATCGACTTTTGAAACCTAAGCCCATCCCCAGTGACACACCTCCTCCATCAAGGCCACACCTACTCCAACAAGGCACACCTCCCAGTCTGTCCCAAACAATTCCACCAACTAGGGATCAAGCATTAGAACATCTATGAGCCTATGTGGGTCAAAGCACCACATCTAGTTTAGGTTAGCCTCTAGGCTTGTCTGGGAGGCAAGTCTAAATGAGGTTCATTGAGATGGGAAGACACACCCTAAATACAGGAGGCACTGCATCCTGGGCCTAGACTGAAGACAAAGAAAAGAGATGCACATGAGCATTCAGGGCACTCTGCTTCCTGACTATGGATGAAATATGATCACCCCACCTCAAGCCCCTGCTGCTGACTCCCTGCCAGAGCTGTGAGCCCAAACACAGATGCCTGTTCTCCAGTAAGTTGACACCTACTGTTTTCTTAAAAAATTTATATTTGCAAAATAAACCCGCCAGGCGGTGGTGGTACACTCCTGTAATCCCAGCACTCTGGAAGGCAGAAGCAGGCGGATTTCTCAGTTTGAGGCCAGCCTGGTCTACAGAGTGGGTTCCAGGGCAGCCAGGGATATACAGAGAAACCCTGTCTCGAAAAAACCAAATCCAACTACCTCCACAAAAAAACCCCATGCTATTGTTACATTTCCTTAAAGGTAGAAAACCCATTCAAACATGATGTAATACCCAGCAAAGTAGTAAGCCACTGTTTCAGAAAAAATATCTCTATTTTTAATAAAAACTGAAATCAGTATATTTAAGCATATTAACTATCTTATCTATAATGGAAGCACAAAGCCTAAAATTAGAGAAATGTTTGGAGTCAATGCATGTTTTACACGAGACCTGCTCAGCATGCTCTGAACTCTACTGAACAGTGCTCATGGATGCAGATGCTGACCGAACACATTACATACCTGTAACAGGGACACAGGACACAGCACTGCCTCTCCAATAACCAGCTGGTCCTCACTGATTTTATTTCAGCTTCTGTTAAGCCTAGGCAATTGTTTCCATAGAAGAAACAAAAAGGATAGAGGAATCTATAAAACAGTACACAGGGATGCATGGCTCGGGAACGATGCCCTAGTCCAGTCCCTGCCACCAACCACACCCATTCCGTGTTGAAACCAGTCTCTGTATTTCAGAACTTCTCCTACTTCTACAGCTACAGTCTAAGAGACCTGGGGACAATATTTTATGAACCTTAATCTTATATGTAAAAGCAGACTCCAAACAGATTAAAGACTTCACTGTAAGACTTGAAACAATACAACTCCAGGGGGTGGAGGGCAGGGAAGATGCATCATGAAAAATACAGCCTCAAAGGTGCAAATAAGGGCTGACCAGTGGGCCGCTCCATCCTGAATGTCTTCTGCACATCATGGAAACAGCCGGCAGGGTGAGAAGGCAGCTATGGAATGAGAGCCAGCATTTACAAACTAGATCTGCCAAGAAGTTAATATCCAAAACGCATACAGAGAACTCCAAGTACTCAAACGTGGATAAAGACCTGGAAGGCGCTTTCTACAATGATATAGAAATGGCCACCAAGTGTCGCAAGATATGCCAAGTCACTTACTGTGGCAGAGACGGGGTGAAGACAGAGGGGTGCTGCCTCATATCCATTAGGGTGGCTCTGGCCCAACAAGAGCGCAAATGCTGCTGAGGTTGCAGAGATGGGAGTGTGCACTACTGGTAGGGCTGTAGAATGGTACAACCACTTTGGAGAATGGAGGGTCTTCAAAAAGTTACAAATAGAACTGAAACTTCATCTATCAACTTGTATTCCTGGTAGAAGATATTTGCATGCTTATGGTCACAGAAGCATCATGCAAAACTCCTAAGAGGTAACGGAAGCCAGAATTCTGTTCCCACATAAATGGCTAAACAAAACGTGGTATATTCCGTATGGGAAATTTTTCTGTCATTAAAAAAAAAAAGAAAGAAGGAATTTCTGTCACATGCTAAAACACAAACGAACCCTGAGGTCATGATATTGGCCAGACAATCTGTTTGCAAACATTCCCCATCTCCCAAGTGAGATACCTAAAGTTGTCAAATGTACCGAAGCAGAAAGAAGGTGTGTGTCGGGGCAGGGGGTATGGGGGGGTGGGGTGGGGATGGAAAGTTGTACATGGAAACAGTTTCTATCTGCAACAGGAAAAAGCTTTTGGCAATCTGGTTCATAATGTTCATAATATATTAAGCACAGTATACTTAAACGTGCTTAGGAAAAAAAATGAAGCACCATAAAAATGTTCCATTTGCACTATTTTGGCAGGATTCCTTTCAGTAAACCACTGTAAATTAAGCATCTGGATTGACACATGTTGAAGGTGCTAAATATCCCATCAGATTTTATATACTAAAGGACATAATGTGAGCTCTTAGTAGCAGTCTGTGATGGCACATTAATGCATTTGTGAGACATTTATGCAAACTTCAATATAGGAAAATCTTTAAGAGCTCGTGCTGCTGAGAACCGTAAAGCGGAGCCACGGGGTCAGCGGAGCTGTCCTGTCTGCTGTGTGATTAATAGCAGACCATTTTTACTGACTGGTGTGGGAGGGGAAGGAAGGAAAGGAGCAGAATTAAACCATGAGGCTCCCCTGAAAGAAATGTAAAAGGATGGAACTGAGGACCAGATCAGGCTTCGGCAGACCCAAGACTTCAGCAAGAAACCCAGGGAGGGGAAAAAGAAGCCTTAGAGAAACCACAGAGGTCACTTCAGGTTCCTACCAGCTTGCCTGTGCATGACCTAGGGGCTGGGTTAAAGTTTGTCAAGGGTGCGGGTTTGGAATGATGCATGAGTAATGAAACTAAAATCCTCACTAAGACCAGCAGGCCCATCCACCTCCCTCGCCACCCCTAGCTACTTGTCCTCAAAGTGGCACCACCTCCAATTCCTTAGGGAGGCTTTATCTTTCTAAGGCCCAATCATTCACATAGCCTTTCATCTAAACTTACAAAGGGGAGGCATCAGTGATACCCTACTCTGCAGAAAATGGCTAGTTTTCCTCATAAATTTGACAGATGACACCTTAGATAAGAAATATTTAAGCCTATTCTATCATTTCAAGTGTTTGTTTAAACCACGTTAAAAAAAAAAAAAAGAACACTAGGGAAATGCATTATTTTATTGTTTTTACCTCATCCAATGTAACCAAAATGCTGCCAAATCAAGATGTAATCAACATAAAAATTACTGAGGTTTTTATGGGTTTCCTATTTTACACTGTTGTATTTCTCAGCACAGGGCGGTCACATTTCAAAGCTCCATAGCCAAATATGGCTAGTTAGTAAAGCACCGAGAACACAGGCTGGCACCACCTCAGAGCGCTTACTAGCTTGGAACTGTGTGGTGATGTCTCAATTCTTGGATGAACCCTGTCTCAGGCCAGTGTCAGAACACTCCGTGGACACAGAATGGACTCAGGGGACTGAAGGGGCAGAAGGGAAGCTGAGAGAATTCCCAGGACTGAGAAAAGGCAGTGCAGGGGCGAAGACAACCTAAGGTGTAAGAGACAACGGATGCCAGATGATTATGCCAGGGCTCCAGATCAGGCCACGAGGACAGCAAGCCTAGCAGACATTACTGCCACGGAGGGGCAGACGGGACAGGGGCACACAGACTAGACAACTGTCTCTTTGAGGTTATGGGCACTGTACTGTAAAGTGTGGGCCCAAGAAAGGGCTGGTGGGTGATGATGGGCAGAACAGGACACAGGTTTGACGGGACAGGAATTTCTGATGTGGAAAACACCATGGTACCAATGGAAAGTTAAGCCATGTTGGCGCTGGAGGCCACTGGAGTTGAAGAGCTGAGGAACTGAAAGCCAGGGGTATTGAGTCATCGCTTTCAATGATTATCTCCTCCATGGAAGGGCTTCTGAGATTTGAATCTCTCCAAAGGTAGAAACCCCATTCTTTGAGTTTCACTGCTCAGCACCGACCACGTGGCATAGGCTTAGAGAGCTGGCAGGCAGAATTAAGTTGAAAACTGAAGTTTAAATATTGAAATCACACAGAGGAAAAACATGGCAATCCTCATGAGACTTCAAGATGACTTAATCGAAAGATTCCATGTGATCAGATCTATGGTTACTTACGTGGTTTAGCTGATAAGGATTCTGATGAAGAATTAAATTTTAAATTTAATTGAGGCTTTGTGGCTAAAATCTGAATTAGTAAATCTCAGATTTACTAATAGACAACACAAAAATCTTTATTATAATGAAGTACAACACTAACCTAAGATTATGGCCCTCAAAATTTGGTTATAAACTTTTCACCACAGCCCACTTTGGGTACCACGTTATTTCAGAAACTTCCCCCATGCCCCTTAAATAGGGTCTCTCTCGGGGACACCCTGGCTGACCTACAACTTGGTGTTTGTTTCTACTTCTCATTACTACCCAGATAAAAAACTTTGAATTTTCATTCACAAATTTTCTCTCGTGGGAAATGGCCTGTTGAGGTAACACTCTAAAATGCCCAGGCTGGGACAATAGAACTATCTACTAGCCAGCCTTCTCTAGAGACATTTCTGTCTAGATCCCCAATTATCCCCACAGAGCTATCAGAGACTCTCCCCGGGAGCTCTCCCAGTAACCACAGAGCTGTGGTCGGTAACCTATGAACAAGGTTATGCCCTGTGTGTCATGCAGTTACTACTGAACTATGACACAGAGGTCATCTCTCTGTTGCAGAACTCACCACACCCCACTGCTATGGTGGTGAACTGTGGAAAGTGAATAATCACAGCACCTCACATCTGCAAACAGATGGCTCATGACAACCATCAGTTCTCACCCATGTAGCTTCTTAAAAGGCTTGCAAATACTGTAGGGCCTCTTGTCACAACAACACATTCTCTTTTGTTTTCCCTCTGACCAAACATATGCAGAAAGACAGACCAAAGCTGGTGGACTCATTCCTTCATGTGTCCACACACAGTCAGAGACACACACACACACACACAAACACACACACACACATACACACACACACTTTTCCTAAGTATCTGGGGAATTTGCAGTGAACAAAACAGATGGGACCTTTGCTCTAGAAAGCATACAATCTAAAAGATAGATACTTTAACACTTAGGTTTTTTTCAAGTCACACAAACTGGGCTTTGGGGGAGGTGTCACTCTGCAGTAGAGAACTAAAAAGTCCTCTGAAAAACTCATTAGGCTAATAGCTCTAAACTTCTGGATCCAACAAGCCCAAAAGTTTACATGACCTCAGATCTTTCTGTTTCTGCTGCCTAAGGGAAGCTAAAGGGCCAGGCAGTGGTGACACACACCTTTACTCCCAGCACTTGGGAGGCAGAGGCAGGGGGATTTCTGAGTTGGAGGCCAGCCTGGTCTACATAGTGAGTTCCAGGACAGCCAGGGCTACACTGAGAAACCCTGTCTCGAAAAACTAAACAAAACAAAAAGGGAAGCTAAAGGAAATTTGTTTTCTGAAACTTTCTAGACCCTTTAACAGTCAAGCTTAAACCCGGAGAACTCTACAATTACAATCCTATATGTGAAGTCTGCAAGTGTGTGTGTGTGTGATTTTTCAGTGGGCACCACCTTTTAAGTTAACCTATGTAGTAAGACCCCTCCCATCCTTCTTGCCTATAAGAAGGCAGATATGAAAGGATCTGTAGCTCAGGAAGCGAATGGAAAATGTTACACAGTTCTGCATAATGAGAAGGTTTTGAGCTTGGGGTTTGGGGGGATGGGAGAGTGGTGACGTTCCAAGAGCTGAGATTAAAAACATGTGTCGCCACACCTAGGTAGGGTTTTGTTATTTTGTTTTTGTAATTGTGGGGGGGGGGGTTAGTTTGTTTAGACAGGGTTTCCTGTATACCTCTGGCTCTCATGGATCTCACTTTGTAAACCAGGATGAACTCGAATCCAGAGATCCACCTGCTTCTGCCTCCCAAGAGCTGGGATTGAAGGCCACCACCACTCAGGCGGTTTTTGCAATTTTTGGGGGGGGAGGGGGTGATGTTTCAAGACAGGGTTTCTCTGTGTAGCCCTGGCTGACCTGGAACTCACTCTGTAGACGAGGGCTGGCCTTCAACTCAGAAACCCACTGGCCTCTGCCTCCCAAGTGCTGGGATTTAAGGCATGCGCCACCACTGCCCCGCTCTAGTTTTTTTGTTTTTTTGTTTGTTTGTTTAATTTATTTTTTATTTTTATTTTTTATTTATTTATTTGTAATTTTTAAAGACAGGATTTCACTATGTACCCACAGGCTGGCCTCAAACTCACGGCAATCTTCTTTTGTCACAGTCCCTGGAATGAATGAGATCACAGTTACGTGTCTCCACACCCAGCTCGGAAAACGCACTTCCGACACCTGCTGTTCCACACGAACACCCCCACCAACTCTGCTCTCTAAACTGCACCTTCCCCTGTCACCAAATCTCTCACAGAGTTTACCACACACACACACACACATCCAAAAAGACTTTATGCAAAAGCTTCTGCTTTCTCCCTCCTTTCCAGGCTTCTCTTGCGATATCTATCCGCCATGCAGGGCTGATGCGTCAGCCACCCTTGTGGCAGCTCACCGAGCCAGAGCTGGACTCCCTAATGCTACCATCAAGCGTTTCAAACCTGTTTCTTCCCAAGCCTCTGCCATCCCACTACCTCACCAATACTGCCGTCATTAAAGGAACAACTAATATTTATTCAGCACTTGGAATGCGCCACAGACTGTGTCAAGGGTATGACATGCGCAATTTCACTTGATCCTTAAACCTTACTAAACAGTACTATGACTATTTCCTCCCTGTTAGGGAATCAAAACCTAGATGGAATAGTAATTGGAAGGGCAACTGGAAGAGGCTGACCCCTCTTTTGCCTCCATAAGCAATTTAACTAGTTTACACCCATGCTCCCCTCCCCCCCATCCCCCCACCCCCGAAAACCTCAGGAATCACAGGGCATAGTGGTGCATGCCTTTATCCCAGCACTCTGAGAGGCAGAGGCAGGCAGATCTCTGTGAAGTTTGAGGCCAGCCTGGTCTCCATAGTGAGTGCCAGGACAGTTAGAGCTACACAGCGAAAGCCTATCTCTAAAAGAAAAACAGAAAACAGACGAACTAAAAGACCAGGGATCATCTTCTTTCACTACTCCTACCTGGCCACTCACCTACGAGTCCACACCTGACTGCCATACCAGCTCTCTTTAGACTGACAACAAGCTTTGGCTGAGTTTTTACTGAGCCATAGCCCTAACTGTTTTAATTTTTTTTTTTTTCAGGTTTCTAAATCTTACCAGACTGAAATGCTAAAGAACAAAAGAGGGTGGGTAATAAACCCTTTGCGAACACAGATTTTATATATATGCACACAAACTAGACAGTAGCAGCCTCATTCTGTTTTTCACTTATTATCTGGACCCCCACTGTCCTCCGGCCCGTTGCAGTTATCTTTATGGAATACAAATCTTATCATAGCATCTTCCTGCTTGAAATTAACACCTCACTATCACTGACTGGATGAAGTGTCCAAACTTTTTTTTTTTTTTTGGTTTTTTGAAACAGTGTCCAAACTTCTTAATGGGATATACAAAATCCTTTCTTTTTATTATTTCAACAGATATCTGAGGGTCCACTTGTACAAAGGACCATGAACCCTACCCAAGATGAACCAGCCCTTAACCCCCATTACTTGAACCCCAAATCCTGAGTCCTTCAGATTAACCATATACACAGCAGATAATGTCCCATTGCACAGCTATCAGCATTTAGGATATTCCCAGAGAAAGCCTGTGCCAGTTTGAAGATTGCCTAGGATTTCTCTGACACATTCTAGGCAGAAGTGATTTTAAGTTCCCACATCACTTTGTTCAAATTACTTTCAGGAAGTGGACTAAGAAGTATACAGACACTGAGCAACTTTGGGCAAGAAATTATCCCTTTCACCAAAGTCTGGAAAGTAGTAGAAACTGAGTAGCTAAATGTTTATACAATGAAAAGGTTCAAACTTGAAGATTAGAGGAACAAAACACAGACTGAGTGGATGGACAGAAATAAAAGCAATGTGACTCTAGAACTGTTTTGGCTTGGCCTACATCTGACCCCTTTGGGAAAACTCACATGGAATTTGGACAGGCTAAAACAGCAAAACCTTGCTAACTAGTTCTGGCTCAACAATGACCTGCCAGCCAAAGAGGACACTAGATTCACCCACGTTTCTTCTTTACCTGCCAAAGTCCTTTTTTTCCAAAGGTGTGGGGGAGGGCGTTCAAACCTATCAAAGCAAACAGAACTGACCTACTGAGATCCAACTTCGTCTGTGCTGTGTCACTGTACAGGCTAGAGAAAAAGCAAATTGTGTCCTGGGAAGGAGGCCAATTTCTAAGTACTGTGACTACAAAGAATGTGACATTCTTAAAGTGAAGGCAGTTTGGATAAACTGGAGCTCACGGATTCTTCCAACTATCTTTGCCATTGGTTTCTGCGATTTTTTTTTTTTTAAAGAAAAATTGGCGGGGTGTGGGGCACACGCCTTTCTAACCCCACAGCATTCAGGAGAGAGGCGGATCTCTGTGAGTTCCAGGCTAGTCAAGGCTACAGAGTGAGAAAAGAAAAACTGATTCGATAAAGCCATGCGGAAACGTCCTTAAGGCTCCTGGCAAACACAATCTTAAATGCAAACGGAAACACTAGAACACTCCATTAAAAAGTCCCTGTGTGAAACGTGGCAGAAAGCTTTGAAAAGCCAACGATGTCTTTCCCAAGAGGTGCTTTGTGCGCAAATGCTTCCAAATCGGGATTCATAGTTTGGAAATTATACCCCCCCCCCCCACGTTCCCAAACATGTCAAATCTGAAGAGAACGGTGAGAATTCCCCCGCAACAGGCTGGGGCGGGGAGGAGGGTCTCTCTGCTCATCCCTTCCAGGGAACAAAACCACAGGGCAGCTGGCTAGCGCCACTCTGGCTCCCGACAACGTGCAGACGCAAAGTGCAAGAACTCGTGCCCAGACCTCCAGGTCTGGAAAAGCGAGAGGCGCGCAGACCTGCATCGGGGCTCCTGGAACCCGCACCCGCACCGGGCCGGGCCAGACAGCACGCGGCCCCCAGCGGTTCCCCAGATGGTCGCCCCCCCTACCCTGACGCCACACCCCGTCACCGCCCGCACCTGAGGCGAAGTAACTCACTAAGGGAAAGCGGCGGGCTCCCGGCCGACGCGCTGACGGGGACGCCGCCGGGCTCTGCTCCGCTGCGCCGGGACTCGCCGCCGCCGATTTCCTGGCGAGAAGCAAAGTCCGGCCAAGACTTTACTTCTCAACCGCCCCTGCTGCCTTTCCCCTCAGGGGCGAGCTCAGAGGCCCAACCCGACACGCACCTGAGCCAATCAACGGTGGATGAAGGCGGGACTAAGAGCAGGCTCAGAGCCGCCCGACCAATCAAGGAGTTCGAGGGGCCGGATCGGCCCTGCTCATCACTCCCCTGTTAGAGTGAGCGCGTTCCGCCCTCCGCCATCGCTCCCGGCCGGATTCTCCCCCTCAGACACACAGAGAAGACGCTCGGGAAGTGTCTGTGTGCACCCCTGGAGCGCCGCGCCGGGCGTGGGACAGCTGAAGGGAGGGGAGGGCTGTGGAGCCAGGCTGAGAGAGAACAGGTGGCGCGGGGTGGCTGACGTGTAGGTGTGCTGGGCGAGAGGACAGCTGGGTAGGGCGGGGACCCAGGCTGGCCACAGGGTCAGGTGGGAGCTGGGAGGATGCACCTGAGAAGGGCGGTTCCTTGGGATCAAAGGGAAAAGGAGCTGCAAGTCCACCGCGTGAGCTCTGGAGGAAGGAGGGCGGTGCTCCAAACTCTCACTTCTCTTCCAAAAGAAAGACAAACGCTGTCCTTGCACCTAGTGGAGATGTGCATCTGCAGCCCAGGGAGAAAATAAAAAACCCACAGTATCGTCAGGAAAGTCATCTCTGCACAATAGTCTCTCTGCTTTTTCAAGGTGCCCCATGAAAGGCCCCCGAGGACTTCAGTCCCGGGAATAGCCAGCCCCGGGGCAATCCGGTTCCTGGAGAGTCTAGCAGGTCAGAGATCCGACCCCGACCCTAAGTAGCAGGTGTCTCGGGGCGACAGGTGAGAGCCTGTGATCTCCGGTGGCACTTGGGGGACCAGAGGTGCACGGCAGCGGGCTAGCTTCCGCAGTTCCAGGTGAGCGGTCCGGCCCGTGCCTGGGCGTGGTCGGGGGGCGGGCTCGGTTTGAAGCCCGCCCACCAGAGGGCCCTGCCGCGCCGCTGCGGCTCCGCCCCCCTCCTTCCGTCATCCGCTCCTTCCGTCGGTGGTTTCTTCCTTCCTGCCTTGTTCCACACCTTTCGCGACATGGGGAAGAGCTTCCATTTCGCCAGCGCCACCTGAGGATTTCCTGAAGCCGCCCCACCCACCCACCCACCCCCGCGATGGAAGACGATCAGGAGCTGGAGAGGTAAGCTCGGAGAGAAAGAGTGGAGTGGGGCGGCGGGTCGTGCCAGCGAAGCGGGTAGCGAAGGGGCACGCGGCCGAGTGCGGCCCGGCGTGGCGGCTAGGCCTGATCCCAGGCGCTGGGGAAGGGAGGAGAGAGAAACAGTAGAGCGGGCCGGGTTGGGAAGAGGGAGGAGCCGTGGGTTTATTTATAACAGAAAAGCCCAGAGGGATGCTAGCCATCCGGGACGGGAGAGAAGTTGGGAATCCAGCTGTAAGCCCCAAACTGCCACCCCCATTAGAACTGCCTCGTGTAAGGTCACGCACCGGGCCAGCCGTCCCGAGTGGCGCTCCTGGCGTGTTAAGTTGGCTAAAGTTACTGCAAACCCGCTGTGTGCAGACTGCTCGTAAATTCTCTCTGTCCACCAGATTCTCCCTCCTATTAAACTTTTCCCTTCCTTTTCACTTAGTTTGCTTATCTCTTTCAAATGGAAGCCGTAACTGAGCCCGCCACCCTGATAACTTGTGGTTGCCATTTTTATGCTAAAGTAATCGTGTTTTTTATGCCTGTCAACTCCCTTTTCATCTTCCAGCAGGGCCTACCCAATTGTAACTCAGCCCCTTTCTTTTGCTCTATCCAAAGAAAGATTTTGCAAACACTTAACTTCGTGGGGTTTTTATTTCCTAAGATGACCTCCCCTTCCCCCTTTGCTGGAGTCAAATGAAGTAGGGGAAAACTGGAGTTAAATATTTATGGCTAGAAGCGTGGAGGCAGGAAAATGAGGCAGTGAATCATAAGAAGTTAATCAGAAAACGATATTCCATATGATCTCATTCTTACCAAAAAAACATATGTGTGTAGAAAAATATCAGGATTGAAGACCTCAATGGCTGAAGGCGAGAGGAAGACAGCCCTGGAAATGGTCCAGGCGGCTGGAACAGATAGACAGTGTGTGACATTTGTACTGCACGAGGAGGACCATACCCTAGGGAACTGTCTGCGGTACATAATCATGAAGAACCCGGAAGTGGAATTTTGTGGTTACACTACGACCCATCCTTCAGAGAGCAAAATTAATTTGCGAATTCAGACACGGGGTGCACTTCCAGCTGTTGAGCCGTTTCAGAAAGGCCTGACAGAGCTCATGAATGCCTGCCAGTGTGTGCTTGTCAAGTTTGAGGCCAGCATAAAGGACTATAAAAATAAAAAGGCAAGCAGAAGCGAACCCACGTTCTAGTCCCTCATGCAGGGTACAAGCAGGACCACCCTCGGGATGGTACAGAACCCAGGATTTGTGATTGCAGCGTGTCCTGTCCTGTAGGAAAATGTGGCTCTAGCTGTTGAATCATTATGGCTGTTGGAATCTCTGCAAGCATATTTGCCTAATAAATTCTCTCTCTTGTTTAAACTAGCTTGAGTGGTTTCTCTTCCTTGAACCTAGATGAGTCCCAAGGATGGGGTTGCCCCTTAATTGAACCAACACTAAAAGTGAAGAAACTTGGGCCAAGTTAGGGGTTTTGAACACAGATCTCAAAAAGACTGTTTCTATGTGATTGAAGTGCTGAGAAAAGAAGAGGTAAAATAGAATGAGATCCAGGAGGCTGTTTTTAAAAGATGACACACATATGGGAGTCTGTGCTCTCCTTCCTTCGTATCGGACCCACGTGGTGATTATTGGGCTCAGCAGCAAGCACCTGTACTCACTAAACCATCTCACCAGTTTTATTATTATTATTAATGTAAATGCATCTTTTGATGCGATTAGTAGACTACCTTAAGGGTGAATATGAGTACTGTTAAGAATTTTAATTTTTCAAGTGAATTTGAATTGGTATAAGCTCCATCTTTGTAGCACTTGTAGGGTAGATGTCAGTTTACTGCTTGAATTCCAGAACACTAATGAAATATATAGTCCCAACATGAGTAAACCAAATTTTATTGTTTTTCTGCAGGCATGTCTGTGTGGATATGTATGTGTGCATATGGAGAAGTTAACTCTAAGGATGGTTCATTGGGAACCATCAACTTCCTTTTGTTTGTTTGGTTTTGAGGTAGTTTCACTAACTAACTCTGGCTGACTCGGAACACATGTAGTAAACTTGCCTCTGCCCTAGTTTCTCACATGCTGGGGTTAAGGGCGTTTGTCAGTTAGGCTAGGCTACTCTAGGCTAGTCTACAACTCACTTGTATCTGTCTCCTGAGCACTGGGGTTGGTTGCAAGCTTAGCCAACCTACCCAACTTTTATGTTGGATCTGGAGATTAAAATCAGATCCTTACATTTTGTAGCAAGTGCTTCAGCTTCTAAGCTGTCTGTCCAGCTCCAACTTTAATTATTGGAAAAACTGGAATTACCAGGTAACATTTTTTTTTTAGTCTATAGGTAGGTATATAAATAGAGCCCTGGGTTACATAGAAGAGATAATATTTGATAGAAAGTCAGGATTTGGAGGAGGAGAATTCTGTACCGAAGAAATGACGTTTTGGGAAACTTAAAATATTTAACAAAGCATATCACATCCAAGAGTCATCTGGTTTATCTCTTTAATCCTGCCTTGTAAGTATCCTGCCCAATGGTGACTTAATTCACTCGAAATATCTGTCAGCCCTGGAGCAGAGTCACCTCATACTCTAGAGCTTTGTCTTCAGTCAGAACTTCATTGTCTACCAGGGATGATGGTGCGTGCCTGTAATCTCAGCATTAAAAAGATGCAAACAATTACAAGTCGAAGATAAGGCTGAGTGTATAACAAGAGCTTGCCTCAGAAAGACATCACTGCTATACTTAAGATATGGGACTCTTGTCACATGCCTTTAATCCCAGTACTCTGGAGGCGGAGGCAGGGGATCTCTTAAGTTTGAGGTCAGCTTGGTCTTGAGAGTTGAGTTAGGAAGGCCAAGGATGCATAGAGAAACTTGTCTCAAAAAGCCAAAAAAAAAAGGACCTTTAAGTTATATCTGACCTCTTCTGCCCTGCCAAGAGCCTGTATTTCCTACACTTAGCCCACTTTTTAAAAAGATACTTTTGTACTTATTGAGTGCCTGGATTGTACCAGGCCTTGAAAACAGATAACAGTAGGAACTTGTTTTTGTTTTTTTGAAAAAGGGTTTCTCTGTAGCCCTGGCTATCCTAGAATAAAGACATGAACTACCACTGCCTGGTTTGGCAGTAGGAATTGTTTAAATTGTAGTTCTGTGAAAGAAACAGAATACAAGGCCAGATAGATAACTTAAGAAGTATCTGCTTTGAGCACAGAAACCAGGGGAGGTCTTCCAGAGGTTGTAGGAAAAGAAGGAGGTAGCTGTGCAGAGTGGAGAGCAAGTGTATGCGCGAGGGGAACCAGGACTGGTCCTGAAGTAGAAGCTAAAGGCTGGAGAACTGAAAGATTTGCATGAACTGAAGGATTTTACTGGATAAGGAGAAGGGCCCATTTTTCTGATTCATTAAGGAAAAAAACTGGAGTGCTGTCTTATTTCAATTGCAGTGTGGGATGATGGGGCAGCTGTAGCAAAGCCACACCAGAAGCAGCCCAAAACGTTGATAGACTGACAATAGGGAGAAGTTCTAGGAATGGGATGTGGAAGATACAGAACCAGATGTTTCCATCTCTCGTCTAGGATTGGGGCCGATTACTAGTACAAGGAGCTTAAAAGCCAACTGTTGTGATTTGAAGATTGTAGGCCTTGAGAGTGACCTAAGCTGAAAGTAAGCTTTGTGAGTCCTGATCATAAAGATGTAAGTCAACAGAGACTGGAAAGGGATAAGGAAGGGACCAGGATGGAGCCTCAGGCAACCCCAGTGTTCAAGTAAGGCTAAAGGATAACTGATGACATAGTAAAGTCTGCTGGAAGAGGGAGCTGGGGAAAGGGATGCTGAGGAAGTCAGCCCCACAACTGCTGGGGGTGGGGTGGGGTGGGGGTCCTTTGGAATTAGCACAGAGGCTGCTAGGTCGTTGGCCAAATTCATCCTCGGTCTAAAAAGAGGACTCTGCTGAGGAATGGCCTGGTTTGAGTTTTCCAAAGATGAAATATACACGGCTATTAGCGTGGTATATTTAGTTGGCAACAAAGATGATGAAAGTTCAGTCAAGATAAAGAATATTTTAGGGTGGAGAAGATTCAAGAAAACCAATCTTGAAGTAGGAAGATTGGAAGGTTAAGAGTCTAGCTTGAGAAGATGGTGTATGGACTGGTGAGCAGCACCGGATCTCATACTTTCATTCCAGTAAAGGGTTGGCACTCTGCCGGGCAGTGGTGGTGCACGCCTTTAATCGCAGCACTTGGGAGGCAGAGGCAGGCGGATTTTTAGAGGCAAAGCAAATTAAAAATCAAGCGGGCTGGGTAGTGGTAGCCCACACCTTTAATCCTAGCACTCAGGAGGCAGAAACAAGAAGATCTCATGATTTTGAGCCAGCCTGGTCTACAGAGCTAGTTTCAGAACAGCTAGGACTACAGAGAGAACCCCTGTCATGAAAAGCAAAAATACAAAATAAAATATATAAAAATAAAAGTCAACTAAGAGAATCTGTGTTAGTCAGATTGTGATATTTCAACAAATCACTTACGGCAGCTAACTTTATAAAACAAGAGTTTATGCCGGGCGGTGGTGGCGCACGCCTGTAATCCCAGCATTTGGGAGGCAGAGGCAGGTGGATTTCTGAGTTCGAGGCCAGCCTGGTCTACAGAGTGAGTTCCAGGACAGCCAGGGCTACACAGAGAAACCCTGTCTCGAAACAAACAAGCAACAACAACAACAAAAAAAAACAAGGGTTGGCATTCACCCTGTGGCATGCGGTGTAAATTCGTTTAGGGTGGCCATAAACAGGCTCACGTAAAAATGCCTGTAGAAGGCAGATGGGCTCAGGGAGAAAATAGGATAGACAGGAGTGCCACATGTGTGGAAGGAACTGTGTGCAGTCTGTAGGAACTAAAGGAGGGCTGAGAGAGCTCGGGGTGTTGGTGCACCCTCTTAATACCTGCAGGCAGGCAGGTAGAGCTCTGAATTTGAGGACAGCCTGATCTATGTATTGAGTTCTAGGCCAAGGCTATGAAAGGACAGGAAGAACTGAGGAGATGGACTTGTACTTAAATCCTATTTATTTATATAAACTGAAAAAAGTCCTCACTGCCTCACATACTCTATAATGAATGACATTGCGATCAGACCACTGCAGTGCTAACGATTGAAGATCAGAAGTTCTGTTCATAAATTCCTGTGCCCTGGAAAGAGCCAATCATTAAGTAATATGCCTATATACCAAAGGCTTTTAATATCTAATAATTCTGAGTATCTGGCTCAGCACTTGCCATTTTCAAAGCACTTTACAAACCAGTTCTAAATTATGTATAGCAGTAACATCTAAGTGCCCTAATTAATTGGCATAATACAGGTTTGTGCAGTATCTCTGTAGAGAAGAAAGTGTCTACATAAAAAGTGATCCGTTTAGTTGTGACGCAGAGCCTCTTGCATTTCAATAGATAGGAAAGCATATTGGATTCTTTGGCCCATGATTGTCTACTCTTCTTTTCAGTTCATTTTAAGATTATAGTCTCCAGGTGGGAAGGAAAAGAGTAAAATCAAAATATATTTGAAAAAAATTTAGTTGAAAAGAAATATTTTGAGGGTGAGGTTTGAGACAGCGTCTCTCTATAGCCCCAGCTGTGCTAGATCTCACTATGTACGGCAGGCTGGCCTCAAACTCACAGAGATCCACCTGCCTCTCCCTCCTGAGTGCTGGGATTAAAGGTGTGCCAGCACACTCAGCTAATAAAATATTATATATATATTTATATATTTTTAAAAGATTATAGTGTTACAGGTCTTTAGACAAAAGTCATATTTTTGGTTAACTTCATTTATAGATTGCAGTAGTCTTTGGAACATCCTTCAAATAGAGCCCCCAAAGATGCTTCTAGATCCTCCAGCTTATTTTCAAAGACCTATAATAACTCCAGACCTAACTCTTTCTGATCAAATTCTTTATTTTTTTATTTATTTATTATTTATTTATTTATTTATTTATTTATTTATTTATGGTTTTTTTTGAGACATGTTTCTCTGTGTAGCCCTGGCTGTCCTAGAACTCACTCTGTAGACCAGGCTGGCCTTGGAATCAGAAATCTGCCTGCCGCTGCCTCCCAAAGTGCTGGGATTAAAGGTGTGCGCCACCACCACCCGGCCTGATCAAATTCTTAATACTGTATTTTCTTTTGCTGCTTTAGATTTGGTAAGATAGTGTGATGCAGTTGCTGTTTGGGGTCTATTTATTTCAAGGATGGAAAGCTTATCACACCTGGCCTGTACTGGACCTCACCCTGTCTACACAGCCTGTAAAGCCTGAGAGAACCATCCAGAGAACTAGTGAGAAGGAGAGAGTCTAATGAGCCCTTCTAACAAGCCTTCTGTGGTTTGGGCGGGGCAAGTGAACTGTACATAGGAAAAGCAAGACTTTGTTTTAATGTGTGGTGTTGCATAGGTAAATATGGAACATAAAATGTAACAGATAAGGCCTAGAGAGGTGGCTCATTAGGCTATGAAGAGCACTGGCTGCTTGCTTCTTCAATTCTCAGCAACCACATGGTGGTTCAGAACCACATATAATGACATCTTACACCTTTTTCTCGCACTCAGGTATACAGTCCATGCAGATAAAGCATTCACATACATAAAAATAGACAAATCTTTGAAAAAATAAGAATGTGACCGATAAGACAGGATTGAGGCAGTCACTGTTTTGTGCACCTGCTCTTGGGATGCGAACCTAGGCATTGAGGACAGCAAACAAAGCAGGTGTGGTCCTCTTTCCAGGAACTCGGGGAATACTCGTCAGTAGATTGTGAAAGAAGTATCAGTGTTGAGAGACGTATGGCTTTCCTCTTTCCTAATGTAAAGGAGCAGCTATTAGCTGGGCCTGGTCTCTCATGCTTAGTAGTGTGGAGGAAGGGGGGTCTCAGGTTCACAGATAGCCAGGACTGCAGCAAAAGATCAAAGCCCAGCCTGATCACGTCGGCGAGACCAGGCTCAGACCGAGGGGATAGCTTCACATGCGGCTCTGTGGTGTAGTCCTTGCCCTGGCAGGTATAGGTCTGGAGCTTGGTCCCCACCTGGGAACTGGGGGAGCAGCAGTGAGTCTGCAGTCAGTCCGTGCCATGCACTGGTTTTCCATCCCGTATCCGTGTGGAGAGAACAGTGGAGTCAGCAGTGAGTTCAGACCATTACATAGATGTAGGACCGGAGACTCGAGCATCAGATACAAGAAACTTAGATTCTGGATCATGGTAAAGATACAGAGAGAACACAAACTTCTCTGGGGCCTATATCCATGTTCACTTACTCTGAGGCTTTTCAGCTACTCCAGAAACCAGTAAGGCAAGATTTACCTCTCCCAGGGCCTGTACTACTACTAAGAGTTAAATAATTCAACTGCTCTAAATCCATCTCCCTGCCAAACATGTCAGAATAATTGGCTTTGTGTGTGTGTGTGTGTGTGTGTGTGTGTGTGTGTTTTGGTATTTTTCGTGACAGGGTTTCTCTGTGTAGCCCTGGCTGTCCTGGAACTCACTCTGGAGGCCAGGCTGGCCTCGAACTCAGAAATCCGCCTGCCTCTGCCTCCCAGAGTGCTGGGATTACAGGTGTGCGCCACCACCGCCCAGCTGTAATTGGCATCTTTTAAAGAGGCTGCAAATCCAGGGCTTCCAGGTGTAAAAACTAGGGGTAGAAAGAGAGAGGGTCAGGGAAGTGAGCTGACCGCTGCTGACTGTTGACACTAGGTTGGTCTCTTCAACAGAAACAGGCATGGTGGTATACAAAGCAATCCCAGTCCTTGAAAAGCTGAGGCAGGAAGATGGAGAATTTGAGACCTACCTGGATCACAAAGCAAGACCTTGCCTTTAAAATATAAAAGGGTATTTTACTTTGTTAAATAATTGAGCACAGGGATATAGCAGGGAACAAGCTGGCCTGCATTCAGCTTAGTTCTAATGGCACAGAGAGGCAATACATGCATATTACCAATCAACATTAGCAAGTAATGTGATTATTATAATACTGTTAGGGATGTTGAACAAACTGGCTGGTTTGTCTATCTTCTTGAGAGAAAATCGTAAAACAAAAGCTCAGTAGCTCTGTGACTCCTTTAGCCCCAGGAAGCACTGTAAAGAGGTCTGGTGGGCTCCCAGTCTGTTCAGGGTTTTATGAAAAGCCATTCTGAAATAGCATCTCTATTAATAGAATATGCATGACAATCAAAAATAAGTGGATTGGATTTCTTCTCTCTTCAAGAAATTAAGACTGCTGGAACATGCACAGTCTTCCCCACACTTGGAAATGACAAGGGAATGACAAGGTCTGCAGCAGATGGGTTACCTGGTGCAGTGCCAAGTGTCTAGAATGTTGGTTGGAAGCCAGGGCTCAATCTAGGCCAGTGAGCATAAAACAGCATAAAACAGACCATATGTAGCCTTAGTCAGTAATTCCTGGTTCTTGTAAGTCATCTTTTCTACCTGCATCAAAAAAGTTCCAGCTGGGCGTGGTGGCACACACCTTTAACTCCAGCTCTCTTGGGAAGCAGAGGCAATCAGGAATCTCTGTGAGTTCAAGTCTAGTCTGTGCTATATAGAAAGGCCCTGACAGAGCCAGAGAGGAGAGCATATGTATAAAGAGCCTGTGAGAAAATCAATCTGCTTAGAACATCTAAGGAGGAAGAGACAACCAGATTGCTTAACTCTGTGAGCTTGGATTTCTTTCCCTTTTCAAGGGCAGAGAGTCTTCTCTGTGAGTCCCTTTTCAGTATTCTACGAGTGCCAAGAGTGAGAACTGAGGTGAGAAGGCCTTGTGGCCTACCACTTCCCAGCTTGAGAATTTGGGTGAGTGATTAGTTTTTCTGAACCTCTGGTTTCCTTATCTATAAACTGGATGAATAATGACACTCACTTGGTAGGATTATTATAAAAAATAAATGAATTAAAACAACACAGTTCTTAAAGGAAACACACTCTCAGATGTCATCTATTATATTGGTGGTTAGTCAATCCAGGTAATGATGGTTACACTAATGGCCTTCACAGGCATATCAGGGCTGGCTAAAGTCCCGTCTTTCCATACTGTCACTGTAACTGTCTACCATCGGTCACTGGCCTGGCTAGTTTTGATGCAAGCTGTAGTCATCTTGCAGGAGAGACCACACTTGAGAAAATGCCTCCATAAGATCAGGCTGTAGGGCATTTTCTTTTTTGGGTTTTTTTGTTTGTTTGTTTGTTTGTTTGTTTGTGGGGTTTTGTTTTGTTTTGTTTTTTGTTTTTTTGATTTGGTTTTTTCAAGACAGGGTTTCTCTGTGTAACCCTGTCTGTCCTGGAACTCACTCTGGAGACCAGACTGGCCTCGAACTCAGAAATCCACCTGCCTCTGCCTCCCAGAGTGCCGGGATTACAGGATGGCGCCACCACCGCCGGGCTGTAGGGCATTTTCTTAATTAATGGTGTGGGAGGACCCATCTGTTTGTGGGTGGTGTGACTCCTGGCCTCGTGGTTCTGGGTGCTATAAGAAAGCTGGCTAGCTTGACAGTGGTGGCATACACCTTTAACCCTAGCACTCAGGAGCAGAGGCGAATGAATCGATCTCTATGATTTCAGGCCAGTCTGGTCTACATAGTGAGTTCCAAGACAGCCAGAGCTACACAGTGAGACTCTGTCTCAAAAACAAAACAATAAAAGAGAGAGAGAGAGAGAGAGAGAGAGAGAGAGAGAGAACCCAAAATACAAAAAACAAAAAGAAAGCAGCCTGAGCAAGTTTCGAGGAGCAAGTCAAGCCAGTAAGCAGCCCTCCTCCATGGTTTCTGCATCCACTCCCGCCTCCAGATTCCTGCTGTGTTCTATGGTCCACTGTTGTATGAAATAACTGTGTGACTGAACTAACCCTTTTCTCCCCAAGTTGTTTTTGGTCACGGTGTTTCATCACAGAGACAGAAACCCTAAGTAAGACCATCTTTCACAGACACCAAACTTGTTTCCCATCTCAGGGCTTTGGCCCTTGTCCTGTTCTTGCCTAAGATTCTCCTCCCTTACACTTTGGTAGGTCTGCCCCCTGCACGGCACTTTGCTCGGGACACCACCCTTGACCATGGTGTCGATTGCTCCGTTTCCATGTAGCTAGTCACCCCAAAACCTAGGGACTGAAAACAAACACCTCTCCGTTTCTGGGGATCAGGAATGCTGGTGGGGCTTAACCAAGTGCTTCAGAGTCAAGGTCGCCGAGAAAACTGCAGACTGCATGCAGTCCTGGGGCTTGCATGGAGGAGGACCTGTTCCCAGGCTGACGTCAGGGGCTGCCTGGTAACCTTGGCTGCTTGTTTCTCTCAGAACAACTACAGACAGAAGGGGCACTACTATACTAAAGCCATCCTTCGTATTCCCTAATCTCAGAAGTGACACCTCACCCATCCCGCTGGTAAACATGAATCATTATGTCCAGGCCGCACTGCAGAAGTGGTTATTCCAGGATTATTCGAAACGTTGGCAAGTGAAACCACAGGACCACTTTGGAGGCTGCCTGCTGTAGTCACCTCTAAAACAGCATCTTACGTCCTCGAAAAAAACCTGCCTTTAATGACCTTTCCCTAGATTGTTCCTTCACAGCTCTCGTCTCTTTAACTATAAACTGTGGAGGCAAAGCGTTCCTGGTTTTCAGTAAACGAATGACAGTGTGTGATGATTGTCAGCGCTACACAGGGAGGACAAAAACCTAAAAGACTGATAGTTCCTAACGACGTGATTTCACATACTCATCAGCCAATGCTTGTGAACTCAGGAAGACAAAGCATGAGTTTGTTGATGGGTCATCACTGTGTGCAGCAGGCACTCGGAGCGCTAGGTGTCATTTCTTCTAACTCTTGATTGTAAGCTCTTCCCTCAAACCCTTCCCTGCAGGTCCTCCCGCTTCTATAGTACTTCCTGCCTTCAAACTTAAATGTGTGTGCGCGCGCGCGCGTGTGTGTGTGTGCGTGTGCATGTGCGTGTGTGTGTGTGTGTGTGTGTGTGTGTGTGTGTGTAGAGATGAATAACTATGTACTGGCTAGGTTCATGTGTCAACTTGACACAGGCTGGAGTTATCACAGAGAAAGGAGCTTCAGCTGGGGAAGTGCCTCCATGAGATCCAGCTGTGGGGCATTTTCTCAATTAGTGATCAAGGGGGGAGGGCCCCTTGTGGGTGGTGCCATCCCTGGGCTGGTGCTCTTGGGCTCTATAAGAAAGCAAGCTGAGCAAGCCAGGGGAAGCAAGCCAGTAAGAAACATCCCTCCATGGCCTCTGCATCAGCTCCTGCTTCCTGACCTGCTTGAGTTCTAGTCCTGACTTCCTTTAGTGATGAACAGCTGTGTGGAAGTGTATATATATATGTAAACTATATATATATATAAAATGTACATATTTTATTGGTTGCTTCCTCTTATCCAACCCCATCTCCCCATCACAATCCAGTACACACTGAAGCATAAAATTCAGTGTAGAGATTTTTGTCTGAGTGTTCACTGATGGATCCATTAGTGCCTTAAAACAGTACCTGGCCTGGCCTATAGTGAATGCTTGGTAAGATGAACTCTTTTTTTTTTTTTTTCCTTATTAACTATCTCAAGAGCTGAACTTGAATTTCAAAGGTTGGAATAGCTATTGGGTCAGTTTGTGGCCACATGTCTATAACTCCACAATCTGTCAGATGGACAGTAAGAGACTGGCCTTTCCAGGAGTTCATTGAGGTAAAGGGTGGCCGTGGTTAGACAAAGAATGTCAGGGAAGTAGCTGTGTAATAGGGTTCAGGCTGGTCTGCTGCGTAGCCAGGTAGGCGAGGCCAGCCTGAGCAGAAGAGCGTTGGTAGATGAGCACCCTCACAGTGAGAAAGCTGAGAGGAACGAAGAACACTCGGCTTGGTGAGTTGCGATCTGGTCTCAGAGTTGGAGGTCCACAGACAGTAATATTATAATAAAACAAAACAAGACGGCAAGCTATGTAGGATTACTCAAATGTTAGTTTGCTCTTGCATTGTAATATAGAATTTCAGAAATTCCATCCATTAGATACAGTCTTGAACCTTATAAAAGACAAAAACCAAGAATCCACAGGGGGCATTTGTCATGGGCATTTGTCTTACCATCTGGGCACGTTTGTTTACGATAGACGAACAGACTCTGGCATCCCTCCCTTGCATCCTCATGGACATTAATCAATAGATGTTCATTTCCTTCTTCTTCTTCTGTCCCCACCCCCCACCGCACCCCCCACCCCCGAGACAGGGTTTCTCTGTGTAGCCCTGGCTGTCCTGGAACTCACTCTGTAGACCAGGCTAGCCTCAAACTCAGAAATCCACCTGCCTCTGCCTCCCAAGTACTGGGATTAAAGGTGTGCGCCACCATTGTCTGGTGTTCATTTCCTTCTTAATTATAAGTTTTCTTTATTCTCGAGAATGCCATTCATGAATATAATGAAGTATATGCCCTCCCTCCCTCCATATTGCCCCTAACATGTTCTCCCAACTTCATGTGCTTATTTATTTATTTTGTTTGATAACCCACTAAGTCTATCTAACCGGTTTGTACTGCCCATGCATGGGCATGGGGCTACCCATTGGAACATGGAAGACTGACCAGTTGTAACACCCTCAGAGAAGAAGCCTTCCCCAGTAGCTATTAAGTGCCAGTGGCTCCACATTAAAGGTGAGGCCTGGAAAGTGCCTGCTCTCCATTATGCTGGAATCTTGACTGGCTTGATTGTGCATGGAAAAGCACAATCACTGTGTGCTCATGGATGAATAGCCTTGCCGGGTCCAGAAGCAGTGTCTCACTGCACGCCTCCCTGTCCTCTGGCTCTTACATTCTCTCCGCCTCCTTTCTCAAGATCTTCCCTGAGCTCTGGCCAGGAGCAGGGGGTGGCAGTGACAGAGATACCCCACTTAGGGCTGAGCACTCGGTCTCAGCGTTTTGATCAGTTAGTGTGTTCTGCAGCGACTGCTGCCCGAAGCATAAAAGGAAACTTTTCTGATAAGGTTGTGAGCGTCCCTGATATGTTGCTATAAACATAAATATAGAAATTTAGAAAGCAATTTGACAGTGTTACAATTTAGTGAACTAAAAATAGCAGGTTCTATACCCTTGGGCCTATGATCTCCCCAGTTATGGGCTTTTGATCAAGATTATAGTACCAGACATGGAATTTTCTGCTGTGGAACGGGCCTCAATCAATTTTCCAATCAGAGTATGAGAGTGACCCTCTTAACAGTACTACCACGATTGCATCAGTAGGCGTGTCTTGCCTGGGCGGGTTGGTATTATGGCATGCAGTGTCTAGTGCTGAGTAAAGTCACTGATGTCATCTCTCCTCCAACAGCCTGCATAGATAGCACCTTCTGACTCTGAAAGCGAGCCAGCAAGAAGGAAATTTCTTGCTTGGTTTGAGATGGTTTTTCCCAGCCCTGTAGCCAAATAGGGTCTTAGCATGTAGTTATAGAGGGTAACTATACACCAAGGGCAGTGGCAGTAGCCTGTGTTGTTTTAGAGACCTCAGGGACCTGCCTCACCAGTATCTCATAGGAGGTATCCCATGCCTTGCACTGCAATTTCATGTAATAACTTGTGTCTTCTGGGAGCAGCATTGCATAAGTGCGAGTTTCTAACCAGCTGGGATCCCAGAATAAGTTGTAATTGGAACCCCGAGTTCAAGGATCACGCATCACTGGGATTCCTCACTTGAAGTGGTTTCAGATCCAGGTTTGCTTGCTTACTGGGTTCTGCATACTTAAACCTTGGTGCTAAGAAGACTTAGCAGGCATTTTCTTCAAAAGTGATTAATCTATGAAATTGGAGACATAAGTTTCAATTAGCACTGCATTCCAAAGATGAGGCGTGGAGTGTGGCCATCAGTTTCTTTGTCAGAGTAAATGAGTTGGATTTATGTTCTGTATCAGATTCTGTGATCTAAGTGTTCAGGCTTGATGTTACAATTTTATTCCTGTCTTCATGTGATGATTATACTTTGTCCATAAATGGAGAGTGAAAATGGGGGCGTTAGAGGCTTATGATTAGGAACCTTGATTGAAAATGTCTTGAGAATTGTCAGCAGAAGGGTGTGTCCCTCCCTGTGTGCTGCCCAGACTTGAGGCAGGCAAAGCAGAAGGTTCCCTTCCTGTTGGCTTGTTCCAGTGGGCCGGCCTTATCCGAGCCGTGTGCTTCCCAGCAAGCCAAGACTTGAGAAAGCCAACACTTATTTCTAGCGAAAAGCAGATGGCCTACTACCACAAGGCTCTTGACTGCAGAGGGAGACTGGCTCAAGTGGGAAAGCCAGTTTAACTCTCCTTTCAGTGTTGATGGCTTCCCACCTATAGGGAAGGAAACTGAGGCCTGTACAAGTTAGGGAGCTGGCTTAAGTCCTACCGCTAGCAAGTCTTAACCATGCAGAGGTCAGTGCTTAGAGTCTGCTTCAGAACCCCTGTAAGGCTTGAAGAGCAAAACTTGATTTGTGAAAATACAATTTTTTTCAGTCTTTTAAGCTTTATGGGCATCATCTTTAAATGAATTTATTTTAACTTTTTCATTTTTCCAAAACATCTCTTGAACAGCCTCGAAAATATGAGAATTATCTTCGTGAATGAATAAAAATAAGAAAGTTGTACAGACACAAGGTCAGAGCTTTGCCCCCCCTTACTGCTAACTTAGGGCATATCAGCACCACCCCAAAGCCTTAGTTATTCATCACTAAAGAGGAAGGAACAACCAGGTCAAGGGTTCTTCTGGGAGTCTGTGAAGTGGCATGCTGTAATCACTGTATGTAATGGGTATTAGAAAATATGTGTGTACTTTTCTTAACAAATGTATATCTTCCAATACTCTTTTGAAATTATACCTGCAAAATGGTTACTTTTAAAATCTTAAAATAGCACCTTTTATGTATTCAGAGCCTTATTGTTGCATTACTACATGTATAATTATATTTAATCCCCATAGAAGCTCTAAAAGGGTGGTAAGAATGTCTTCACTTAGCAGGGTCCATAGCTCTGTGATCTTCAGTGCCACAGAAGCTATCAAGCAGCCCAATTGGAACTCATTGTCTAATCGGTGTTGTAGATACTGTCTCCTCTTCTTAGGTAATTTCAGTATATTCTCAGTTCAAGACTAACAGAAACAGTGTGGTCTAATTTCGTCTCAGAGCACGGAGAAGCCTGTTAAGGCCAGTTATTGGCTAGTTCAACTCAGTACAGATTTTTCAGATAAGGAAGTTTGCTGTGCAGCTTGAGTGTTTCAGAGTGTCCTGTAGTGGGCGTGAAACAACACTGAGGCCATGTTAATTCGGGTCCTTGTGCTCTCCTCAGCAGTGATGACAGTGTGCTGAACTGTCACAAGTTAGGTTAGCCGTTTGAGACTTCTCCCTAGAGTCCCTGGCAGCCCATTCTTGCTTGGTGGCGTGAGGGATACAAACTTAGGATGAAATATGCCCCGCCCTCAATCAGGTAATTATTTAGTCTTGGACGAGTTAACCTCTCTAAACCATAATCTCCTTAGCCTTGTATGGCAGTTAAGCTAACTGACTAAGCTAACTGATGGTGACATGTGAGGAACCTTCATCTTGCAGTTATAAAAATGTATGATAGTGTATTTAATGTGTCTTTACCAGAGCAGTTTGATTTATTTGGGGCTTTCTCATTGTAAATTATATTAAACAGAAAGTTGTCAATACTTAGGTTTAGGGCCTTCTTGAAACACGGTGTATGTAGGGAACGCAGACAGTTGATCCATGGCCTGGTTTCTGGGAGTTATATTCCAGGGGAAATGTAACAGGATGAGAGGTTCCCAGCACCTGCAGTGAGAAGGAGGCCCCCTGCGAGTGTGTATAAAAGTGTGTGACTCGGGAGCCACACCACACTCACTGCTGAGCAGCCAGTGTGCTCGTTCACTTGGAAGTGCCCCGTGGCGTCCGCTGGGCATGTGTTCTGTTTTTAATTCCATCCTAGACTCCTTGCTAGCACGGCTCCATCCCGCTCATCTGCAGCAGCTGCTCTGTCTTCAGGACGGTTTGTGCTTCAGCAGCAGAGGTGGTTCTAGGATGCACAGCTATTTAAAGCATGGCATTAGTGAACAGCTAGAAGACTGTGTTGGAGCATTTTAAACCTTTTAAAACAGCATCTGTGTATAACAGAGCTCCACCTTAGTGTGTGCTGGGTCTTGGTTGTCATACCGCTGGCTTCTGATGCCGCGGACACTGAGTGCCTTGCCCGGTGGTTCCTTCTGGTTAGCAGCTGCTGTGTGGTAGGCTAGAACCATGAGGACTGATGTAATCTCCAGCAGATTCTTCTGCCTTGGGCTTTTCCACTTGAGCTAGTTCCTTCTGTTTATTTATGTTTGCATCCTGTCTGTTGTTTATGTTTTTATTTAAAGAAAGGGTCTCACTATGTAGCCCTCACATAGTGAGGCTTAGGACTCACGACGTCAACCGGGCTGGCCTCAGCCTTGGGACTGTAGGTGTGAGCACCGTATAGCACTGCCATTGAACTAAGCATGCAGAAGAACATGTTTGTATTGCATCAGAGCCCCGCAGCAGCCCTCAGTTTTGAAGGTAATGTTTATATCCCTTTCCTTTCTAGTCATATAGTCCTGGCCACTCGTGCAGTGGGCCACTTAAGTGCATTTCTTTGAACATCATCTTTAGAGGGCCACTGGGCTCCAAGTTAGGCCATCTGTGTGTGTGTGTGTGTGTGTGTGTGTTCAGCTTTTGGATTCTGTTAACCTACTATATTACAGAAATAGAGTTCTCTCTCCAAGCCCTGGTATGTGTGTTAAGTAGAAAGTTTTCTTAATTGTGAAAGGGGATTTGGAATTGCCTTGCCCTACTTAAGTTCATTCTATGTGAGTTAATACCTGAATAACAACTTGAGACTTGACACAGCAGAGCTTAAGGAGTCAAGAATTTGCTGACTTGTTTTAGTAAATTATTTGCAGAGTAGAAGTTTGGGCTTAATTCTTGGTGTGAAAAACATTTGTATATGTGTTCTGCTTTCTTAATCTCTGCTGCCTTTGTAGAGGAGATTGACATATCTCTCAGAGCAGTGTTTGACATCTAAAGTGTGGAAGGTAGAAGTGTCCGCTGGTCTTGTCAATCTGTGGAGCAGATCAGAACGCCGTGGCTCTGGTGTGGCCTGAGCGCCCTGGCTCTGTGTGACCTGCACACTCAGCCCTCGAGGCTCTCCAGCAGCTCTTTAGAGCTTAGATCTCTTTCTTCCTCTTCTTATGCTGTATTGCTAGACTTGTTTTTAAAGATAAATTTGTTTGTTTCTTTGTTGTGTTATGAGTGTTTGCCAGCAGGTGTGTGGGTGTATCACATGTGTGCCTGGTGCCTGTGGAGCCCATAAGAGAGTGCTAGATCCCCAGTAACTGTAGTAGCAGGTGGGCATGAGCTGCCTCCTTTGGGTGCTGGGAATCAAACCCAGGTCCTCTGCAGCAGTAGCCAGTGCTCTTAGCCGATGGACCATCTTTCCAGCCCAAACTTTTAAATGTTAGATGTACAGATGTTTTATATCTGAATTAAAAACCACTCAGTTCAGTTAATAATTGGTATACTCTTTACCTTAAAAACAGCAGACTCAAGGGACTTTGTTTCTACATGTGTTAAAGCATGGAAACACTTTTCAAGATGCCTGTGGTTCTGGATCTTTCTCTTATCGTCATTGTTTCCCGTTCCTGGTCTTTTAGCTCGGGTATAATTTATAATCCCCTGATGAATCAGTGGTTGAGATTTGGGGGCGGGGGGGGGGGGGCAGCTTATTTTCCAGTATATGCTACAGCCTTGACACTGAAGAAAACAGCTCCGCAAGCTGACCAGACCTTCCACTGACTGCCGTCCTCAAGGCCGAAAGCCGAGAGCTCTGCAGTGGGTTTAGGACAGTCTGCAGGCCTCTGTGGAGAGCAAAGCTCTTGCAGGATTAGGAGGGTTGACTTACAGACCCAGCTTTCTGGGAGGTGGTTTTTCTTGTGTCTGTTATATTTATCTAAGGACAATGCCAGACTTCTGCCTGAGTTTAAGGGAGCTGTAGTAGCAAACTCAGAGAGACTTTTCATTGTCATATTTTCTTTGGAACAATTTCTGTACCTTTTTTTCCTGTTTGAATTGAACTGCTGCTTAATAAGAGTGAGACTTTTATTTTCTCTCTCTGCTTTTCAGTCATTCTGCATTCCTATCCTCTGCTCAGCTGCCATATTAGCTCTTAGCTTTTGAGGGCAGGGAGTACGAGATATTGGCTCTGTTCCACACTCCTTTTTCTAGGCTATAATCCCCCCTCCCCTTTTTTGTCTGCTCAATTTTGTTGTCTGTCTTCTTGAAGAGGAAGCAAATACTTTCATTGAGTAAAAAGGCTCAATAATTATTTTGACCTTATTTCTCTATTTGGATATATTTCTCGCAACTGATATTTTAATACATATATTTTTCAACTTAACAGTTGGCCTGTCAGCAGATGGGTTTTATATATATAATCCCTGGGCTTTTCTATTTTGAGTTTATTATTTCCTAAGCAGCCCCACACTACCACCTCACAGTTATATTCAGTAAGAGATATTTTCTTTACACATACACACACACACACACACACACACATATATGGCATGTTTACTCAGATATTATAATATGAAGTAAACATTAATGATTTTTCTATATCAAGATTTAGGAGTAAATATTTGTAAGAATGCTTCTGCTTTGAAAATGAGATCAGTATATGTACGTATGGTCAAGCAGGTGGCCTATAAATTGAGCAATGTTTCCTTTTAAGAGCTGAGGTAGTAAGAATCAGCCCACACAAACTGTTAACTGACGAAGTCACCTCTGTGGTAATAACTCCCTCTCAGCAGTCACCTACGCATGAGTAACTGCAGTGACTGAGAAGACAGAAGTCCAGGTAAAGGGTCCAGTGCTTTTCTTTACCAAGTGGTTCTTGTCATAAATACTGCCCCTCTCATGTCCCCATGAGTATACCACTTTGGGCATTTGAGGTATATTCATGTACATACATATAAACACACACACACACATATACCTTTATGTGGCTCCCCCTCTAGACTAAGCTCTAGAGGTTTTCCACACCTTGCAGTAGAGCTGTGATGGAAGGGTCAAGATCCTGGGTCCTGTTCTTTCTCTCCCAGTCCCAGGTGCTGTGGGAGCCGCAGCTTACTGTGCAGACGTGGCCAAGTCCAAGAACCACACCACACACAACCACTCCTACAAATGGCACAGAAATGGCATCAATAAACCTCAGTAACAAAGATACAAATTTCTTAAAGGGGTTTATACCCCAAGTTCCTGAGGAACATGCCTTTGCCAAGAAGCACAAGAAAGGCCTGAAGAAGATGCAGGCCAACAATGCGAAGGCAGTGAGTGCACTCACAGCGGCCATCAAGGCCCTTGGGAAGCTTCAGGCCATCGAGCCCAAAAAGCCAAAGGGCCCCAGCCGCAAACTCAGCCGCCTGCCTTTCATCACTCACTCCGAGCTTGGGACAAGAAGCTACATGGCCAAGGGGCGTAGGCTCTGCCAGCCAAAGCCCAAGGCTCAAACCAAGGCAGGGGCCAAAGCTCCAGCTAAGGCCCAGGCTTCAGCTTCAGCTCAGGCTCCCAAAGGTGCCCAGGCCTCTGTGAAGGCCTCATAGAAAAGGCTCCTGCCATGTGAAGACAGATGGACTGCTGGGACACACCTACCCACACACTATTTGCAGATGACCAGTGTCCTGTGCTGTTTTTTACAACTAAACTTGAGGCAAGAAAAATAAAGATCCTGGGTCCTAGAGTCAGCCTGCCTGGTTGTATCACAGCACCATTACTTACTTGTATTGTGACTTTAGGCACGTTTCACAGCCGCCTGGGTTTCTTTCTGCTTCCTTCTCTATGGGTCGGCACAGGTATATGGTGGGTGCATAGGTAATGTGGTCATTATTTTGTATCCCATCCTGAACAGTGTGTATTATGTCGGTATCCAAAGGGAAATTGTCTGGAACAAAGTGGGTAGCCAGCCTCCAGATCCAATGCACCTCACAGATCGAAGGCTACCACAGGGCCTGTGCTTGGTGTAGCTCATAACATAGGAACACCATGACCATGTTTTGACCTGCATCCTTGAATGAGAAGAGCTTTGTATTAAGAAGACATTTCTGACCCCATGGAGTGGTGTGTGCCTTTGCTCCCAAGCACTCAGAAGGCAGAGGCAGGAAGATCTCTGTAAATTCAAGGCCAGCCTGGTCTACAGAGTGAGTTCTAGAATAGCTGAACCTATTAATGAGACCCTATCTTGGAAAAAAAGAAAGGAGAAAAGGAAGAAGAGAGGAGAGGAGAAGAGAGGAGAGGATTTCTCAGTAGTGCCAGCCTTCCTTCTCTTGTCGTTGTAGTTCATGGATTTGGAGGTACACAACTCAGTCAGTATACATTAAGGTTTGCTTCTTGGATGCCCCCCAAAAAGGTTTGTCTTTTAAAGGATTGACACCCAGCTTGGCGCTTCGAGAGGTGGAGAAACCTTCAGAAGATGGAGCTTAGTGCAGGTTGGGGTGTGGTACCCCCCTCCCACCCTGTGGAGGGACAATGGGACCCAAGTCCCTTCCTTTTCCTGTGTGCTCCATCAGCCCTGACCAGCTGTGCTTTACCACATGCTGCCACCATCTGTGCCACTTGCCACGGCTCTGAGAGCAGCAGGACAGCTGTCACAGCATTTACTGTGCTGCTGTCAGCCAAGGTATCAGCTGGGCTAGGCTGGGCGATCACTGTTGAGGTAGCCGACACTGAGGCTTCTTGTTCAGTAGCAGCTTCTCTAGGAATGGTGTCTGAGGAGGGGCTGCATGGATGGATGAGGCTTCTCCTTGTGCGTAGTGAAGCCAACCCAAAGTGGGGGCCCGCAGTCTCTCGCCCCTAGCAAAGGGTGTTTTCTAGCTGTGCACCCTTGCTGAGTCTTTTGAACTATCCTCCATCATGGAAGGAAGAACTCCACCCGGCCTTATTCTGCATCTGGCTGTAATTCTCACCGTCATCCCTGGCCCATGTTGTCACACAGGGCTGTGCTCTGTGGCTTTGCTCTCTGTCTGTTGGCTCCTACTTCCATGTCACCTGTTGTCTGTTGTTCTGCTGCAGATACAATATCAATTTAATTAACTAATATAAAGTGGCAAATAACTGATATACATTCATTTTGTATGCCATGCCTTAAAGCAGTGGTTCTCAAGCTGAGGGGTGCATCCCCTTTGGGGTCAAGTGAGCCTTTCACAGGGTCACCTAAGGCCATCAAAATACAGATACTTACATTATGATTGGCAATGGTAGCAACATTACAGTTATGAATAGCAATGAAAATGATTTTATGGTTGGGAGTCATCACGACATGGGGAACTGTATTAAAGGGTGCAGCACTAGGAAGGGTGAACCCATCGCTTTAAAGTCTTGCGCACCATGGAATACTGCAGTCAAGCTACTTAGCTTGCACATTGCTTCACGTGCTTTTTCTTTCTGTGGCGAGAACTCTTGAGACCTTCAAGGATTCGGTGCTAGCTGTTAAAGTCGCCAAGCTGCCCAGCGGCTCATTTGAACTTTTCTTCTGGGTGTCATCTCCCCAGGCTTCCCTCCCTCCTTCCATCCAACAGACCCGGTTAGCGCCATTTTGCTGACGCTTCTCAGTGTAAACTGTTTTAGCTTCCAGTATAAGTAAGATGGCGGTGGAATATTCGCACTTTAGTGCCCTTCCCATTTCCCTCATCAGTGTCTTTGTCTGTGCTGTCGCAGGGTGCTGTATTTCCTTTTTCTTAAGGCTGAGAAGAACTCCTGTGCACACAGGTTTATCCGTTTCCGCACTGATGAGCACAGGTTGAGTTCACATCTTTGCTATTGTGAAAATGCTGTTGTGAGCATGGGGGTAAAACAGTTTCCAATGTAACTGGATCTTTCCTTTTCTCTTGCTGTGATTAAACCACTGTGACCAAAAGCCACTTAGCAAGAGTTTAGTTTGGCTTATGGTCCCAGAACAGTTTGAGCCAAATTAAATTCCTGCCGCTTAACAACCTTGTGAGGCAGCTAAGACGATCAGTCACTACGAAGAACAGTCCTCTATGTCTCTGACTGGCTTTTCTTTGGTCAGCTAAGCCGTCCTGTTCTTTCTCTTTGGTCTGCACGGACATGGAAGGATTACAGTAGCGCTCCAGTCACATTCATGGCATAAGTGTTTTGAAGAACTAAGCCTGACATACTGGCATGCATGCCTGTTACCCACCTCCAAGAGGCAGGCAGATCTCAGCGAGTTAAGGCTAGCCTGCTCTACATAGCAAGTTCAGGACATCCAGGGCTACAGAGTGAGCTCCAGTCCTCGTGATGCCTTTCTGTATGTGCTGCACACATAGAGCTTTAGCGTCCACACACGGGTCTTCCTTTGCAGGATAGCAGTAACAGCAGCATTTGTGGGGAGAGGCCTGGCCCACCTCGGAGGCTGTGGTATTTCCCCACCAATGGCTACAACTTACAGAACTTATTCCATGCCTCCGCCTCCTCCTCCTCCTCCTCCTCCTCCTGTCGTTTTGGACGGTGATGAGTTGGGGTCTTACATACATCCTTGTAGCTGCAGTCAGCCTTAAGCCCCTGGCCCTCCTCTCGCCTTTTGCCGTTACAGTGTGTGTCACCACGGTCAGCTCACCGTTCACCCCTGAGCTCCACTCGTCCTTTCACATGGCTTTAGGCAGAGTGTCACCATGGAGCCCAGGCTGGCCCCACTCCCTGGGCTGGACCTCCCTCTGTCAGTCTCCTAACTGCTGGGGCCTCAGGCATAGGTCGCCATGCCCAGACCCTCATCACATATATGTGAGTAATTATTTTTGCTTTGCAAAACTACCCCAGTGTTCCAGTTGAGTTTTACCTTGTTTTCCAAACCTCTGCAATGTAAACTTTCTTCCTTGGATGCTGGCAGGTGCTCCACATAATCCAATGATTTTCTGAAATTAAGTTCAAAATCCTGAATTTCTTCATCTATGTCTGTAGACAGCAAGTCATGAAGAATCGGCGCTGTGTCTTGTTTACAGATCCACAAGACCTTGTCACTAAAGTACACTGAAGTGGCTCCTCAGAAGCCGTGGGCAGCCCTTTGCAGGTGTCCTGGAATTCCAGTCATCTGTTCATGGTTTTTTGTTTGTTTGAGACAGGACCTCTCTCTGTAACCCTTGAAATTGTAGGGCTCCTCCTGTCTGGGACTCTAGTGTGGAGTTTTCAGGTGTGAGTACCACACCCAGCTTCCCTCCCGCTTCCTAGTCAGAATTTTCTCTGGGCTTCCAGCCCTTTCAGAAGATCTAGCCAACCGATTGCTTTCCTCTCCAAGACCTATCCTGCCCTGTGGGAAGGAGATTATGCTGCTATGGTCAGCTTCTCCTGCACTCTGCCCAGAAGGTTCTCACACACGCTTGACTGAGTAGTGGACTTGAGGAATGGTAATGGTCAGGGCCTGTCAGAGGGCAGCAGCGAACAGTGCAGGTCCTGCCAGTCCCCTAAGAACTATGTTTTGTCACCAAGCCCTGCTTGTTAGAACATGTCCCTATTCTGAACTTGTTTTTCCATCCCCCATGTGACATAGCCTGTACATTATAGTGAGTTGATCAAAGGCGACGTCTTCAGATTGGGGAAGGACAAGCAGAGCAGGCACTTGTGCCCCTTGTGTTCTTGTCCCTCAGCTCTGGTGTCTGCAGGTCACCCGACTCGCTTCTGAGCCACGGTTTGAAGTACCGCTGCTCTGACATTAGTCCTTGTGAGTTCTTTTCCCTCTATTCTTTAGTCTTTATCTTTCATTTTCTCCTTTGTTTAGTTGCACAGACTAATATCATTTTAACTCAAGAAGTGGGGGAGGGGCCGGTGAGACAGGCTGCCAACCTTGATCTGAGTGCATCCCAGGACTCACATGAAGGAAGAAGTAGTTCTTACAGGTTGTCTCGGCTCTTCCCACGCATGCCAGTGCACACACGTGCGAGTAAATGTTCACATTTTTAAAGAAACACACAGCCCCAGTTATCTCAAAGCTAATTTAGCTGACTTTGGTGGTAGGTGATTCTGACAGACATGCAACCTCTCTCTACAGAAGACTGAGCCACCGTCATAGCCCACATGGTACAGGCAGTGTCTGGAATTGGTTTTAAAATGGTTAATGTAGAACTCCTTTGTAGACCAGGCTAGCCTTGAACTCACAGATCCTCTTGCCGCTGGCTTCTGAGCCCTGAAATTAAAGGTGTGCCCCACCATGCCTGGCCCTGAGTGGAGAAAAGAGGAAGCCCTCACTACTGACGGGTAGAAATATTTACCACTGGTGGGTTAACTGGCATTTTAGGCTCCTTTAGTTGCTTAGTCTCTGGTGTTTTGGGTTTTCTGAGACAGAGTCTCACTGTAGCTAGGTTGTCTCCAAACTCAAAACAGTCTCCCACACTTGGCTAGACTGTGTGTGTGTGTGTGTGTGTGTGTGTACGTGCGTGTGTGAGGGAGAGGAGAGAGAGTGTGTTAGGATCAAGCCCAGCCCTTACCCCCGTGCATCTTGGTGCATCTTAGGCAGGCGGGCGCTCTGGTCTAAGCTGTGGCCTCAGCACTGCCATTTCTTCGCTATTGTAAACATTTTAATGCATATACACACATACATCTGACAGTTCGTGTCTTTTGGTTGTTTTTCAAATTAAGATGAAACAGATTTCTTATAGTAAAGATATATATAGAGAGATATATAACTTAATAATTTATATTGCAATTTTTAGTTTGTCTCCACCCCCATAAAATACTTCCTTTTCTTTAATTAATTTATTTAGTTAGTTTACACCCCAGTCAGTTTTCTCTTTCTTCTGTCCCACTCCCTCCCTCCTTCCCTCTCCCTACCCCTCCCTCATTACCCTCTCCCTTTCTCCTCAGAGAAGGGGAGGCCCCAGTGGATATCAACCCTCCTTGGCCTATCAAGTTGCAGTAGGCCTAGGCGCATCTTTTCCTACTGAGGCCAGGCAAGGCAGCCCAGTTACGTGAACCGGATCCAAAGGCAGCAGCAGCGTTAGAGACAGTCCCTGCTCCTGCTGTTAGGAATCCTCATGAAAACCAGGCTGCACATCTGTTACCCACGTATGGAGGGCCTAGGGAAAACACTTCTCTTTTCAGAGCTGGGGACATAGTTCTGGGGTAGAGTGCTTGCCTAACGTGTAAGGCTCTCGCCATTTTAAAGAATGTTGTCCCAGCGAGGTTCTAGTCACGCAGTGATGATTTCCAGAAATCTGTGTGTGTCTGCTTCTCAGCCATCCTCTCTTTTCCCAACAGGAAAGCCATCGAGGAATTGCTAAAGGAGGCAAAGCGTGGGAAAACCAGAGCAGAGACGATGGGGCCCATGGGCTGGTAAGGTCCCACATAACTCCCTCAAAACTTAACAAGCAGCAATAGCAGGGTCACCACAGGTCTGATGCCAGCCTCTAACTCTTGGCTGGAGATGACAGATGTGAATCGAGGTTATCAAACCTTGGGAGCTGCAGAAGTCACCCGCAGGCTGGTGTCAGAGAGGAGCGTTGCGGAGAGCTGGGTTTTGAGGAGCCCCAGCAAGGCCCAGTGGGCAGTGGGTCTGCGTAGACAGTGTGGGATGGAGTTGCTCTTTTATGTGGTTCACAAGGTCCTAAGATTTGGAGATATGTTTGCCCAAATAGCAGTGTTATACCTGCAATCATCACTTCAGCCAGTTGACCCAACATTTACCTTGGAGTTTCTGTACAAGCTAGAGTTTGTTCAAACTTCCTAATAAGAGTGGATGAGATGAGTCCAGGGGAAAGGCAGTTCTTGCCTGACAACCTAACTTTGATCCCGGGGACCCTCATGGCGGAAGGAGAGAACTGACTTCCTCAGGTTGTCCTCTGACCTCCACATACACACAAAATAAAACCTGAACTAATGCTGTGAGCAGAGGAAGAATTTAACCTTGTGACCTGGCAGATACTAAGTCAGGAGCTACTCCGTCAGTGCGCTGACACTGGGCTTTCCTTCCACTAAGCGTTCACCGCAGAGGGACCCCAGGGTCACAAGGCGGGACTGTGACGGAGGGAGGAGCAGGCACTTGGGTCCCGGGATAGCTTGTTTTCAGTTTTGTTTCTTTTCTCCCCTTTATGGAATGTTTTTCTTTTGATGTTTCCATACATGAATTCAATGAAATATGATCATATCTGCCTCCAGTTCCCCCCTCTAGCTCCACCCTCTACCCCACTGCTCCCCCTCCCAACTTATCTTTTTTTTTCAATAACCCACAAAGTCGCCAGTAAGTGCTGCCCGTGTGTGTGTGTGTGTGTGTGTGGGTGTGTGGGTGTGTGGGTGTGGGTGTGGAGGCATCCATTGGAGCATGGCAAACCTAACACTCAGAAAAGAGCACTTCTCTCCCTCCAGCACTGTCCGCATCCAGGAGCTGGGCGGCAGGGCACCGTGCCCAGAGCTCACCTACCCCATGGTGGACACTAGGGTCTTGGGTGGCTTGCTCTCCTGAGGGTCACTAGCTGCACAGCTGCTCCCGGGTCACGAGTGTGACAGCCATGTCATGTCCCGGAGGCGGCAGTTCACAGAACTCCTCCCCGCTTCTTAAGTTTTTACTTTTAAATATTTCTTATTTATTTTATGTGTGTGGGTGTTTTGCCTACTTGTATGTCTGTGCACTGGAGTTGCAGGCGGTGTTCGGGAGCTGGGAACAGAACTCTAGTCCTCTGCGGAAGCAGCCAATGCTGCACTTGTAGCCTGTTGTGAACAGCCTGACATGTCAAACCATGGTCTCCTCTACCAGAGCAGAGTGTGCTCCTGACCCCTGAGCGCTACCCCTCTACCACTTTGACCTTAAAATTCTGATCCTCCTGCCTCCACCTCCCAGTGCTAACATTCCAGGCACGTGTAGCTGGTCTCTAGCCCCAGCCAGGCAGGGCTCTGTTCACTATGCTACATTCTGGTCCTTTGCTTTGTAAATTTGGATTTTAAATGATGCATAGTTTTCTTAAATTAAAAAGCTAAATTAAATTTTAAAAAAGTTCCTAATTTCTAAAAATCAGGCAAAATAAGGCAAATAGAGCCAACTAAGCCATCGTGTGGGGTCTCTTGGCCCATGGGCACACAGAAAAGAAGTATTTCAAGTAATCTAAAATTTAACTATATTTCTAGGAGGACAAAAAAAAAAAAAGAAAGAAAGAAAGAAAAAGGCAAAGAACTTGTCTCCCCCATTGTGGTACTGATGCTGCTGCTGAAATTAAACCCCACAGCTGCCCATGGCTTCTGAGTCTGTCATTGGAAGTGAGGGTACTGCCATATTCCCTGCCCAATCTTATAGAACAGGGTGAGAGTAAAGGTCAGTCTACACAGAGCACCAGGATGTCAAGTATTAAAGATAACAGAGTCAGAAGTAAAAGCCTCATCTGCCATCCTAAATTTGAGTGGCCAATGTCTATGGGAAGCTGCGATGTATTGTTTTTTCAGATAACACTTGTTTTTAAGTTCTAAGACACAGAAAAGCCAGCCAGGTGGTGGTGGCCCACGCCTGTAATCCCAGCACTCTGGGAGGCAGAGGCGAGCGGATTTCTGAGTTCGAGGCCAGCCTGGTCTACAGAGTGAGCTCCAGGACAGCCAGGGCTATACAGAGAAACCCTGTCTTGAAAAAACCAAATCCAAAAAACCAAAACAAACAAACAAACAAACAAACAAAAAACACAGAAAAGCCCTGGAAATACTGAGTGTGCAGCCTTCAGCAGTAAGGCCCGGGGCCAGCCCGTAGGAAGGTAGGTGCTGTTTCTCACTGGAAGGAGACAGGGGTCCTTTGAGGGACCATTGCTCACGCAACTGAAGCAGTGCTCAGATAAGCCAGACTGCAGGGTTAGAGGCCCTAGTCTGGCCAGACGGCCGTCCCTTCTCATACCAGAATCTCCAATGCCTCAGGCTTCAGTGGTTCACTAGAACGTTCAACGTGGCTAGAAGCCGTTGTGCCCGTGGTCATAGGGCATTACTGGGGAGAGACACAGATTAAAAGCAAGGCAGGATAAGAGCCTAGAAGCACGGGATCTGGGAGGGTTCAGAGCCTGAAGGACTCAGAACATGCTGCCTCCCCACTTCAGTGAGGGGACTGGAGGGTTGCCAGCCCAGGAAGGGCCTACAATCTTCATGTGCAAAGTTTGTACTGTGGCCCCATTGTGTAGGTGTGGCTGACTGATTGATTACATGGCTGACTGATTGTTTACATGGCTGACTGATTGATTGCATGGTTGATTTTTTTTTTTTTTAAGTTTCCAGGTTGACCCGTATCACATGACCTAAAGCTCTCACCTTATACTAACACAGCTGATCTCTCCTGTGTGACCAGCCCTTCTCTAGCACCAGAGGGTGTGGCCGGCTCCACCCTCAACAAAGACATTTCTGTCACATATGATGTAGATTACTTTCCAGAAGTTGAGAGCAAAGATGAGCCCTCCCTTTAGGTCAAGCCAAACTCTTACTCCACAGGAACAAACACAGTAAGATCTGGAAAAGCTTGTCCTGCCAGAAGATGAAGAAACTATCAAAGACTAACAGAGGTTGGAAAGTCTCTGGCGCCAACCTGAAGTCAAAGAGAGAATAATTTGATCAAAAAACTGAAATTACAATGATTGAATTACCTAAAACATGTTGAAACCCTTAAGGTTGTGTAGTGGCTGCTTTCCTGTCAGCTTGATACAGCTAGTGCCATCCTTAAGGAGGGAACCTCAGCTGGGAAAATGCCTCTGTAAAACTGGGCTGTGGGCAAGCCTGCAAGGCATTTTCTTAATTGGTGATTGATGGAGGAGGGCCCAGTCCATTGTGGCCCTGGGTTCTATAAGAAAGCAGGCTGAGCAAGCCATGGGGAGCAAGCCAGTAAGCAGCACCCTCCATGGCCTCTGCGTCAGCTCCTGCCTCCAGGATCCTGCTCTGCTTGAGTTCCAGTTCTGACTTCTTCCAGTGATGGAAGTGTAAGCCAAATAAAATAAACCCTTTCCTCCCAACCTACTTTTGCTCACCGTATTTCATCCGCAGTGGTAACCCAACTAAGACAGGTTGTGAGAAATACCACACTACAAACCATAGTGGTCCCTCTGAAGAGTGCCAGGAACCCAAATCACTGATCACAAAACGTTCATGAAGAGGTTCAAATACATCTCAGCACTGCCAAATAACTGACAAAATAACACTTAAAAAAAAAGAGCTGCACTCACCAGGCGTGGTGGTGGCACAGACCTGTAAGCTCAGCACGTAGGAGACTGAAGCAGGCCGGAGAGTAAATTCCAGACCAGCCAAGCAGAATAGCAACTTCCAGACCACAAGATCACAGGGACATTAAAAGATGTCTCCAGGACCGAACAAACAAGCCGAGTACAAAGTCCTAGATTTAATTCCCAGCGCCTCCTCCCTCAAAAGCATTAACCCAGCAAGCGTACAATAGAGGTGTGGGGACAGAGTCTCACACTCCAGTGGTTCCGCTGGGTTTTCTGTGGGACTGCAGGTTGAACCCAGGGTCTGGTGCAGTTCTGTGCAAGCACTCTGCCACTGAGCCATAGCCTGACCCTGAATTGTGTAAGGCAAACAGTCCTGCTTAAGGAGAATTTCACTAGTGTAACTAGAGGACTAGGCGGTGAGCAGACACTTGGATCAGACTGGAAAATGCTCCTTAGTGACGTCTGCCAGGACTCGCCAGCAGAGTGAAAAGATCGCTAACCAAGTGAGGCGACGTGTAGAACATGCAGAAATGTAAAGTCATACACCATATCACATCCAGAATGTAAAGTCATACACCACATCCAGAAATGTAAAGTCATACACCACATCACATCCAGAATGTAAAGTCATACACCACATCACATCCAGAATGTAAAGTCATACACCACATCACATCCAGAATGTAAAGTCATACACCACATCACATCCAGAATGTAAAGTCATACACCACATCACATCCAGAATGTAAAGTCATACACCACACCACATCCAGAAATGTAAAGTCATACACCACATCACATCCAGAATGTAAAGTCATACACCACATCACATCCAGAATGTAAAGTCATACACCACATCACATCCAGAATGTAAAGTCATACACCTACTTTGAAAGCACTAGGCAGTTTCTCGTAAATGTACACTTACCATACAGAATCTTCAAGCAGATTACCAAAGAGAATTCAAAACAGAAATCTAGGGAGAACTTTGCACAATGGTGTTATTGCAGCTTTGTTTAATAAAGCTCCAAACAGAATGGTTGTGGTAAACTGCCGGGTGACTCTCAGCACAGCAGTGTATGGTTCCACTTACTGGACATTGGAACATAACAGACATCAGCGATTGTTGGAACCCAGGGACTAGAGGGCTCTGAGAATGTTCTGTGTCTTAACCGTGATAGAATCTGATTCTTGTATTGGTTGAAGCCCAGAAAAATAGTCATTTTAATAAATCAAACTGGATACTAGAGAGATGGATCAGTGGTTAGGCATACACTGGCTTCTAACCCTGGGTTTGCAGCACCCACATGGTGGCTCTCATGAAATGCCAGGTGGTAGGGGGTGGCACATTCTCCTGGTCTCTACAGGTGGTAGGGGGTGGCACACTCTCCTGGTCTCTACAGGTGGTAGGGGGTGGCACACTCTCCTGGTCTCTATAGGTGGTAGGGGGTGGCACACTCTCCTGGTCTCTACAGGTGGTAGGGGGTGGCACACTCTCCTGGTCTCTACAGGTGGTAGGGGTTGGCACACTCTCCTGGTCTCTACAGGTGGTAGGGGGTGGCACACTCTCCTGGTCTCTATAGGTGGTAGGGGGTGGCACACTCTCCTGGTCTCTACAGGTGGTAGGGGGTGGCACACTCTCCTGGTCTCTATAGGCACCAGGTATGTACACAGGTGTACAAACTCTGATGTAAGCAAGCACGCATACATATAAAATGAATCTTTTATAAAGAGACAAACATATGTAAATTTTATGCAAATTATGCCATAGCAAAACCTGTTTTGAAAGAGGGAGGCTGGGTACATAGCTCAGTGCTACAGCACTTGCCTAGCACACACAAAGTTCTGTGTTTGATTCCCCAGGACAGCAGAAACATTTATCAGTTCAGTCTTTGACTGATTGTGTAAAGACTGCTGAGTCTGTCAGCGAGAGGGGGTGGAGCACGCCCTGAGGTCTCTACTGTTGCAGTAAAGCACCGTGAACCTAAGCGGCCTGGGGAGGAGAGAGTTTGTTTCTTCTTACTGCTCTCAGCCACTCTTATCACAGCGGGGAATGAGGGCAGGAGCCCAGGCAGGGCAGGAGCCTGCAGGCGGGGCTGATGCAGAGGCCACAGAGGGTGCTACCTATGGCCTGCTCCTCCCGACTTAGCCTGCTTTCTTACAGAACCCAGGACCACACCAGAGGTGGCCCCACCCATGGTGAGCTGGACCCCCCCCACATCAACCATTAATCAAGAAAATGCCCTCCAGACTTGCCTACAGCTGGTCCTATGGCTGCATTTCTCAGTTGCCGTTCCCTTTGAGATAGTGCTAGCTGGGAAAGGCGCTTTCTGCTGAATATTGGTTTGTGACAAACCCAACCATATTCGTGATTATTGCTCATGGTGCTGGGGATAAAGCCTGTGTGTGGCCTCACACTGTGCTAGGCAAACTCTCTTCACAAGAAGCTGCAACACACACACACACACACACACACACACACCGAGAGAGAGACAGAGAGAGAAGACATCTTGGTCAAGACCCTGAGCTAGGGTCTGGTCAGTCTCTAGTTAGAACTACTACAGGGGGCAGAGGGGCATTTTAAATGACATCAAAGATTGCAGTCCCAGCATCCAAGATGTCAGGTTTTTACAGATCAAGAAATGCAGTGCCTTTAACAAATGAATTACAAGGAGAAAAGAAGGATCCTGTGAATTAATAGATTTGAGGCACATCAAATAAGATCCTTCTTTAAAATAACTGTCAGGAGGCTGGAGAGATGGCTCAGCAGTTAAGAGCACTTGCCACTCTCCCAGAGGACCTGGGGTCAGTTCCCAGCACTACATGGCAGCAAACCCACAATCATCCTAGCTCCAGATCAGGGATCTGATGCCCACCTCTGGCCTCTCAGACACCAAGCGCACACGTGCTCATAGACATACATGCAGACAGAGCATTCATGCATGAAAATAAATAAATTTTTAAAACTTTTAAAAGTAAAATAACTATGAAAAGACATGTGAGGGCGGGGGGGGGGGTGGCTGGCTCAGATGTGCAGGCACTTGCCTTGCAAGCATGAGGACCTGAGTTCAAGTCCCAGAACCAACCCATGAAAAAAATGCTAGGTTTGACAGTGGGTGCTTGTGATTCTGGGGCTGGGTGGCTGTGTAGTAACCGACCTGCTGACCTGCCTGGGATGTGACTGAGCAGCGGGTGGGAGGGAGGGCAGCACAGATGAGGTCAGCAGGTCGATTATTGGGAAGGAGATCACTCAGTCTCTATGGCGATGGGGTTTACGGACTTGCTGCTTGCCAGTGGGTAGTTCCTGTGCCCAGGCATGGGAAAGAGTTAAGGAGACTTGTTTTTCTGGCCTTTGGCTTTTTCATGCTCTGGTGGATAGACAAACAGGAGGTGATCTCGGCTGAGTGAGGAGGCTGGGAGGAGTATGTGTGTGTCGCAGATAAGCCCTTTGCGATATTTCAGAACCGCAGAAATCCAGACTTTCTTTCACTTTATGCTTCAAATTGACAGGGCCCAGAGAAGTTCCCTGAGGCCCCCACCCCGCCCCCAGCTGAGTCTGCCGAGGGGCTCCTGTGCCAAGCCACGGCTCTTCCCTTAGTGCCGGATAACTCACCAGCACAGTGCTCACTGGCCCGGTGGCCACGGTCCTCTCCTGTCTGCAGTGAGGGTGAACCGGGGCCCTGAGCGTGCTGCTGTACAGGTGGCCCATGTGCTGCGGCCCTGGGGCCTTCAGGCAAACCTTCCTATGCCCACCCGCTTCTGTTCCCCTCAGTACCAGCAAACCTTCCTATGCCCACCCGCTTCTGTTCCCCTCAGTACCAGCAAACCTTCCTATGCCCACCCGCTTTTGTTCCCCTCAGTACCAGCAAACCTTCCTATGCCCACCCGCTTCTGTTCCCCTCAGTACCAGCAAACCTTCCTATGCCCACCCGCTTTTGTTCCCCTCAGTACCAGCAAACCTTCCTATGCCCACCCGCTTCTGTTCCCCTCAGTACCAGCAAACCTTCCTATGCCCACCCGCTTTTGTTCCCCTCAGTACCAGCAAACCTTCCTATGCCTACCCGCTTTTGTTCCCCTCAGTGCCCTCCTACACAGCAGAGATCCGCCCACTGAGAGCCCGGTTTGTCTTCGTTGCCCGGGCCAAGTATAATGTCCCGCAGATAGAGGTTTTGAAAATAGTAAGTGCTTTTATATATTCATTCTGACATAGGCACACATACATCCACTGTTTCACAGTACTTTTAGGTACAGTCTTGGGGACACGGTAAGCCTCAGGAGTGTGTAAGTAATTAAGGAGGTTCATTTCTCAGATGGCCACATGCTGAGGCATTTGATTGCCAGATTGTAAATGCACTACCACGGGTGATTTCAGTAGCTGTGGCGGCATTAAACAACAACACGAGCTGTAATCAACCATAGCTTCGAGATAAATATCACCTCACTGCACGGAGGGCCTGCCTCTGCCCCGCCCTTCCATCCATTCTAGACTTTAGTCTCTAGGCTTGTAGTCTCCATAGTGCAAAGGGGGTGTGTGGAGCAGAAGATGGCCTGCCCTCGCTGGTGTGGGTGGCTCTGTGCAGAATTGGGGCAGTGAGACACTCTGCACTCAGCTTGCTCCTGTCTGTCTGTTTGTCTGTCTGTCTGTCTGCTACAGAGATAACGGGACTCAGCGCTCGCCAGGGCCTGTCGTGCTGTGTGTACTCACTATTGTGATTATAAAAAGATAAAGGGATATCAGAATATGTTTTATAGGGGTGTGGTGGGGTGTGGGGGAAGGGGGTGCCTCAGCAGGCCCATGCCGAGGCATCCCTTCCCCCTGAGGGACCAGCCACACAACAGTATAGTATAGACTAGAGCTCATTCAGGGCATGGGCAGGGGGGTTAAGAGGGTAGTAAAGGCAGAGAGAGGGAGAGAGTAGGGAAGGAGAGGCCGGCCATGACCACATGGAGAGAGCGGGGAAGGGAAGGCAGAGAGAGAGGAGCCCAAGAGGGTAAGAGAGAAGCAAGCAGGAGACAGGAGTGGGAGAGGAAGAAGGAGGGGACAGGCAGCCCCTTTATAGTAGGCCAGGCCTACCTGGCTGTTGTCAGGGAGCTATGGGGTGGAGTTCAGACAGACTGCTAACACTCAGAGTCAGTCAGTGCCTCTTTGCCCTGACATTGTCCATGTTGTGACTGACTGTCCTGTGTCCCTGAGTGGCCTCTGCTCATCTGCTGGAAGGAACCTCAGCTTTAAGCGCACTGACGCACTGCGGCCTGTGGTTGCTTCCCTCCTTGCTGGTAGCTAGACACTTAGGCTGTGGTGAGTTTTCCCCAAATGGCCATCGCCGGGCTGTGGTGTGACTGTAGAGTCTAATGAGGTAGCACTGTAATGTTCAGGTATGGGGCCATTGCGTCACCCTTCCAGAGTCTTGTTGTATGGCCTTGACTGACCTGGCACTGGAATTGTTATGTACCTCATGCTGGTCTCAGAATCATGACAGTCCTCCTGCCCCAGCACTACATGGTGAGGAAATCCAGGAGCTGGGTCTGTGGGACCTACATTCTTTTGTACTGATCTGGTTAGCGGGGAGGGAATTTAACTCTCGCATTTATGATGTCTTCTTCTCTCTTTACGTCCACAGGATGAAGTGTCCTCTTGCTGGTACAAATAAAAGATTCCTAATTAACACAATTAAGAACACATTGCCCTCCCATAAAGAGCAAGACCATGAACAAAAAGAGGGCGGTAAGGAGCCTGGGAACAGCCAAGACCAGAAGGAGACAAGTGGGAAGAAGCACAGAAGCCACGCCTACAAGCGCAGCCTCCACTCGGCCCGCGGCTCGGTGGGCTGCTCTCCCCCAAGGAAGCGGGCCTCCCGGGACAAGTGCGACCCGCGGCCGAGCAGGCGATGAGATGGAGACGGGCCAGCCCAGCCCTGCACCTGCCACTGGGACAGCAAGGAGGAGGGGAGGTGGCGGGCTGGCACCTGAGAGTGACTTTCTCCGTGGGTCCTTTGTTCTAAGGTGGCTGTTGGTACTGTGTTGTTGTTCTTATTGCTGTTATTGTTGTTAACAGGAAAAGAAAACTTTACTAAAACAAATCTTACCTACCTTCTCCTGAAGGCGTGGCGGGGAGAGCAAGCCGAGACCGCACTGCCCCGCGCGTCCACGTTGCCCTCATCCTACCTTACTCGCAAGTTCCTTTTAAAACAAGCAGTTTTAGAATTTGAGATTTTGAGGTTGTTAAAAACTCCTAGTTTTTTGATGTACTGCACTTTTGTGGTCATTTCCCAGAATTTCTCAAAAAAATAAATAAAATACTTAGAAACGCTGTGCTTTCCTCTTCGGGGTATCCAATGCTAAGCTCACAGTCAGAGGAGCTCGGCCCCGCCACCCTCGTGGTTTCTGAGTGACTGGAGTGAGGATTCCTCACGCAGCTTTGGGCCTCGTGCTCGCAGAGGGTCAGAGAATGGCTCTCCTCTCATTCCATTCTCAAGCTCAACCCTTAGATGAGGTGGGGTTCTGTACTTAGGGTTAAATCTAACTGGTGTGGGTGGTTCTGTTAAAGAACTCGCAGTAGTTTCACAGTTATTTTACAGCAGCTGACAAGCCCGTCCACTTGTGCTGATCTTTGCAAGCAGGCATGGCTGTACTCCAGAAGATGGTGGCTGTCAGCTGAGAATAAGGCCACACAAGGGGAGACCCGCATGCGCCTTGCACTCAGTCCTATAGCCCGGGAAGGAGTCGTCCCTGTTTTCAGCCAGCCATGGCTCCCTTGGACAAACAGCCACAAGAGCGCTGCCCCAAACGCCGGCCTGGGGATGCTGGTCATAGCTACAGCAGTGTGGTACTTACTGAGAACAACCTTTGCTTCTCCAGAACATTTTGGGCCCCTCCCCCAAGGGTTCCAACCTTCCTTATCAGTGGTCTGTCTAGTTAATGGCTGCAGAGTCTCTCATTTTCATTTAAAAACAACAAAATCAAAAAAAAAAAAAGCTTGTTCCCATGAGATGGCTCCCTAGGTGGGAAAAGTTGCTTGCCACAAAGCCAGAGCCAGTGATGTGAGTTCAATCCCTAGAACCCACTGAGGAGAGAGCCAACTCCTGCAGGCTGCCTCTGATCTCCATGTGCACGTGCGTGTACACATGTGCACGCACACAGTTACCTTCGTGCACACACATAACACCCTGACTTCTGTGTGTGTGCATGTGCACACACACAAAACACTCTGACTTCTATGTGTGTGCACATATACAGACACACACTAAATAGATAAATTTAAAGAATCTCTTAAAATTCAAAAATGTCAATTTAACAGATTCTTATGTAATGACTCAAATGCGAGCATCTCAGAAATACAACCAAAAGACTTAACATCTGAAATGCGTTAAATGGGGATTAATGGCAAATGAGACATGTGTTAAGATAACAGTAATTGACACTGCTCAGTATAAACAAAATAGTTGGACTGAAAAAAATAGTGGACCAATGTAAATTCTGAAGACCAAGTACACTCATAGTTGGTGTCTGTAATGACAGGAAGAAGTCAAGAAAAATGTGTGCAGAAATACTGACAAAAGTTTTCCAAATATAACAAAACCTAAGCCAACTTGATGGCTCACACCCATCATTCTAATACTTTGGAAAATGAGGCAGGATTGCAGTGAGTTCAGGACCAGCCAGTCTGAGCTACATAGTGAGTTCTAGGTCTGCCCTGGGCTATAAGTGAGACACTGTCTCAAACCAAAATAAATAAAACTGTAAATGCACACACAAACACAAAAAGCTCCACAAACTCTAAGACTAAGAAACACAAAGACATGAAGAAAGCTACAGCAAGACACACGTGATGGACGACCCTGCTTGTCAGCTGGATAGATTAAGAGGTGCCCAGGACATTAATAAAGCACACCTCTGTGTGTATCTGGGAGGGTGTTCCCAGAGACGATTGATTATAGCGGGGAACTATTGATGTGGGTTGGGCCATCCTATAGCTGGGGACCCAAACAAGAAAGGGGTACACAGCAGGAAAGGAGAAAAACACAGAGCACACAGACAGGCATGCCCATCTAGTCTCAGACGCTCTCTGTGTCTCCTAAAGTTCTGCTGTTTGAATAGCATATCACATCTAAGAATTAGCCTCAGTCTCTGAGGAGGCTGTGAGCCTGCTGTTGGAACTGAGGCCATGGAGGCTCTCGGAGGTGGCCTGGGTGTGCTTTGTAGTTTTGAGCCTTTTTGGAGGCCGGAACTGAAATCTGATCAAAGGCAGTTGATGTCAGGTGGGCACGAGTTAGACTTCCTCATCAGCAAGCTGGCTTGCTAAAGTGATCAGCTTGAGAAGCACCGGGGAGAATCTCGACACTTACCTCTGGCTATGTATGTATGTGTGTGTATGTGTGTGTGTGGGTGGGGGGGGTCTAGAAAGAGTTAACTAAGAGATAAAGATGCTCCCTGAACCATCCCACAGGCTAGGAACCTAGAGAGAATAAAAGTAGGCAAAGGCGAAAGCTTTGGGTACAGAAACCAATCCAAACCGTGCTTTCCTTACTTACAAGGTCTCGCTCAGTTATCTCATCACAAGACCAAAAAGTCTGGTTAACACGCTTGGCTAAAACCCAAACCGCTTTAAACCACTGGTAAAGAGACATGAAAAACAGCCAGAAGACATTACCATTCAGGAAAACAATGCAGAAGAACGCCCATGGCTGGATGTGGTGGCTCATACAAGAAACCTCGGGAGACCTTGTATAGTCGGGAACAGAACCATGAGGCTGACGTCAGCCTGAGGCACATAGAGTGAGTTCCAGGCCAGCCTGGCTACACAGTGAGGTCGTGTCTTAAGACAAGCAAACACAAAACGTCATCAGTACAAGCGAAACCAGAAGAGGCTGAGAGTCAGTACAGAACGTGGCACCCCGAGAAGAACTTTCAAAGCAAAATGGCTTTGCTAATGTCCTCGTGTTTGGTCCTCAGCATCCTTGCCTGCCATTGCACACAAAAGGTGTCACAGGTCGGCCCCAGGCTGCAGCTGTCACAAGCCCTTGTGACTTGTGGGGGAAAGTACTGAGGAGAACCACAGAGAGGCACTGTAGTCTCGGGATTCTTTTTTTTTTTTTTTTACATGCCTTTTTTTAAAAAAAGGTTCTTTTTGTTACAAAAGTTACACATTTTTATCTCTAAGAGACAAAAAGAAGACAAATGTATAAGTCAAACTCTTTATTTGATTTTTAAGCAACAAATTCTTAGTACTTTCTTTATAGATGGGCTCTCATCTATCCCAGACTAACCAAAAAGTCTAGTTAAGGATGACCTTGAATTTATAACCCTCCTGCCTCCACTTCCTGGGTGATGGGATTACAGACACACACCACCACACCTGGTTTATGCAATGTTGAGGGTCAATCCCAGGGCTCTATGCATGCCCTACCAGCTGAGCTACACTGCCTTGCATATGATTCCAGAGGGTCCGGCCAAGTGCCATGTGTAGTTCAAGAAAACTTAGCAAATAGAGTAATTTAAACTCTTGATTTGAAGTACACCTGCTTTTCTATATAGAAGACACTATAGCATCTTCGAGAACTATTGGCTAAGGACCAAGTAGCTACCAGAATTTTAAGTTTACTTTGAGAGCCAGGTGGGTGGTGTACTCCTTAAATCCCAACACTTGGGAGGCAGGTGGATCTCTGTTAGTTCGAAGACAGCCCAGTGTAAATAGTGGGTTCCTGGACAGCCAGAATTACAGAGAGAGACCCTGGTGGATGGAGAGGTTAGCTGCAGGTCCAGAGAGATGGCTTAGAGGTTGAAAGCACTGGTTGTTCTTTCAGAAGGTCTCAATTAATTCTCAGCACCCAGGCAGCTCACGACTACCTATAACTCCAGCTTCAGGATGACCCCTTGTGGTGTCTAGAGGCACTGCACACATGTGGTGCACATATAGACCAGAAGGTAGGCTCACAGGTGGTCCCATTATACCCACACACACACATCTCACCCACACCCATGCACAAACACATGCACATCACATTTGTGCACACACACAGTAATAATAAGTTAACATGAAAAGTCAAAGCAGTACAATTCTACTTCCTGCTACCAGTTTTACAGTGATAGCCACACACACACACACACACACACACACACACACACAATGTGAATTAGGGGGCTGGAGAGCTGGCTCCATATTTAAGAACATTGGCTGCTCTTCCAGAAGATCTGAGTTCAATTCCCAACATCCACATGGTGGCTCACAGACATCTGTAACTTCAGTTCCAGGGTATCTGACATTTTCTGTGGTGTCTGCGGGCACCAGGCATGTGATACATAGACATACATACAAATAAACATAGAACACTTGTACAAATAAACAAATCTAAAAAAATTTTAAGAGTAAATTACATTAAATTCTCAACAAGGACTTTTTTTTTTAAGTTTTTATTTTTGTAGCTGTCTTCAGACACACCAGAAGAGGGCATCGGATCCCATTACAGATGGTTGTGAGCCACCATGTGGTTGCTGGGACTTGAACTCAGGACCTCTGGAAGAGCAGTCAGCGGTCTTAACCGCTGGGCCATCTCTCCAGCTCCTCGACAAGGACTTTTAAAGAGAACAGGGAGAAGGTTGTCTAACAATGATGGTGAAGAAGACACAAGTAAAGCTATAAATGAATTCAAAGAGGATGCAAATAAATAGCTGAACGGAAGAAAGCAATACAGGATAAGAGAAAAGAACTCAGTAAAGGCAACACTGAAAGCACACGTTGAAAGCTTAGAAATACGAGACACCATAGATGGCTTCCTCATAGAACAGATAGAGTGGAGGAGGGGTTATGAAAGATGGGAGATATGTGAATTAAGAAAACAAGACACACTAAAACCCGTGATAGCAGTCCTAAGAGAGATATGTACAGCTATAAGTACCTTTATACCTTTATTTAAAAAAAAAAATAATACGGGCGGTGGTGGCACACGCCTTTAATCCCAGTACTTAGGAGGCAGAAGCAGGCAGATTTCTGAGTTCGAGACCAGCCTGGTCTACAGAGTGAGTTCCAGGACAGCCAGGGCTACACAGAGAAACCCTGTCTCGAAAAAAAAAAAAGAAAAGAAAAGAAAAAGAATTTTTTTTTTTTTTTTTTTTTTTAGCTATTAAGCAGGGGAGTTAACTTTGGGGGCCAACATATCATTGTGCCTTCAAAATATCCTCTTCCTCTGTTTCAGCTAAAGCCTTTTAGAAAACTGAACAGAACCAGTGCTCACAGCCTTGAGGTTGAAAACCTGCTGAGGAGTTCCAGGTCTGTGGGATGGGGTGTTGTAAAGGTCTGGGAAACTAAAGAAGACACCCAGGGCCACAGGTAGATGTTACCTAGACTGTGTAGCTATGTAGGAATAAAGATGCCAGCAGGTACCCAGGCACACATGGTCATAGGCACACACACACACACACACACACACACACACACACACACACACACAAGCTGTAAGGAGGTAGACAGGCCTACAGACAGACAGACAGACAGACAGACGCAGGTGGCAAAGGCTCTGCCTGAAGGCCATACTTAGACAAAACCCACACAAAAGTGGCACTCTGTCAGGATAATTACCTCACTGTTTACCTTGAAGGCTCCCTGGACCCCCCCCCCCTTCGGCCATTATTAAGTGACTCGAGGTCTCCAGATGTGCAGAGTCAATCCAATTTTAGCTGACTCATACGCCATGTCTCTAAGTACCCCGGGGTTGTCTAAACAACCTGGCCTGTGTGTACTTCTGTTCTTTACACTGATGGGTTTGCCATCTTCCCTTCTCACACTTTAATCCCAAACTGAGCCTCCTCAAGAACACGCCCACTCGGCTGACAGGGCTTATGAGCAGCCCCATCCAAACCCCACCTACCTTTAGCTAAGACGCATGTCCAAGAAGTTGTATGCCCCTACCCCCTCCAGTCCCCATAGGTGGGAACGGACCTTTACCTGCGTCCTGGCACCAGTGAGGGTTCCTCACCACCCTTGCCTGGTTCATAGGCGATGGTTTCATGGCACAAGAAGCAAACTGAGAAAACCTGAGGTGACTGCCCCATCCCCCACCCCCCTCATGATCAGGTCCTAATATGAATATTCTTGGAGAAAACCTGGATTCTTCTCTTTGTCTGAGCAAAGCTGTGTCCGTGCACGGCTGCATGTTCCTTTGGGCAAGCACCAGGATGAGACAGCCTTCATCATTCAAGGGGAGCTGGCCTTTTAAAGGGTATAGTCATGCTCCTTCCCCAGGCCTCGGCCAATTGTCAGGTTTGAGCTCAGAAGCTGGGGAAGGAGGATCATGAGGGACTGGGGACTTAAAAAAAAGATGCAGGGAGCCCAAGTAGATTCACTATACATCATTCTGCCTGGGTGAGGGCACCCATTATTAGTCTCTCAAGGGCATATTTATCACACACACACACACACACACACACACACACACACACACAAAGGGAATATTAATCACACAAAAGTGGCATCTTACCAGAAATATCTATATAGTGAATCGCATCCTAGACATAGTTATGGCTAATCTGTGCTTCCCTGGATATCTGGTAGCTGCTGTTTTGGCTAACTTATTCTGGAAATCCACACTTGCACCCACATTGTCTAAGCCTTTCTACGGCCCTTGAAGCTTTTATTATTCCTATCACCAATACACACAGTCCTGTAACTACCACTGCAATTGCAAGCCAGCAGGATCCTGCTATCTGTCAGTGTAGTGGCTGTTCCTGGTTGTCAACTTGACTATATCTGGAATGAACTACATCCAGAATTGGAAGGCTCACCTGTGATCCTGATCTGGAGGCTGGGAGATACAAGTTTCTGACCTGGATCTTGGCTCGGAGATCTTGAAGCATAGTGGCTATGAATTCCAGAACATTATGACAAGGAGATCTCCGAGTTCAAGATCATCTGGGATTAAAGGCATGGAGGCACACTTTAATCTGGGCCACAACCTCTGCTGGAGGCCTCCATAAGGTCATTGGAAGAAGGAAGATTTACTCTCTCTTCTTTGCCTACTTTCCTCGTGGGACTGAGCAACTACTAGACCCTTGGACTTCCATCCACAGCTGCTGTTGACCATTGTTAGGGAGTTGGACTATAGACTGTAAGTCATCAACAAATTCCCTTACTATATAGAGACTACACATACGTTCTGTGACTCTAGAGAAACCTGACTAACACAGTCAGCAAAAACATTGCAAACCTTAATTTTGCAAAGCAAATTAAAAATCAAGTGGGCTGGGTAGTGGTAGCCCACACCTTTAATCCTAGCACTCAGGAGGCAGAGGCAGGAAGATCTCATGATTTTGAGCCAGCCTGGTCTACAGAGCTAGTTTCAGAACAGCTAGGACTACAGAGAGAACCCCTGTCATGAAAAGCAAAAGTACAAAATAAAATATATAAAAATAAAAGTCAACTAAGAGAATCTGTGTTAGTCAGATTGTGATATTTCAACAAATCACTCACGGCAGCTAACTTTATAAAACAAGAGTTTATGCCGGGTGGTGGTGGCGCACGCCTGTAATCCCAGCACTTGGTAGGCAGAAGCAGGTGGATTTCTGAGTTCAAGGCCAGCCTGGTCTACAGAGTGAGTTCCAGGACAGCCAGGGCTACACAGAGAAACCCTATCTCGAAAAAACAAACAAACAAACAAACAAACAAACAAACAGAAAAAAGAGTTTAGCTGACAGTTTGGCTGACAACTATCCCTCTCCAATTTCTCCCACAGGCCCCGCTCTCCAAAAGTGCCAACCACTTTCTTACCTGTAGGCTTAGATTTTTCAAAATCTACTCTAATACAGGCTCTCAAATGCTTCAACCCCTTTTCTAGCCCACAGCCCAAAGGTAGGGGAGAAAAGATGGTAAATAGGACAAGGGAATGTGGACCTGTTTAGAAGTAGTTCTTGGGGTGATTCTAGTCTCTGTTTGTGAGGATACCAGCAGTCCAGTTCAGTAGCGTCAGGATACCAACAGTCCAGATCAAAAGTGTCACCAAACATAAACCAGCAACCACAGCATGATCCAGTAGCAACCAGCAGGCCTCCTCCACATTAGCCCAAGTCAGGGGGAGCAACCAGAACTGGCCAGAATCATGTGACCCAATCAGAAACTTCCACTTCAACTCCCCACCCTGCTCTTTTCTTTTTCTTTTTTTCCCCTTCCCTTTCTCCCTCTTGCTCCAGCCCCCCGCTAAACCATCTCACCAGCCACACCCTGCTCTTTTCAATAACCAGCCTTTGACAAGAAGTGACAAGGTTTGGTCATCTTAATTCTTTATGGGAATGTCATACCCCCTCCCCCAACACACACATACCCTGTGACCAGCCACTAGGTCACACCTCTTAAAGGTACCACTCCCTCCCATACATAACAGTGCTGTGAAGAACGGAAACTGTGAAGCTGGCTGGAGACCCCGGGATCCAGGGAGCAACAGTCTCCTCCCTCCCACCTTTGCTTTTGAGCCATTGTATCCCTGATTTGGACGTGAAGTAACCAGAGATCAGGAAATACCAGTAGCTGGCTACATGCAGGAGACGCTCATCCTTGTGGCCTAGGGTTTGCTTTTCTGTTTCACATCTGAGGTCTTTCTGACCGTGCCTGACCCAGGGCAACTTCTGGAGACAGAGGCACCGACTGTCCCCCCAGCAATCACAGGCTTTCAGAGTGCTGAGAGGTCCTTGTTGCCGGTCGCCATAGAGCTTCTGCTTCCAGAAGAGAATGGTAACTGATGCACAATGGCAAGCTGCAATGAAAATATTTTCAGAGTTATTGGCAAGTTTATGACTCTTACACAGATGAGAGGCACTTCCCATCTTTTCCAACGAGCAACTCTTAAAGGTGTCAGAAGACGGTCGGTACCTGTCTCATGAGAAACATTGCCACTGTATCATCATCTTTATTATTAGTTTTATTATATTTAAATATATAATAATAATAATAATTATTATTATTATTATTATTAGTAGTAGTAGTAGTAGTAGTAGTAGTTTTTTGAGACAGGGTTTCTTTGTGTCCAGCCTTGGCCATCCTAAACTCCCTCTGTAGACCAGGCTGGCCTCAAACTCACAGATCCACCTGCCTCTGCCTCCAAGTGTTGGAGTTAAAGGCCTAAGCCACCACCACCCAGCAAGCTTTATTTATTTTTTACTTATGTGTTTACCTGTACGTAGGTATGCACATCACACACATGCCTAATGCCCTAGGAGGCCAGAAGAGGGCGCTGGATCCCCTGAAACCGGCATTACAGACAGTGGTGAGCTTAGAATAAAAGTGTGGATGCTTAGAATGAAACCCAGGTCCTCTGTCCTCTGCATGATCAACCCGTGCTCTCAACTGCCGAGCTATCTCTCCAGCCCTGCCAAAGTTCTCTCTCTTTCTCTCTCTCTCAACTGAACAAAAACTAGAGATAGAAAAAAAGTCAACCCACAAAACACTGATTTAAATCTCAAAGTATTTTTATTCATTTAAGTCCCCCTTTCCCTCTTGAGAAAGCCCACTTGACAATGAATATTTTTACAGTCCATAGTACACAGCATTAGGGCAAAGCACTCCCCCCGCTCTTGTAAAAAATCAATCTGAGTTATGTACAATGAACTTAAAAACCATGAACTCTAATGAAAAAGCTTGACAGATTTGATGTACGACAGACTAAAGTTTAATACAACGACAACTTTTTGGCCACAGAATGGAAACATGCGTCCTAGCCCTCCACAACACGGCTCAGGGAACACAGCAGCCGCACAGAGCTGCCTTGTGATTACAGAATTTCTACAGAAGGCTGACTGACAAAGGAGATGTAAATGTTTTCTATCAAAGGGATAATGCAGCAGGAGGGGGCTGCATCGCTCTCAACAAACAGAGTCAGGGCTCTCCGTGTGTGTGTGTGTGTGTGTGTGTGTGTGTGTGTGTGCGCGTGTGAGTGTGTGAGTGTGTGTGTGCATGTGCGTGTGCATGTGCGTGTGTGTGTGTGTGTGTGTGTGTATGTGAGCGTGTGTGTGTGTGTGTGTGTGTGTTGTGTGTGTGTGTGTGTGTCCAGGCTAGCCACTGGTCTTATTACTTACTATACTCATTTTGGGTAGCTCCTAATGATTACGAAACACATAAGATCCCAGAACCTCCTTGGGGATGAGTCTGGATCCCGGCCCTGGATAGAAAGCTGTTTCCAACACCAGACTTGTGACATCTGTGCCCCAGCTCCTTGCCTTCCACACTGGTGCTCTGCAGTTTCACAAGCACGGTCTTAAGCCAAGTGTTTACTTTGACCACAGACCCTTGATTTAAAAGAAAGTCCTTTTTCCCCCCAAGGGAAATTCATGCACTCTTCCTGTGTCAAATAATTATGCCATGACATTAGGGACTAAGTCCTTAGAGCTTTGAAATGAATCCCCAAATTTACTTTTCCCCTCTTATTTTTTTTTAAAGATTTATTCATTTATTATATGTAAGTACACTCTAGCTGTCTTCAGACACTCCAGAAGAGGGTGTCAGATCTCATCACAGATGGTTGTGAGTCACCATGTGATTGCTGGGATTTGAACTCAGGACCTCCAGAAGACCAGTCAGTTGGTGCTCTTAACCGCTAAGCCATCTTATCAGCCCCGTTTTTTTTTTTTTTTTTTTTTTTTGGTTTTTTTTTTTTTTGGATTTGTTTTTTTCGAGACAGGGTTTCTCTGTATAGCCCTGGCTGGCTGTCCTGGAACTCACTCTGTAGACCAGGCTGGCCTTGAACTCAGAAATCCGCCTGCCTCTGCCTCCCAGAGTACTGGAATTACAGGCGTTCGCCACCACCACCCACCACCCGGCTCATTTTCCTCTTATTTATCTCTGTCTGAAATCCTATTTTAAAATAATCATGTATATGACTTCACTACCTAGTCAGCCAAATAGTGGCTGTTTTAAAGAGGAGAGACTAAACAGCTGCCTCAGTACAACCGCCTGCTACATGAGGAAGGTCAAGCATCTAGATGAAAATGTATCCAAAACACAACTGGGTGCTTCTCAAAAACTTTGGGCAAAAACACAAGCATAGTCTTGTAGAACGTATTCCGTGCCTGTGGTTTTCTTCGGCAGTCTTTGTAGCTGTCTTCTCCTTGTGGTTTGGATTTATTAAAGTTCTAGAAACAAACCTTATATGTGCCAGTGAAGCAATCTATCTCAGAGTTATCCCTCTAGTAATATTTGAAATTGTTTATTCCCATGAAATAAAGGAGGGGTGTGTGGCTGGAGAGATGGCTCAGGGGTTAAGAGCACTGACTGCTCTCCCAGAGATCCTGAGTTCAATTCCAGTAACCACGTGGTAGCTCACAACCATCTGTAATAAGATCTGATGCCCTCTTCTGGTGTGTCTGAAGACAGCTACAATGTACTCATATAAATAAATTAAATTAATTAATCTTAAAAAAATAAAAATAAAGAATCTCAGAAAATATTTTTTAAAAATAAATAAAGGGTAAAGTCACAATTATAAATCATTATAGTTATACATTATAATAAATTACCATAACTTATAATACATCATATAAATATATGATATATTCTATATAAATGAATAATTATAATGCATTCTGTAAATAATTATACATAGTTATTCTATATATTTACATATTATAATATATAATTTTATGTGATTAATGATATCAAGCTAATTAATATTAAGTCAGTGACTTTACAATATACACACAAAATTATTATTTAACTGGGAAAAACTCTGTAATTTGAGTTTTATTACTTGTATAACTCCTTGGACTCTTCTGCTTAGTTTATTCTCTGTGATAAAATTGTTCTTTGGCTTGTTTTCATATTTAATTTTCCTCTACATTTTTATTTGACGGGTATGGGTATCTTGCCTGCATGTATCTCTGTGCACTATGCACATGCAGGCTCTTAGGACTGGAAGAGGGTCTCACATCTCCTGGGATTAGGGCCAGACAGCTGTGAGCCACCGCGTGGGTGCTGTGAGCCACGTGGGTGCTGTGAGCCGCGTGGGTGCTGTGAGCAGCGTGGGTGCTGTGAGCCACATGGGTGCTGTGAGCCGCCGCGTGGGTGCTGTGAGCCACGTGGGTGCTGTGAGCCGCCGCGTGGGTGCTGTGAGCTGCTGCGTGGGTGCTGTGAGCCGCGTGGGTGCTGAGAGCCGCCGCGTGGGTGCTGTGAGCCGCCGCGTGGGTGCTGTGAGCCACTGCGTGGGTGCTGTGAGCCGCGTGGGTGTTGTGAGCAGCAGTGTGGGTGCTGTGAGCCGCCGCGTGGGTGCTGTGAGCCACTGCGTGGGTGCTGTGAGCCGCGTGGGTGCTGTGAGCAGCAGTGTGGGTGCTGTGAGCCACGTGGGTGCTGTGAGCCGCCGCGTGGGTGCTGTGAGCCGCCGCGTGGGTGCTGTGAGCTGCGTGGGTGCTGCGAGCCGCGTGGGTGCTGCGAGCCGTGTGGGTGCTGTGAGCCACCAAGTGGGTGCTGTGAGCCGCCGCGTGGGTGCTGTGAGCTGCCACGTGGGTGCTGTGAGCCACGTGGGTGCTGTGAGCCGCCGCGTGGGTGCTGTGAGCCGCCGCGTGGGTGCTGTGAGCCGCGTGGGTGCTGTGAGCCACCAAGTGGGTGCTGTGAGCTGCCACGTGGGTGCTGTGAGCCACGTGGGTGCTGTGAGCCGCCGCGTGGGTGCTGTGAGCTGCGTGGGTGCTGTGAGCCGCGTGGGTGCTGTGAGCCACCAAGTGGGTGCTGTGAGCTGCCACGTGGGTGCTGTGAGCCACCAAGTGGGTGCTGTGAGCCGCCGCATGGGTGCTGTGAGCCGCAGCGCCGCGTGGGTGTTGCAAATCCAACCCAGATCCTCGGGAACACTATCCAGCAATTTGAACTGTTGAACCATCTCTCCAGACCCCTAAATATGTTAACTATAGAAAGAATACAGATGTAGGGCCCTCTGAATTAGATTTGACTCTCAATTCATGTGGTCGTTCCTGGTCAATTACGGCTCCTCATAGCCCTAGGCTAGGGCAGCTGATCACACCACTGTTGGGCTATTGGGGGTGAGGGGTGCAAGTACAAAAGACATACATTCTTAAAGTAAGGATCACTGACATTGTATGTCTAAGGGGAACATAGATTTGGAAAGACTGAAAATCGATAATAAACTTGTCACTTAGGAATATATAGACTTATATATTTATATATTTTTAAAATTAAGATAGGGTCTCACCGTCTTGTAGCGGTCCTAAAGCTCACTATATATACCAAGCTGGCCTTGAACTCACACAGATCTGCCTGCCTCTATCTCCAGAGTGCTAGGCCTAATGATCTGAGCCACCACACCCAGCCACCACACCCTTTATATTTTAAAGAAAGAGTTGTTTGGAAGCAGAGGAGATGGCTCAGAGGTTGAGAGCACTGGCTGCTCTTCCAGAGGACCCAGGTTCAATTTCCAGCACCACATGGTACTTCACAACTGTCTGTAACCCCAAGATCTGACACCTTCACACAGACGTACATGTAGACTGCCAATGAACATAAAATAAATAAATTATTAAAAAAAAAAACAAAAGAAAGAAAGTTGTTTTGTGGCTGGAGATAAGGCTCAGTGGCAAAGTGCTTATCTTTGCTGTCTGTCAGGCTGGGTTCAATACCCAACACTAAAAACAAAACAAAACAACAATACATACAAACAAACAAAAAAGACAAAAAAAAAAGCAAAAGTTGAACAAAAAAGGTTTTATTTTGTTTACTAGATGTCGTTATGTGTGTCTGTTCAACGACTGCATGCAGTTCACGCAGAGGCCAGTAGAGGGCGTCATAGTCTCCTGCAAGAGCAGTAAACAGGTCTTCACCACTGAGCAGCCGCCTCTCCGGCCCCCAAAATTAAACGTTTTGTTTTCTGCTATCTCTTTGGGAAATGTTCATGTATAGAAAGGATGCTGAGCGGTGGTGGTACGTGCCTTTAATCCTGATGCTCGGGAGTGGGGGGTAGGTGGGAACAGAGACAGGCAAATCTCTGTGAGTTTGAGGCCAGCCTGAACTATAGAGTGAGTACTATTACAGCTAGAACTATACAGAGAAGCCCTGTCTCAATGAAAGAAAGGGGGGGGGGGGAAGAGATAGAGAGAGGGGGGGAGGGAGAGAGAAGGGGAGAGAAAGAAAGGAAAGAAGGAAGGAAAGAAAAAGAAAGAACAAAAGAAAGAAAGAAAGAAAGAAAGAAAGAAAGAAAGAAAGAAAGAAAGAAAGAAAGAAAGAAAGAAAGAAAGAAAGAAAGAAAGAAAGAAAGAAAGAAAAAGCTGGAGGCAGGTAGATTTCTGAGTTCCAGGACAGCCAGGGCTACACAGAGAAACCCTGTCTCAAAACAAACCAACAAACAACAACAACAACAACAACAACAGAAAGAAAGAAAGAAAGAAAAGAAGGAAAGAAGGAACAAACGAAGGAAGACTATTAATGGAGTGCTCAGAAATAGGAGGGAGGAAAATCACAACTTCCTAGCTGGCTTGGTCTACACAGAGACGCTTCCATAAGTAAAATATAACTAAATAAGGTTGTTGTGGTAGAGGGCTACACCACTTTGGCTCCCAGCAGGTCACACGCGAGCACCCGCCCGAGACCTATCTCCGGTCCGCAGATGAAAGACACACACACACACACACACACTAGCTCATTTTTAACCCGCACTCCTGGCTAAGTGTCTGGGCTCTTCCAAACTGCCGGCAGCTAGCAAGCCTTTCCCTAAACATCTAGTTTAACATCTCTAAATCTGCCCCCAGGTTAGTTGCCTGGTTAGCTTCTGTGAAGCCCATTGGTCTTGCTTTGGAGCTGCCTGCCCTTCTGTGGGCCACTTTCCTTTTCGGCCTACATTTTGGAAGCTCTCCCCTGTAGCTCTGAGTCTGTTCCTTCTCTCTCCCCAACAAGCATCTTCTCTCCTAGCCTGCGGGAACCTGGAAGTCCCGCCTTTTTCTTTCTGCTCAGCCATTGGCTGCTGGCATCTTTATTGACTGATTAAAAACCAACTGGGGATGAGGGCCTTATCTATGGACACACAGATTCCTGATCAAAGCATGAGAACAGCCTCTCTACATAAGGCCATCAGTCGACAATGGAAGCTAGGCACAGTGTCATGTGGGAAGGCTGGCCCCTCTTCTGGCCTCCACAGGTCCCTGCTCACACATGCAATCACACATACATGTACATAAATGAAAATGAAATAATTTAACAGTTTTAGCAAGGGGCACAGTAGTGTCCCTCAAGAGCCTCATCTCAAGGCTGGTCACCCCAAGGTCAGTAGAAATGAAATCTTATCAAGTCGCCCAGTGAATTTGTTTGTGGCCGTCCAACCTCAGCCTTTTTAGAAGTCGGGGTAACAGACTAAGTCACCGTACCTGGCTTTGATAAGATCTCTAACAAGATCCAAGGAGCACTTTTGTTGTTAAAAATGTAGAGGTACTAGGAGTGGGGTCCCTTGGACAGGACTTTGAGCCTTTTGGTTTTTTTGGTTTTTTTTGGATTTGGGTTTTTCGAGACAGGGTTTCTCTGTGTAGCCCTGGCTGTCCTGGAACTCTGTAGATCAGGCTGGCCTCAAACCCAGAAATCCACCTGCCTCTGCCTCCCAGAGTGCTGGGATTACAGCCGGGCGCCACCACTGCCCAGCCGGGACTTTGAGCCTTACATTTGTCTGCATACCTGGTTTTTGTCCATATACATAATGACATTCTTTACTAAAGAAGTCGGCAATTCTGGCCAGAGAGTCAGCTCAGGGGCTAAAAGCACTTGCTGCTCTTCCAGAGGACGTGGGTTCAGCACCCACCACCCACGGTCGGCAGCTCACAACTGTAACTCCATCTCTGTAGCTTCCAGCACCCTCTCTGCACCCCCAGGTGTACCATACATGCACACACACATAAAAAAATATATAAAAAGTAAATTTATCTAAGTGCATTTAGCCATCCTACAAGTTGAACCTGGTGAGGGGAGGGGGTATCTCAGAAACCTGGATTTATAGTCGGTTGGATGGAAACGATATAAAAATGCCTGGGGCTGCCACTGGCACCTATACTGGGCACAGTGTGCAGGACTACATGGAAACCCAGGCTGTCTTAGGAAGAACTGAGCTCATTGAAGGACCCTCAACTGGTGTTTGGGAAACTTTAGCACCCACCCACCTACCTGGTGTGGGACATGCACACACACACACACACACACACACACACACACACACACACACACACACTCCTAGATGGCAGTGGTTTTGCTCAGACTAATCTGTCCCTGTCAATTACATTGAGCTTTGTATGGGAAGACTGGTCAGATGCCCCGGCTCAGCTCCACTAGTCAGAATGCACTGTAAGGGGTCATTGTTGGGGTTCTGTCCAAGCTCCACCCCACACCTACCTGGCAATAGCCAGGTCTGCCCCGCCCCAGAGATCTGGCCCACTATAAGAGGGGCTACTTGCTCCTCCTCTCCCTCTTTTGCTCTCCACTCTCCCACACTCTCTCACCTCTCTGCCCCCGGGGCTCTTCCCCCCTCCACGTGGTCATGGCCGGCCTCCACTCTCTCTCTATTCTCTCTCTCTCTCCCTCTCTCTCTCCCTCTCTCCCCCACTAATTCCCATCCCCTACTCTAAATAAACTCTATTCTATACCATGTCTGTGTGTGTGTGGTCCCTCAGGGGCAGAGGTGCCCAGGCAAGGGCCCGCCTGGACACCTTCCCCCTAGCCACAGTCACCTAAGCCCCTATACTCCCCTCTTTTAAGCCCTTTTATCTTGGTGCTGAAAGTCCTTTCAGTCATGACCCTAAATCCAGTCTCATAAAAGCTGTGTGTGTGTGTTTGTGTGTGTGTGTGTGTGTGTGTGTGTGTGTGTGTGAGAGAGAGAGAGAGAGAGAGAGAGAGAGAGGCAGACAGAGAGAATATTTGCATGTGTATGTACAGGTGTGTGTGTGTGTGTGTGTGTGTGTGTGTGTGTGTGTGAGACAGAGAGAGGCAGACAGACAGAGAGACAAAGACAGACAGATAGACAGAACTTTTGCATGTGTATGTATAGATGTGTATGTATGTGTATGTGTGTGTGTGTGTGTGTGTGAGAGAGAGAGAGAGAGAGAGAGAGAGAGAGAGAGAGAGAATCTCAGGACTCATTCCTTGTTTTTGAGACGGCTCTCTCATAACTGGGAGCTTGCCAATTTGGTTAGACCGGCTGGCTGGCCAGTAAGCCCCCAGGATCCACCTGTGTCTACATCTCCAGCTAAGGATACAAGCCTGTGCCATCACATGGGGATTGTTTTTTTTTAAGAAAGGAAATTTTCCTGACATAAGTGTTTGATATATATATATATATATATATATATATATATATATATATATATATATATATATATGCATATATACTTCACGTATATGAATGTTTTCCTGTATGTATGTGTAATATGTGTATACAGTGTTCATGGAGACCAGAAGAAGACATCAGATGCCCTGGTCCTCAGATTACAGATGGTTGTGAGTCATCATGTGAGTGTTGGGAACAGAACAAAGTTAACAACAAAATAGGCTTGCCACAGCCCCTTAAAGTTTTGAAAAGGAACTTTAGAAGACAGAAAGTCTCCATCTGTTCGGCTGGAGGCATGCCTGCACAGTAGGTAGCTAGGGTGCCCGCCCCCTCTCCTCTATCACAAACTGAACAAATTCCCACTTCCATGGCTTTCTGCTTCACAACAACGGGGCCAGCATTAGGAACGATGGGCTGAACCCAAATCAATCCTTCCCTGACGGTGGCTGTTAGGCATTTTGCCACAGCACTGATAGATAAGCCCCTCCTGTTCCTGGGGGTCGGGGGGCCTGGGGGTGAGAAGCAGAGAGGGCTTGCCCTGCCCTACCTGCAAAGAAACAACAGGCTGGGATCCATGAAGGATGCTCACAAGATCTCCTGGCTAAAGGATAGGGCCGCAGGTGACCACAGAACTCAGGTAAGTTGTTCCCTCTGATTCTTGTGTCACAGTGATGGGACTTCCAAAAGCAAGCATGGGAAGGTTCTCGCCAACTTCACAAAGCCTCCGCTCTAAGGAGCAGGCCTCCGGAGGCCACCCACCTAGCCTGGGAGCCCCTGACCTCCAAGCCTGGGCATCTACCATCTCTGGAGAAAACAGCAACTGGATCCCTTGCCTGTTATAACAGAAAGCAACATTTATCCTTTCTCATAAAGCAACCAGAAAGGGATGACAGGTTGAAATCCTCATTTTGCATCAATTAGAATCCACTTTTCCATGGCAAGAAAAAGGGCAAGCTGGGACTTGGATGCCTTCTCCTTGGGGGAACCACTGTTAATAACAGGGGTTGATTTTTTTGTTTGTTTGTTTGTTTGTTTCTTTTTTTTGTTTTTGTTTTTTGTTTTTTCGAGACAGAGTTTCTCTGTGTAGCCCTGGCTGTCCTGGAATTCACTCTGTAGACCAGGCTGGCCTTGAACTCAGAAATCCGCCTGCCTCTGCCTCCCAAGTGCTGGGATTACAGGCGTGCGCCACCACCACCCGGCTTGACGATTTATTTATTTTATGTATATGAATACACTGTAGCTGTCTTCAGACACACCACAAGAGGGCATGGGATCCCATTACAGACAGTTGTGAGCCACCATGTGGTTGCTGGGAATTGAACTCAGGACCTCTGGAAGAGCAGTCAGTGTTCTTGACCACTGAGCCATCTCTCCAGCCCCCCATATTTTTTATCAATGAACGTTGACAGTATTTACAGTTCCTATTTGTCTCTGCCTGGGTGCTAGGCAACTGATAGACTATCAACTGTGCATTTATGATTGACAGGGATGCACAGAGACCACTGCAGGGGTGGAGAGAGAGACACAGAGACACAAAGATACAGAGACACAGAGACAGAGACACACAGGGAGAGACAGAGACAAAGACAGAGAGAGGGAGGCAGAGACATATACAGAGAGACAGAGAGAAAGAAACAGAGACAGAGAGAGTCAGAGATAGAGAGGCAGAGACACACAGAGAGACAGAGAGAGGCAGACACACACACCCACACACAAGAGAGAGAGAGAGAGAGAGAGAGAGAGAGAGAGAGAGAGAAGAGGACTTTGCTTTAAGGTCCTCAAACACAAATGTTTCCAGGGCCAGCCTTAAAACAAGTGCCCTACAGCGCAGTGCTCTGCCCACAGCAGTTCATGGTTTTGCAGCTAAGCAGCCTGAGCCCCAGGAACCCCAAGTGCTGATTCAGTTAGTCTGGACCGCCTTTTCTTCATCTGTGATAATTAGTGCAAACGCTTGTCCCAAAGGAGCAGAGGTTTCACTGGAGCTTTTCATGCAGGGGCAAGAAGACGGTGAAGAGAGAAACCGGTCGAGGGAGGCCCAACCAGTGAATTGTTCCAACTATATGTCTGTTCACTGTGGCAAACACATTCTTGAGGCAGGTGCTTAAATTCACAGGCTCTTTAGAGGGAACTTAGCAGCCCCCAGGAATATATTGGTTAAAGAAGAAGAAAGGAGGGGCAGGGGGGACATCAGCTGCCAGGAGCAGGGGGGGGGGGCAGGGGTGGGGAGGGGAGGGGAGCTAACGGAGGAACTTCTCTGCCAGAGAGAGGTGCAGCTGTCAAAGCAATAAGGTAAATGACCCTTACATTGAAATGGATTTTTCAGTGTAACTGTGCTCTCTGATCAATAGGGAGGACTGAACTCCGGCATCATCCCACTATTCCTTGGTAATGCCCCATTTGGGCGCTGACTGGGTGGTCTTAAGCCCACTGCCACCCTGGTTAACGTCGGCCACACCAATCAAGGCCCCGCAGCTGAGACCCCTGGTGACCTGCTTTGGGGTCTTTTTCAAACTCGAATTCACTCATTTGTGTGGGATGCTTTTTTTTCCCCTCTACTTTATTTATGGGATTACATAAATGAGCCATTAAAAATGTAAATCTTCAGAATGGTGGAATAATACAGATTTCCAACAATAAGCTCAGGCCGGTACAGTACAGAAACCACCCTGCACCGTACACTGCCCCAGCGTGACTATGGCAACAATAAAGGGTTAAGGGAAGGACAGAGGGGAGAGAAATAAAACATCTCTGCATTGAAGCTGTCTTCAGTGCCAGACAAAGATAAGGGTGTGTGTGGGGGGGGGGGGGGTGCGCGCACGCATGCCTGTGTATGCATGTGTGTGTGCATATATATGTGATGCATGTGTGTATGTATGTTTAGAGGAATATTAGAACAATAATGAAGATGTACCATTATAATCAACAAAAAGGACGGGGCATCCCACACAGTGTGGTGTCAGGACTGCAGATCTAAGTTTATCCACCACATGGCAAAGCCTTTAACCCTTCTGTGTCTTTTGTAGAAGAAGAAAACAAAGGAAGGAAGGAAGGAAGGAAGGAAGGAAGGAAGGAAGGAAGGAAGGAAGGAAGGAAGGAAAGAAAGAGAAAGAAAGAAAGAAAGAAAGAAAGAAAGAAGAAAGAAAGAAGAAAGAAAGAAGAAAGAAAGAAAGAAAGAAAGAAAGAAAGAAAGAAAGAAAGAAAGAAAGAAAGAAAGAAAGAAAGAAAGTGGATGGAGAGGAGCTGACGCAGAGTTGCTCCTGGAGACAGGAACTGAAGCAGAGACCTTGCTCAGTTGAGCTGGTTTAAGGGTTTTATTCCACGGCGTTGGCAGATGGACTCTATGGGAGTCTTGTAACCCACTTGCCATTCCACTTTTCTCCACCCCGGGTAGTTTAGGGCTGATAGAAGCAGGGTTGGTGTGCAAAGTTCAGGTTATTTGGCATGTAGGGGCAGAGACAGGAGATAGTAGCCCTTGGATATTAGTCCACAGGCCTCTACAGGTCTCCTCCCATGCTGGCTCACCACAGCTCAGACTGCAGACCTGAGAAGGGTAATGGATGTGAAAGAAGAAGCTACAGTAAGCCAAGATGGAGGAGGCTTGGCGGAAAAAAAGATCGGGCAGGGTGGGTGGTACACATGACCATGGAAATGCAATCCCAAAGCAGGTGCACAGCCATGTTTATACAGCTTTAGAGTTGCTCCGCCTCCCTTTCCCTGACCAGTCACAGGCCTCACTGCACTAATGTAACTGGGCAGGGAAAATCCTGCAACACTTCCTAATAGGGCCACTTCCCATGGGCCAAGCGTATTCAAGCCACCACAGTAGTCTGATTCATAGAGAGAGAAGGTAGAGAGTCACCAGCAGAGGTTGGGAAGGGGCTTTAATGGAATTTTGGTTTGAGATGATCAAAAAAATTCTAAAAATTAATGATGAAAATAGTTGCCAAAAAGAAACAAAAACGGTGAGTGCATTTAATGCCACAAACAAGACTTCCCCAGGAGTGCAAACGCTGGTCTTTGCATGTATTTTGCCGCAAGTTTTAAAGAGCAAATGTTCACAAAGAAGCATTCTGTTGAGGTTGAGGGTTTAAAGGACTGGGTAGCTGCCAGGCATAGTGTGTGGTGCTCTGAGACAAGTAGATTGCCAAGCACAGGTAGCCTGGAATCCCTGGCTTCAATAAATGAATGACTATATACATACATACATACACACATACATACATGCATATATACATACATACATACTTAGTACATACATATGCATGTACATATGTACATAGTCACTACTAGTGACACTTTCAGCCTTAATCCCCTCTGGGGGAAGATATTTCATTTGAAGATCCCATGAAGGAGTCAAGTGTAGTCTTGCTCCAGATCTATGCACAACATGAGATTGTAGACTTAGGCTTAGCTGAAGAAGTGTCCCAAGGCCCTCAGACATAGATCCTGGCTTAGCACGTGTGTGAGACCATAGCTGCTCAGGGTGTCAGACACTAGCCCCTCCCACCCATGGTCATTCCTCTGCAATGGGTTTGCCCAACCTGTGGTGGGTCCTGAGGCCACTCTGCAAAGTCCTGTATGGAAGATTCCTGTCCTAGCTAAGGTCCTGCTCAGATCCCGGCCAACTCTAGCAGCTAATGGGTTTTGATGTTGGAGAGGGTGTCATGGGACTGTGTAGCAAATTGAGGCCCACCACCATCCCCAGTGGGAAGCCAGCAGCTCAGAAACTCCCTGGGAAAGGAATTGGAACCTGATACGGCAGGCAGACCCAGGAAGACACGGGATCTGACTTGCGATCAAGATGTGAGCTCTCCGGGCTGGAGAATGGCTTGGTGGTTAAGAGCACTGGTGGTTCTTCCAGAGATCCTGAGGTCAATTCCTAGCAACCATGTGGTAGCTCACAACCATCTGTGATAGAATCCGGTTCCCTTTTCTGGTGTGCATGAAAACAGAACACTCATGTACAATAAACAAACAAACAAACAAACAAACACATCTATCTTGGTTTTTTTTTTAATCTGAGCTTTCAGCTGTGCCTGCGGCGATGCCTGCTCCATCACTGTGGCCTCTAGCTCTCTGAAGCCATAAGAGAGATGCAACACTTGCTTTTAAAATTGTCTTGATCGTAGTATTTTGTTATAGCAATAAAAAAGTAACTAAACCAGTGTTCTTCCTCTTTGCTATGCAGACAGGGCAGTTTGCTACTCACAGGTGAAAGCAAAGGTCCCCACTTTAAGGACAATTCTCTAAGTGGCTCCAATATGTACATATTCTTAGTTACATTTCCACATTACATCATTGAAGGAAGACAGGGCAGGAACTCAAAGAGGGCAGGGACTCAAGCCAGGCAGGAGCCTAGAGGCAGGAGCTCATGGAGAGGTACTGTTTATTGGCTTGCTTCTCATGACTTGCTCAGCTGCTTTATTATAAAACCCAGGACAACCACCAGCCCAGGGGTGACACCATCCACAATGGGCAGAGCCCTCCCCATCAATCACCAATTAAGAGAGCACCCTAAGGCTTGCTTGCCTTCAGCCCGGGTCTTACGGAAGCATTTTCTCAATTGACACTCCCTCCTCTCAGATTACTTCAGCTTGTGTCAAGTTGATCTAAGACCAGAAAGCACAAACTTTTCATCTTGACCCATGAACACACCACTGTTAAGCTACACCTTTGCTTTCTTGTTCATTCCCAAGATCTCGAATTAATACGAATGTGGCATTATAGTCACTCAAAAAAAATTCAGTCTTTTAGCCAAGTGTGATGGCAGATGCCCTCAGTCCCAGCACTTAGAAGGCAGAGAGGCAGGTGGATCTCAGTGAGTTCAAGACCACCATGGTCAGGACAGTTAGGGCTACACAGAGAAACCCTGTCTCAAAACTAAACCGAGCAAACAAAACAACAACAACAACACAAATGAATAAAATTAGTCTCTTCAAAATATTCAGTCATTTTAAAAATACAATGTCCCTCAACTGTGGGTTTCTAACAAACAAGCAAACAAACAACATTAAATACTTTCTTCATAAGGGAAGAATCAGGGCAGTTACAGTCAAAGTAAAGCAAAATAAAACTCCACCTATAAATAACTTAGACGTCAACATCTGAGATCCACTAACAATCTTCTGAGCTCCTCCAAAGGGCTTGGGTTTTTGCCCCAGCCCAGCCCTCTGCAGCACACACAAATTGTTTTCTAGGTTTGAGCCGACTCCATTCCACCACTGCTGCTGTTCTTGGTGATCATGCTATGGTACTGGCATCTCCAAACTACTAGGGTTTCTACTGCAACTGGGGTTGTAGGCTCACCACCAACCTCTCCCGGGCTCTCTCACAGTGCAGTGTCAAATCTCAGCTTCTCTCCACCACCCCTTCAAAACCAGTACAGCTCTGAAACCAAAACAGAAACCACATTGTTGCTAAGGAGCAACATTGTTACACAGTGTTATACAGTGTTACACACTGTCATACATTGCTACTCAGTGTTATACATTGTTATACACTGTCATACATTGTTACACACCGGCATACATTGCTATACAGTGTTATGCACTGTTACACACTGTCATACATTGTTACACATTGTTACACAGTGTTACACAGTGTTATACATTGTTGCACAGTGCTATGCGTTGCTACACAATGTTATACATTGTTACACACTGTTAGACATTGTTACTAAGTCCCCATACCTTACAAGAGTAAATTTCTTTTTTTTCCCAGGTCATCTCAGATTATACTGTATTTTTTGTTATTGTGCTGGGAATAGAATTGTATACCACACAAGCTCTTGTATAGATAGCATTTCTAGCACTGATTCTTGTGCTCTAAAGACTTGTCCAGCACATACCCATCTAAGGTACAAATGAAATATTAAATCTTCCAGATCAGAATCATGAAGCTGATCCCCTATGTATTCCCAAACCTAATGTATCCTGCAAACCAGATCTCTCAATCGCTGCTAAACTTGTAAACCCATGATACAGACACCTTGCTAAATTCCTGAACACCCCCGATGTCTCCCCTTCCACACGATGTATTCTTAGACTTATCTATCCCACAGGCAGCCTTGAGCCCTGAGTCCTCCACTCTTCCTCAGTCCAGGTGCTAAGTGCCAATTGTATTATCAGCTGTTTTCTGTCAATCCCAACCCTTCCCCATAAAAGGGGACCTCAAAAACCAGTGAGGGGGCAGCTCTCTGAAATCCTGACCTAGGTTGAGGCATCTTGTCTGGCCAGTCTAAATAAAGATCGATTAATTAGACAGTCTCATAAATGTATTTTCCCCCTACTTCTAACACCACCTGGGAGATTGTTAAGCATTGCCAAGTTCAGCTGCTGGCACAAGGTACAGTCTAGGCCACCTCTAGAACACAGCTTCTGCATACTCTCAGGAAGAACTTCCCACAAGTCTTCACCTCAGCGATGCTGGTCTGTTTTTAATCAGCTCCAGCTAACCAGCATCAATTGTCTCAGTAAAGCAAGGGTTTCACTTCACTAGTACTTTAATGGTGGCTGACTCTTTAGCCCCAGCTGACCAGAACCACAGAATCTTAATTCAAAATAGCAAATATGCAATGGTCCCAATAGTCTTTAAGTGACCCTCAAACTTCCCTCTGGCACTTCACAAGCCAGGCCTCCATCTTCTCATTTCTCTTAACACATTTTTCTCCTGACCTCCCAGAGAACAGCCCAGTCCTTCCGTAATCCTTCCCAAAACACATGGTCAGGTCTGTTACAATAATACTCTGTGATTCTGGTGCCAATTTCTGTCTTAGTTAGGGTTACTATTGCTGTGATAAAACATCATGACCAAAACAATTTGGAGAGGAAAGGTTTATTTGGCTTACACTTCCACATCACTGTTCATCATCAAAGGAAGCCAGGACAGGAACTCTAGTCTTTACTTTTTAAATCTCAGATGTCTAAATTACAAAAGAGGGGACTGGGGAGATGGCTCAGCCAGTGAAGCTCTTGCTATGCCCCATGAGGACCTGAGTTTGTACCCCCAACACCTATGTAAAAGCGGGGACACACATCAACAAACCCAGTGCTGGGGAGGCAGAGACAGGCAGGTCCCTGAGCTCACTGGCCAGAGACTCTAGCTGAGTCAGGGAGAGCCTGGATTGGTGGGAGATCTTGTCTCAAAAATAAGATGGAAAGAACTAGGGGAGACAGCTGACGCTGACCTCTGACCTCCACATTGATTCATCTCCCTCCCTCCCTTCCTCCTCTCTCCCTCTCTCTCTCTCTCTCTCTCTCACACACACACACACACACCACAACACACACACACACACACACACACACCACACCACACACACACGCACACACCACACCACACACACACATACACACACACATACCACCACCACCACCACACACACACACACACACACACACACACACTTACTGGAACAATGACATTAAGTACTATAGTAAAATTAACACTCTTGCCCGCCTTTGCCGATTTTGAGCCTATTATTCTACACTTTACTATATGGAGATGAATATCTATAGACAAGGCCGTTTGCTAGTCTCAGATGAAAGCAGAATTATACTAGTGTTTTTTTTTTCAAACAACAAATAATGTGTTTGATGGGAATATAGTCAGGTGGGGGAAGGGGAAGGGTAGCCTCTGTGGGCCCGAGAGAGAGAGAGAGAGAGAGAGAGAGAGAGAGAGAGAGAGAGAGAGAGAGAGCAGAGGAGTAGAGGCCGGCCATGAGCATGTGGAGAGAGAGGGGGAAGAGGGACAAGAGGACAAAGAGAGAGAGAACAAGAAGGCAAGAGAGAGAGGAGGGGGCAAGCAGCCCCTTTTATAGTGAGTCAGGCACACCTGACTGTTGCCAGGTAACTGTGGGGCAGAGCCTAGACAAAAATGCTAACAGGAAGTAGCAGGAAAACACTTAAAACTCTGGTCCTGATTATGAGAACCTGGGTCTTGATGCACAGGCCTCGGGTGCAACAAGATCTTGGAGTGGGGTGGGGTAGCAGAAGCTCTGTCATAGGGTTTGAGTATGTGTCCAGGGTGGGGGCGATCACTGATCTTAAGAGGGTACAGAGGAGGGTCTGGGGAGCCGGCTCAGTGCTGAGCGTGCATGCTGCTCTTATGTAATGAGCTTTACTGTTCAGCCCGACCTCAGGCAGCTCACAAACACCACGACTCCAGATTCAGGGACTCTGATTCCTCTGAACTCACATGCACACACACACACATCCCCAACACAGACACGTGATTAATTTAAAAAAATGAATCTTTTTTTTTTTTAACGATGGCGCAGATAAGCTAGACTTGTCAAAATGTAGAGTCCTTCTTCGACGTGGTGGCTGTTGAACTGTCAGAGCTCAAGATAGATGAACCTCACTAAGGAGAGCGCTTGCGGAAGAGGAAGCATTCGGTTTTTCTGACTCCAACAAGAAGTGGAAAGAGGGGATGACTTTTTTATCGCAAGCATCAAGGTGAAGAAATGTCTGGGTGAAGAGGCTGGGGTGTGGCTCAGCTGGTAGAGTGTTTACCTAGCCTAAGTCCTCAGCACAGCATGGACTGGGTGTGGTGGTGCACATCTGTCACCCTAGCATTTGAGAGATGGTGATGGGAGAGTCAGAAGTTCAAGGTCATCCTTGGCTGTATGGAAAGTTAAAGGGCATCTCGGGATCTGTGAGACAAGAAGAGAGAAAGGGTGGGAAGGAGGGGAGAAAGAAAGGAAGGAAGGAAGGAAGGAAGGAAGGAAGGAAGGAAGGAAGGAAGGAAGGAAGGAAGGAAGAAGGCAGGCCAGACTTTTATGTCCAGAGATAAATCTCATCCAGAAAAGAGGTGGCCAATTGTCTTAGTTAGGGTTTTACTGCTGTGAACAGATACCATGACCAAGGCAAGTCTTATAAAGGACAGCATTTAATTGGGGCTGGCTTACAGGTTCAGAGGTTCTGTCCATTATCATCAAACTGGGAACATGGTAGTGTCCAGGCAGACATGGTACAGGAGCTGAGGGTTCTACTTCTTCATCCGAAGACTGCTAGCAGAATACTGACTTTCAGGCAGCTAGGATGAGTGTCTTAAAGCCCACGGCCACAGTGACACACCTACTCCAACAAGGTCACACCCACTCCAACAAGGCCACACTTCCAAATAGTAGCACTCCCTGGGTCAAGCATAATCAAACCATGACACCAATAGACTACTGAAAAGATCCCAGAGAGTCTAGAACTGCTGCTGATAAATGGATAAGACCATGGTCTTGTCCATTTGCTATGTTCTGGAGACACACGAGAAAACTTGGGGGCACTCTTCCCTCTCAGAGCTTACATTCAAGCAAGGGACACAGAACTTACACAATGACTGACCATTGTTTGAATTACAGTGTCCAGAAGTGCTACGAGGGTTGGGCCAAGTCTACACTTCCCTAGATTGCTGCCCAACCCTCCTTCCTGTAGCCTTGTCCCCTCCTGAGTTACACAGTAGGACACATGGACAGAATTCATCCAATCAAACACTGGCTGTTAGCTGAAGAGAATTTATAAAGCTGAGAATTAGGCTTCAATAACAAAGCCTACCATTGCCTCTCTCACACTCAGGTTGAAATAAAATCTTTTGATACGTTCTGCCATAGTCTTGTAGAGCAGGGCAGATTCAAAATAATATTAATATATTAATATTATTTGTATATATATGTATATATACATATATATGTGTGTGTATATATATATATATACATACACACACAAGAGGGTGTGTGTGTGTGTGTGTGTGTGTGTGTGTATGTATGTGTGTGTGTGTTGGATCAGGAAGATAGGAGGGCACATCAAATGGCGTCCACAGGACTCATTGTCAAGAACAGCATCTCCATTACAAACTGGACACATTACAAACCCCGCCCCTGAAACCTAGCCATTGGTTTGGGCACGACTGGGTCCCATCGCTGTTCCTGAGATTTACCCAGAGCCTCTGAAATGTGGTCCTCAGACCACAGAGGACACACACATCACAGACTGGGTGACTCGTAGGACACATGACACAGGCTCACAAAACAGTTGACAAAGAAGGGCTCTGGTGAGGAGGTCCTTGGTTCCTTGTGACCAGGCATAAAAGCCAAAGCAAACTGCCACTTAGTGTGGGGATGTCATTTTTGGCCTTATGAGACATAGGGTGAAAAGCTTAGATGTCATTTTGGGGCCAGAGATTGAGGTTTTCATCCTACTAATGAAGAGACTTATAATAGGGAAGCTGTCAGTCCATGCCACATGAATTCTTACAGAGAAACATGCTGGGGATCCCTGAGTATTGCCACAAATGGTGCCTTCTCCCCATCACCAGGCTGTGTCCGTCCTGAACACGTTTGTCTCTCAGTCCTGCTCTCTCTGGCTCCCCAGCCTTCTAAATTCCAAACTGGTCCTCCTCTGGGTTTGGCCGAGAGCCCCTCTTACACACACACACACAGAACCTGGTGCTCTCTTTAGCAGGTGCTGTGCTTCTGGGACAGAGTCTTTGTGTAGTGCTATTACTATGGGACAATGTTTGTCCAGCCAGTCCCTGAACAGGGTGATGGTAGTCATGATGGTAGATGATGATGGGTGATGGTAGTGATGATGATGGTGGTGGTGGTGGTGATGGTGGTGGTGGTGGTGATGATGGTGGTGGTGGCGGTGGTTTCAGTATTTAGAGTGGAATCAGCTGCCCCAGGATAGTTTAGCCTCAGTGTTTCCTGCTGTACTATGCTGAATCTGTAATGTCCCTGAATAAGTGATGAGATGACTAAGAAGCAGGTATGGTAGTAATCCCTGTAATCCCAGTACTCCAGGGGAGGAGGCAGGAGGATTGTCAGTTCTAGGCCAAGCCTGTTCCACTGCAAGACTCTGCTCAAAACAAAAAAGAAAAGCCGGGCGGTGGTGGCGCACGCCTTTAATCCCAGCACTTGGGAGGCAGAGGCAGGTGGATTTCTGAGTTCGAGGACAGCCTGGTCTACAGAGTGAGTTCCAGGACAGCCAGGGCTATACAGAGAAACCCTGTCTCGAAAAAACAAAACAAAAAAAACAAAAAACAAAAAAACAAGAAAGGTGGATTAATATAAGAAGAATTTCACGCAATCTTTTTTTAAAAAAAAGATTTTTTAGCCAGGTGTGGTAGAGCATGCCTTTAATCCCAGCATTTGGAAGGCAGAGGCAGGTGGAGCTTTGTGAGTTCAAGGCCAGCCTGGTCTATGGACTGAGTTCCATGACACTCAGGCTTTGCCTCAAAAAATTTGGTTTTAATTGTATTTTTGCCTTATGTATATGGGTGTATATCTATGTGCCATATGATCATAGTGCCTCCAGAGGCCAGAAGAGGGCGCTGGAGCCCCTGAGATTGGAGTTACAGGCTGTTGTGAGCCACCATGGGGGTGCTGTGAATCAACCCCAGGTCCTCTTCAAGAGCAGCCAGTGGTCTGACCGTCTGAGCCATCTCTCCAGCCCCTGTGTCTTTAATTGAGACCTTAAGCCCCTAATTTAAGGCTTGCCAGCTCATGTGTATTTGCAAATTGGGAATTCTGCGTAAGTCTGTTGCTGCCCCTTCAGTTCTCAAGCTGAGGCGGAAGGCTTTTTGCTGTCATTTGAGAAATGAAGTTTGCGAGTGAGAACTTCTGCCAGATTCTATGCTGTGGAGCTGAAGGGACAGGAAGACGCCCTGCCTGGGGCCGGGGAACAGGGAACGGCTGTTATCCAGGCACCTTCAACTACGCTTCGTTTATTGGGCAACGTGTAACTAAATGCCAATTAATTTTCCCCATCCTGGCAATACTGTGAAACTGCGGAGTGTTCTGAAAGGGTTGCCATTTGGTCTTTTGTGCCCCGCGGTTTCACCCCGCGCCTTCACCTGGGTGGTACCCTGCAGTTTTGTTCACTTCGGCGGCGGGAGGGGGGGAGGGGACGACCTGGCAGGCAGAAAACAAGAGGGTGAAATCGCAGTTTTTCAATGATTTTAGCAGGAGCCTCTACCCGTGGCTTCTCTGCCTCTCTCTCTCTCTCTCTCTCTCTCTCTCTCTCTCTCTCTCTCTCTCTCTCTCTCTCTCTCTCTCTCTCTCCCAGTGAGCAAGCAGGACTCATGTTTTTAGTTGATTATCCACAAATAATAAATAAACTCACTGGCCATATTACATCTTCTTTCACTATCTCACTGAACTTTGAAAGCCCTCATCAATTCATCCCCTGGATTCGACCTTCTTTAAAATTAAAAAAAAAAAAAAAAAAAAAAGGAAGTGCCAAGTTCCATCTAACTAGTTTAAAAGCGAACAAACAAAGCAGGCTTTTTCCTCTTCCTGAGCTGTGTATATAATTACTTGAATAATGTTGAATTTCACCCATATGCTGGGGAAGGGGGGAAAAAACCGACCCCCCCAAAAAAATGAGCAGTGTGAATTCAAACTGCAAATGAATGAGTCAGCCCCATTCATAAATCTCATATGAAGCTTCAGATTAAAAGGAAACCCTGTCATTCCAGGGACAGCAGCTGTTGTTACGTTGAACAAAATGGATACAAATGGGTATTATTTTAAACTGAAATGCTTAATTTTAGACCTAACAAGCACGCTGTCCTCTATGTAGCCAGAGTCCCAGGAGCCGTGGTCCCCAGTAGAGGGCTTGATTGCACAGGAAATCAAACTCGCAAGCGCTGCTGACCAGGCCGGGCAAACACACTGGCAGTGTTTGAGTTACTATGGTAATCACAAAATAGGAAGGCCTTTTCTTCTCTTCCCCATCTCTGCATGCAGCCTTGGGCTGCTTCTGAATAGGCCACATCTGCAAAAAGTTTTAACACGGTACTCAGATAAAGAAAGGGTCCCCAAAATGGGCACTGACCCGTCTCAAAAAATGTTGCAAATTTTACATACAAGAATTGGGGAGCTGGGCCACTTTGGGCAGGTTATGTCATAATGCAGACACAAAGGGATAAAAGCCCACGAGGCTTTGGCTGTCAGGTCCTGAGAGGAGGGGACAGCAGCAGTAAATGACAGCTTAAATGCAGATGTAAGGAGAAAAGTCAGGGGTTGGTGACAAAAAGTTACTGGTCAATGAATAAGGGAGAAATTTCAAACACACATGCACACACCAGACAAAAGGGAGAAATACAATAATAAAAAAATCTATCTATGGAGATTTACTGGGAAAAACTCCAAAGCATATTTAGCAAATCTTAGAACTATCAACCCCTGTGAAGCCAGCACATGGCTCTTTAGAGCAGGCCTTTGTAGATTTCACATCCCAAGACTGTGTCCACACAGCTTATCCACAGCCCTGGGTGTTTTCAAACAATGGCAGAGCCCCCCAGGGGAACTGGTATTGTCCACATGGCTTGGTTAAAAAGGATGTTTACTGATAAAACACGTATGCACACACACTCATATACACATGTACTCACTCATATATGTACACACACACACACATACACACACACACACACACGTATGGATATGTTTCAGAGACATGCCATTTTTTTGGAATTCAGGGGCCATCAGTTCACACTTGGTCTGGGTTGGGAGGACCCCCCTTTCCACTTACCCTTCCTGGGTCCCCCACACACTTGTTAAAGATTGGACACTCCGGATTCGAGTCTACTGTCTCCCAGATTGCAAGACGGCTTGGCTGCGCCTTGGAATGGAGCTGCCTGCCTTTGCCCTCGGTATGAAGGGTAAAGGAATTGTGGTTAGGCAGCCACAAGCCTCTCTGTCCCTCCCCAGCCCCTCCTCCACACGAGCCAGCGGAGAGCAGTCAGGCATCCTGCGTGAAAAATGCAAGCGTCCAGAAGCAGGAAAAAAAAAAAAAGCTAAAATTAATCTTCACCTCTTTCAGCTTCAAGAGCTATTCATGACATGAAAGAATTTGGAAAAGACCTGGGTGGGTAGTGGGGCTGAGAAGCTACCATTCGCAAGGGTTGAAACTCAGAGCGAAGAATACTTTTAAATAGCATGAACTCACCACAAAAAGTCACATTACTGAAAGGCGGCCAGAGCCCAGTAAAACTGACACTACATTTCACATTCATTGACTCTTGTTCTTTGGAGGAACGTTTTCATATGGAGAGAAAGCAACAATGGAAGACAATGGTGCTACCTTACCAAAGTCCATTCATGCAGCCACTTCAAATACGTTTAACTGCTTGTCAATAGGTCTCTCCAGCCTCTGGGCTTCTAACTTTCTGTCCCGTCTGTGTACCGACCACTTAAGTTCGGCTAAAGCCTTGTGACCTGGACTGCCTCCCCTTTATGTGGGTCAAAATGCAAGGCAAAGCCATTGTGTCAACGGGCCTTCATTAAATTCATTGATTTGACCTGTATTTTAAAGACCAAAAGTCAAATGGAACGGGAAGTTAAAAATTCCCATACAAGAAGCTCCCCTTGGGCCACTTTTTGGCTTTCTTGAACAATCCTGTGTGCTCACCCAAAGGCATTTTAGGTCTAGCTGAAGTCTGCCTCCAGGCTAGACAAACTGTCACATATGTGTCTCTTCGGGAGAAGTTGGGATTTGATTTTTACTTATTTTTATTTTTAATTTTTTTTTTCAAATGTGGAAAAGGCACCAAGGTTGAAGCAGGGCTAGTGAATCTGATTTTCTTCCCTGTGAGAATGATTTTGGCCATCTGATATGAAAGTTGAACGAAGCTATAGCTCGGCTTGGCTCCTGGGCGGTGAACTGCTCTCCTGTTACACGCGGAACGCTCTGCTAGGAACGTGTTGGGTTGCTTCTTTGTCTGTTTGCAGTGTGCACTCTGGAAATGAGATGGGTTGTAGTTTCTTTCCGGCCTTATAGAGGAATGGCAGCACTGAAAACCCCATCTTTCCCTGGGTTGAAGCAGCAGCTCCGTGCTTAAGAGCACTGGCTATTTATTTATAATAGCCAGAAGCTGGAAAGAACCCAGATGCCCCTCAAAGGAGGAATGGATACAGAAAATGTGGTATATTTACACAACGGAATACTACTCAGCAATTAGAAACAATGAATTCACAAAATTTTTAGGCAAATGGTTTGATCTGGAAAATATCATCCTAAGTGAGGTAACCCAGTCACAAAAGAATACACATGGAATGCAGTCTCTCATAAGTGGATATTAATTAGCCCAGAAGCCCCGAACACCCAAGGCACAAATCGCATCATAACAAATGACTCCCATGAAGAAGTATGGAGAAGGTCCTGATCCTGGAAAGGATTGATCTAGCATTGGAGAGGAATATAAGGACAGAGAAGAAAAGGAGGGAGATGATTGGAGAATGGATGGAGAGAAGAAGGTTCATGGGACATATGGGGAGGGGGGATCTGGGAAAGGGGAAATCATTTGGAATGTAAACAAAGAATATAGAAAATAAAAATATTAATAAGAGCACTGGCTATTCTTCCAGAGGATCCAAGTTCCCGTCCCATCATCCACAGGACTGCCGAGCATTGTCCAGAACTCCACACAGATACACATGCTGGCAAGACGCCAATGCACATAAAATAAAAAGAAGTAATCATTTCAAAAAGCTTGCCTTTTTCTTGCAAATATTTTTGGGACAAAATAGAGTGCCGGTTCAAAATGTGGAAAGGGAAGGAACTTGGGGAAAAGGCTAGTAAAACCCAGGATGCTGGGCGAGAGAGATGGCTCAGTGGTTAAGAGCACTGGGCAGTCCTCCAGAGAACCCAGGTTCGATTCCCAGCACCCACATGGTGGCTCACACGCGTCTGTGACTCCAGTTCACAGGGCACTATCCTCCGTGGGCAGCAGGCACACATGTGCCCCCCAAAACTAGGAAGCTGCCCCTTTAGTTCTCCCTCTCCCTCCCCATCCCTTTCCCCTCTCCATTTCTGCCTTCTCTCTTCCTCTTCCTTCTCCTCCCCCCACCCCTCCCTTGTTGTTTTCAGCCTTAAATATTCCCCCACTTTGTCCAATTCCAAACAGCAGAGAAAGCCTATCCACTTAACTGCGGAAGGTAGCCTAAGTCAAAGTGTTGACTCTTCTCACTTGAAACTTCAGTCCTAAAGATTTAAAAACAAAAACAAAAACAAAAAATATCTATGAACACAACTGACCTAGAGCAGAAAGTGTCACGAAGTGAGGAGGAGTCAGAGCCCCTCAAGATGAAATCCTGGCGACTAGCAGAGCTGGGCACGTGCCCAGAGGCTGTGTGTGTGTCCCTGCAAAACAGGTAGAGAAAGCCCAGCGTGTGAAGATGCATGTAGAAATCTCAAAATCCAGGGTTGGGAGATGGCTTACTGAGAAAAGGGGCTTTGCGGTCAGGCCTGATCCCGGGGACCCACACCACACGGTGGAAGAAGAGAAGGGATTCCTACAGGCTGTCTTCTGACCTCCACACGCCCTGTGGCACGTTTGAGAGAGAGAGAGAGAAGGAGGAGGAGGAGGAGGAGGAGGGAGGGAGGGAGGGAGGGAAGGAAAGAAAGAGGAAATGAAGAAAATATAATTAGAAAAAGAAACTTTAAAATCCAGAGGCAGCGTCCTCACAAGTCATAGAGAAACATCCCTAGATCCCCAAAGCTCAACCCTTTGCAGCCACGCCCCCAGCACAGCAACATGGCCCGAGTGTGTTCAGGTGGTGTCGGCCACTTAATGAATGAAGAAACTGAGACTCAAAAGTCAAATGACTTTGCACCCAGCAAAATGAGAACAGAATGCAACCGAAATCTATGCGACCCAAAGTTGTCACTATGGGAGAAACAAATTCCAGTTTTCTGAGGGTGCAGCTGAGAGCTGGAAATAGCATGGATGTATTGATCAGGGCTGATTGGGGCATGGATGTATTGATCAGGGCTGATTGGGGCGGGAGGGGGGGCGTGTGTCCTTAAGATATCAGATTTCTTCCTGTTGTTTGTTTATTCATTCATTCATTCATTTTTTAATCTCCCTTTATATAGAATAAAGATAGAGCCTCCATAAACTGATGGCAGGCCAAGAAAGCACACTTGACCTTGGCCTTTCTGTCCTAGAAGCCATTCTGGGTAATGTTCCCCAAGACTAAGATGAGGGGTGGTAACGGGACCTGCCTGGGTCATGACCAGGGATACCACTCAGTGCCACCATGTCCTTGGCTCTGATGACCTAAGGATTAAGGTTCTGTCATTTCCTGTCAGGACAAAGTCCTTAATGTGAAGACTCCCAGAATGTTAACAATTCCTGGAGGTCAGAGGTTTCTTTATATTTTTACACAGATCGTCATTTTCCTAGGAACAAATTTTCTAGTTCAATATCCTCCTTCTACAAGGAAGGAAAGTAGCATCGGAGTGTGATTGGGGTGGGCCTGAGATCACAGTCCTTTGTGGTCTTGCATTGAAACCAAAGAGGATTATTCTCAGACCTTAAAACGTAACTAAAATGTAACTGGATTTGCTTGGTTGGATTTTAAACTTATTACCTGTGACCCCTCTTCTTCTTACCAGTTTCTCCTTTGGGAACAGGAATGTTTCTTTCAGACCTGCTCAAGAGGAGGTGGCTACCATGGTATCTGGTTCCTGCAGGTTCATGGCTGAAGAGGCATTTTTACCCCTGGATAGACAGATACACCTCGAATCACACACATACTTGACTTGGGAGAGATTTTGCATTTAAAGTTGAGAACGGATGGATTCTGAAGGGAGTTGACCTGAGGTGAATGTATTTTCCCAGTAAGAGGGCATGGATTTTGACAGAGCTGGGAGGCCAATGCCAGTGGCTGAATTGTGGTCCCTTCCCCAGATGAAGTGGCCTCAGTAGGGATACTCTGTGTAGCCCAGACTGTTTTGGAACTCACTCTGTAGCCCAGGCTGGCCTTGAACTCAGAGCTCTCCCTGCCTCTCCCCTCCCCAAGCACTGGGACTAAAGGCAGGGTGCCACCACCTCCCTGCCTTCACAAAGCCTCCTTAATGTGTAGAGAAGCAACCCTTTGGCTGCTGCCTGCTCGCACTCCTTCAGAGTACACCCCACTTTATTTCACAATAAGCTTTTCCTGTCTTCTGCCTTCTGCCTTGTGTGATTTTCTGAATTCTCTCCATGAAGGATTGTCTCAACTGGGGGTCCTGGAGACATAATGCCTGAATAATTAATCTACCCTCTCATGTTTTACCCCCCTTTGCCTCCTTTACACCAACTCTTACACACTGCTGTCATTATTAAATAAGTGTTGCTTGAACTCAAGGTCTAGAGCCTCCCAGGACTCCACGGGGATGACATTAGCTGAAATACCACACAAAGGGGGAGGGAGAACCTGTTCAAGACCATATCCAGAGGTTAGGCATGGTCCCCTGGTTGAGGGATGGGGCCACCCACCCATCTCCAAAATTTTAACCTAGAATTGCTCTTGTCTAAAGGGAATACAGGGACAAAGAGTGGAACAGAGACTGAAGGAAAGGCCATCCAGAGACTGCCCCACCTGGGGATCCATCCCACAGGCAGACACCAAACCTAGACACTATTGCTGATGCCAAGAAGTGTTTGCTGACAGGAGCCTGATATAGCTTTCTCCTGAGAAGCTCTGTCAGATACTGACCTACACATATGTGGATACTCACAGATAACTATCAGACTGAGCACAGGCACCCCAATGGAGGAGTTAGGGGAAGGACTGAAGGAGCTGAAGGGGTCTTATCTGGCATCAATGGGAAGGGAGGCCGTTGGCCCTGTGAAGGCTTGATGCCCCAGCGTAGAGGAATGCTAGGGCGGTGAGGCAGGAATGGGTAGGTGGGTGGGGGAGCACCCTCAAAGAAGAAGGGTAAGGAGGGATGGGGTAGGGAATTTGCAGAGGGGAAATAGGGAAAGGGAATAACATTTGAAATGAAAACAAATAAAATATCCATTTTTTTTTTAAAAAGTTGATCTAATAACAAGGTACCTTGTTCAACGGGATGAGCCATGCCCTGGGGGTGGGGGCAATGGTGAAAGATTTCATCACGCTTTCCAGAATGGCACGCAATTTAAAACACATGAATTGTTTGTTTCTGGAATTTTTCATTTAGTGCCTTTGGACTGCATCTGATCTAGGGTAACTGAAGCAGCAAAAAAGAAAAACTTCAGCCAGTGGCTTATTAAAGTAGTCCTAATTCAATGTAACAAATATCCTAGTAAAAAGGGGGGGAAATGCAGAGGCTGGAAAGGTGGTTCAGTGGTTAAGAGCACTGGCTGGCCTTCCAGAGGACCAAAGTTGAGTTCTTAGCATCTACACGGTGGCTCATCACCCTCTCTAACTCCAGCTCAAGGGGATCTGATGCCATCCTTTGATCTCCATGGGTACCAGGCATGCAAGTAGACATATATGCAGGCAAAACACCCATACATGTAAAATTAAAAAAGGAAATTCCACGGAGCACAGTAATCCATGTATTCCAATACTCGGGGACTGAAGCAAGGAGGTCATGAATTTTAGGTCTGCCTGAGCTCTATAGCAAGCTTCTATCATGAAAGAGAGAGAGATAGACAGACAGAGACAGAGACAGAGAGCAGCTAGGCGTGGTGATACACACCTTACACTTGAGAAATAGAAGTAAGAAGATCAAGAGTTTGAGACAGCCTGGGCCACATGAGATTTCATCTCCAATAAACAAACAAACAAACAAACAAACAAACAAACAAATAGAGTTAAGAGCACTTGTTGCTCTTGCAGAGGACTTGAGTTCGGTTCCCAGCATCCACAGAGCAGTTCACACCAATCTGTACCTCCAGTTCCAGGAATCTGACTCCCTCTTCTGGTCTCCAGCGGTACTGCACACACACAGTGTGCCAGCAAATGCTCACAAAGTGAAAATGAATCTTTAAAAAATAAAAATGAAGAAGAAGAATTCAGATACACATGCACAAAGGGAAAACCAAATGAAGACAGAGGAGGAAGATAGCCATGTGAGGAAAGGAAAGGGCCTCAGAAGACACCATTTGACTGGTGCTTTGACCTCAGATTTCCACCTTGAGATCTGTGAAAAGATAAGCTTCTCTCCCAGGAAGCTATGAGGGTGACTCTACCAATGGGCGATATGGGGCCTGAACCAGCCATCTCCTGTAACCAAGCAAGACTTCCAGTGGAGGGGTTGGGATACTAACACAACCACAAAACCTTTGACTGACAATGTATTCTGCCTACAAGTTGTGCTGGGGTAAAGGTAGTACAGAAATTAAGGGAGTGGCCAACCAATGACTGGTCTAGCTTGATACCCATGCCTCAAGAAGGAGTCCATCCCTTGCCAGGAGAGCCAGGAGCCAGAGGCTGGATAGCCCAGAGACCTAGCATAGAAAAGAATTCCTAATGATATTTTGCTATATTCATAGACGGGTGAGTGGCCCAGTTGTCATCAGAGAGGCTTCAACCAGCAACTGAGGGCAACAGATGCAGAGACCCAAAGTCAAACAATAGTCAGAGCTTGGGGAATCCTGCAGAAGAGGGGAAGGAAGGATTGTGGTGTGGTCAAGGATGCCACAAGAACACCCACAGAGTCAATTATCCTGAGCTCCTAGAGACTCACAGAGACTGAACTGCCAATCAGGGAGCACGCATGAGACTGACCTAGGCTATGTTACAGTTACAGTTGTGTTACAGTTGTGTAGCTTGGTTTTTTTGTGGTACTCTGAACAGCAGCATCAGGGGCTGTCTCTGACTCTGTTGCCTGTCTTTGGGACCCTTTCCCTCTTCTGGGTTGCTTCATCTAGCCTTAGTAGGAGAGGAGGTGCCTAGTTTTACTGAAACTTGATATGTCAAAGCTGGTTGACATCCATGGGAGGTCAGTCCTTTTCTGAAGAGAAAGGAGGACTGGATAGGAGGTTGGAGGAAAGAGAAGAGGTGTGGGGAAGGGACTGGGAGGAAAAGAGAGAAAGGAAATCCTGATCAGGATGTAATGTATATGTATGTATATGTGTATATGTATGTGTATATGATGTATATGTGTGTGTATATGCATGTGTATATGATGTATATGTAAGTGTATGTATATATGATCTATGTGTATATGTATATGATGTATATGTATATGCATACATGCATAACATGCATGCACACACGTATGTATATGTGTATATACATGTATGTATATGTGTGTATGTGTGTATATTTGTATGTGTATATGCATGTGTGTATATGCATGTATATATGTATGTGTGTGTGTGCATGTACGTATGTGTGTATGTATATTAAGTAAGTTTCTATTGTTCAAATCACTTGCCCTGTGTTCCCTTTGCTATAGCAGCTTCAGCAAATCAGTATGCTGTAGTTCTCACATTGTGAGCCCACTCCAGTATTTGTCTTTGCTGTTTTTACTCCTTGGGGCTACACACCCCAAGAAGTAAAACACACATGCTCCGGGCATGATTATTTTCTAAGATGATTCATGTTGAGATAAGTAACTTGCTTATTGTTCCTGAGAAAGGTCTCCTAAAAGTTACAGGATGTTATGAGTCATGGAAGTCTTTATCGTTCAGAGTGGCACCTCACCATGTGGCAGTTAACGTTACGTTATGCTAGTGAGACCACTCAGAAAGGTGCTTGTCTTCCTAGAAATACCAACCTGTGGTGGAAGACTGAGACTTAAGCCAGCCTCACGTGTGAAGGGAAGAAGACCCAGCTATCTGTGGTTTCCAGGCAAACACACCTCACCACCAAAGACATCCACAGACTGAGAGTCAAGGAGTGGAAGTCAATGTAACAAGCAAGAGGATCAGACTGGTGTAGGTATCCTGATAGCTATGAAAGCTGCTTCAATATTAGTCAGAGGAAACAAGTAAGAATACCATGTAGTAATCATGGAACAACCAAGAGAACATAAAATCATAAGCATACATCCACTAAACGTTGGGGCTTACAATATCATAAAAGAAACACCAATGTACATAAAATGTCAGATAAGCCTGACCCAGTAACAGTGGGCTATTTCAGTTTCCCATTCTCTTCTTTATAAAGTCCATCCAAATAAATCAACAAAGAAACCAGAAGCCAAACCACATCATAGATCAAATGGACTAAACAGTTATCTATAAATCATTCCATCCCACAGAAACAGAAACACATTCTTCTTGACGGACTGTGGAACCTTCTTCCAGATAGAACTCAATGTAAGTCACAAAGCGAGTCTCAACAAACCCCAAGGAATGGAAATAATTGTAGATTTCTCATCAGATAGATATAGAATTAATCAATAGCAAGAGAAATCCTGGAAACTGCACAATACCGTTGTGGTTGGATAATGTACTCTTAAATAAATAGTAAGTCATTGGGGAAATTAAGGAGGTAATAAAAAGAAGTCATAAATCATAGGGATGGAGAGATGGTGCAGTGGTCAGAGAAACTGCCTCTCTTACATAGGACCTGGGTTTGGTTCCCAGAACCCACATGGTAGCTCACAACACTCTAACTCTAGTTTTAGGGGGTCTAACAATCTCTTTAGCTCAGTGGGCACTGCACACACGTGGTTTACATGTATATATGTGAGCTAATAGTCATATACATTTTTTTTGTTTTGTTTTTTGGATTTGTTTTTTTTTTTTTTTTTTTCGAGATAGGATTTCTCTGTGTAGCCCTGGCTGTCCTGGAACTCAGTCTGTAGACCAGGCTGGCGTTGAACTCAGAAATCTACCTGCCTCTGCCTCCCAGAGTGCTGGGATTATACGTGTGTGCCACCACCACCCGGCACTCATATACATTTTTAAAAGACAATTTTTACTTTCCTTGAAGAGAAAATGAGAGTACAGTTACCTGAACTTTCAGGATAGGTCCGACATGGGTTTGGGAGGAAAGTTTATGACTATGGGTGCTCACATTGAAAAAAAAACAACCTAATATAAAGAACCTAATGATGCTTCTGAAGATCTCAGAAAAATATGGACTAGCCAAACTCAAAAGCAGCAGGTCAGGCCTGGAGAGAAGTCTCAGTGGTTAAGAGCAGCTGCTACTCTTCTTTTTTTTCTTTTTCTTTCTTTCTTTTTTTTTTTTTTTTTTTTTTTTTTTTTGGTTTTTCGAGACAGGGTTTCTCTGTGTAGCCCTGGCTGTCCTGGAACTCACTCTGTAGACCAGGCTGGCCTCGAACTCAGAAATCCACCTGCCTCTGCCTCCCAAGTGCTGGGGTTACAGGCGTGAGCCACCACGCCTGGCAACAGCAGCTGCTACTCTTGCAGAGGACTGGGTTTACTTGCCAGCACCCATGTTGGGAATCTCACAACCTGTAACTTCAGATCCAAGGGGCCTAACGCCCTCTTCTGGCTTCCCCTGGCACCTGCCCTCATGTGGGAAACCTATACACATACACATGCATATAAATTAAAACAAAACAAAAATTTAAACAGTTGGTAATGATAAAAAAGATAAGAACAGAAATTAATCAGTGACTAAAATAGCAATATATAGAGTCTATCAAGCTAAGTGTATTCTTTGTTGTTGTTGTTGTTGTTGTTGATTTTAGTTTTTAGCAGGGTTTCCCTGTGTAGCCTTAGCTGTCCTGGGACTCACTCTGTAGACTAGGTTGGCCTCAAACTCGTGGATATCTGCCTGTCTCTGTTTCCTGACTGCTGGGATTAAAGGTGTGCATCACTACTGCCCCAGGCTCTAAACTTGTTCTCTGAAACATTAAATAACAAGGTATAGAGATAGCTGGGTGGATAAAATGCTTGTCCTGCAAGCATAAAGACCTGAGTTTGAATCCCTAACATCATGGAAAAAGCCAGGCATGGCTGCAGGGTCCTTTAAGCCCAGCACTAGGGAATAGACACGTTGATTGTTGGGGTTTGCTGCTTAGACAAAAACGGCAAGCATCTGACTCTGTGAGAGACCCTGTCCAAAGGCAATAAGGTGGAGAGGGACAGAGGAGACACCCAATGTCCTGACCTCCATATGCACGTGAGTGTGGGCACACAGACAGCACACACATACAACACAACACACAGGCTCACAAATACAAATAAAAGAAGAAAAACAATCCTGGTAGTCCCCTAACCAATTGAACCAAAAGAAACAAAGAAAGACTCAAATTTAAAAACAAATTAAACATGAAGAATTGGAAATTAGTAGAGTACCCTTAAGCCTATAGAATTATTAGGGAATAGTTTGAAAATATGTTTTAAAACACTAGAAGACTGGAGGTCAGCATGCAGAAGAATGCAAATTGATCCATCCTTGTCTCCTTGTACTAAGCTCAAATCCAAATGGATCAAGGACCTCCACATAAACAAAGAATTCTCACCTGAAGAACTTCGGATGGCAGAGAAGCATCTTAAAAAATGTTCAACTTCATTAGTCATTAGGGAAATGCAAATCAAAACAACCCTGAGATTTCACCTTACACCAGTCAGAATGGCTAAGATTAAAAATTCAGGAGACAGCAGGTGTTGGCGAGGATGTGGAGAAAGAGGAACACTCCTCCACTGCTGGTGGGGTTGCAAATTGGTACAACCACTCTGGAAATCAGTCTGGCGGTTCCTCCGAAAACTGGGCACCTCACTTCCAGAAGATCCTGCTATACCACTCCTGGGCATATACCCAGAGGATTCCCCACCATGTAATAAGGATATATGCTCTACTATGTTCATAGCAGCCCTATTTATAATTGCCAGATGCTGGAAAGAACCCAGGTATCCCTCAACAGAAGAATGGATGCAAAAAATGTGGTATATCTACACAATGGAGTACCATTCAGCCATTAGAAACAATGAATTCATGAAATTCTTAGGCAAATGGATGGAGCTAGAGAACATCATATTAAGTGAGGTTACCCAGACTCAAAAGGTCAATCATGGTATGCACTCACTAATAAGTGGATATTAACCTAGAAAACTGGAATACCGAAAACATAATCCACACATCAAATGAGGTACAAGAAGAAAGGAGGAGTGGCCCCTTGTTCTGGAAAGACTCAGTGAAGCAGTATTTGGCAAAACCAGAATGGGGAAGGGGTGGGTGGGAGGACAGGGGAAGAGAAGGGGGCTTATAGGACTTTCGGGGAGTGGGGGGCTAGAGAAGGGGAAATCATTTGAAATGTAAATAAAAAATATATGGAATAAAAAAGAAAAAAAACACTAGAAAATCTAGAAGAAATTGATAAATTCTTAGACATCTACAATTTCCCGAAATTAAATCAAGAAGATATAAAGAACTTAAATAGATTCGTGAGATTCAGTGAGATTGAGACCCTAATGAAGAAGCAGTTTCTTGACCAGAGCTTGAGAGGTAAAGTCAGGCAGATCCTTGAGTTTGAGGCCAGCCCTGATCTATAGAGTAAGTTCCAGGACATTGATGGCTTCACAGGAAAAAACAAAATCTAGTTTGACTCCTCCCCCCCCACCCCCCAAAAAAACCATTAAGGTATAGAAAGCCATTGAGGGAGATATCAGAAGCTGACCTCTAACCTCTGCATGGTCATGCACAAGTGAATAAATTATGCACATGCACACACACACACACACACACATGCAGATAATAGTTTGGCTAACTAGACAAGTGTCATGAGCTATCCTTTGAGCTGACTGGGCCTAGGTGAAGTAAGAGGGGAGATGTGTAGGCCGTGAGCCTGGAAGCCCCAGGACACTGATATAACAGTGACTCAACCATAACTTTTGGGCAGTAGCATTCTCCAGTGTCAGTACTGAATAATTACTTTTGGGAAGTGGAGTCTGAGAACCTGAACTCTGTTTCACCTTATGAACAAAATGGAGACTGATTCCAAAATGGCTACAGTTATGTTAAAAGGAGCAGGCCTCACCGTTCCCTGCTTTGAGTTGTTCCCGTGAGTCAAATCATCAATTCTTAATTGATTCTGAGGTCAAGGGGACCAGTTAAATGAACCAGTTAACTACCAGCCTTTGTTGGCATTTGTACTTCTGACAGGGCCTGATCAATTTGTTGACTTAAATATTTGAAATTTTGATCTCCCTTAGCAAGTACTGCTGCTTCCACGCTGACAGACCTTGCTATGCCCATGTCTACTAGGAAGGGCACTAGGACTGAAGCTGCCCTGGCCATCAGGAATCAGTGTCGAAGCCCCAGGTGTTCCAAGCCCACCTCTCTAGAATAATAGCTTTCCTGAGGCAATAGATATACCAGTAAGCAAAAGTCAGAAGTTTCCCTGAAAATACAGTGTTGAAGGTACTGAGACTCTGATATCTTATATGAGCCGGCATGTAAGCAGAGGTCTTGTCCTTCAGTCCCTCCCAGAGTTAGGGTGGACTCATGTCCCCAAGGGCATAGTTTGTCTATTTGTCTTCTGTTTCTAAAAGGGAAGGAAGAACTCTTGGGGTAGAGAGAGAGAGATGGCCAGGATTGGGAAGAGGCCTGCCAGCCATATACCAGTAGAAACAGATTGTTGGGTGGTTAGCTCTTGCTTTGAGGCTAACATTTTGTTGGGACTAAAGATGTCTAAGACCTCGCTATTGGTGGCCTGGAATCTCTGGATGGTGAACATCATTCCAGGGATCTTACCAGATGCATAGGAGTCCTCAGGTCTACCCTGGATCCCATACATTATCCTATACGTTGGAAGCAAGCTGAATATAGCCATTGATAGGCCTCATGTCAGAAGCAGGACTCTCCAACTCAGGACCCTTACTTCTGTCCATCAGCCAGAATAGAATCTGGCTGGCAGTGTCAGCCTCTAACAGAGCTAGTGCTCAGGCAGGAATGACAGAGGCAGGGGTGACAGTACCCAGAGTGGGCTGTGGTGGCCAGTGAGGTAACCAAAAGGGCTGGTTGTCCTTTTCTGTGCATGAGTGGCCCTTTCTGACACTCTCAGACCAAAACTGTTTATTGTGTCCCTTGTTCTTTGTCTAAGTGTGGACAGGACTCTCTTCTTCCTCTTCCGGGTGGTTGTGATGACCCATAAGGGCCTTGATTGCTCACAACAGGTGGCCCTGCCCAGAACACAACACACCCTGTTCCCCCCCAACACACACACACAATCCCTCACATTATTTATATCATTTCTATCATTTATAGTATTTGTCTTAATTTGAATGGAGTTGATTTTTCCCAGTTTTTCAGAGTGGCTCTCGATCCTTTGTGACTGAATATAATTATCCTTATCCCAAGGGACTAATGTTTCACAGCCCCATGTAGCACAAAAGTGCATATCTTTATTATTATTATTATTTATTTATTTATTTATTTATTTATTTATTTTGGATTTGGTTTTTTCGAGACAGGGTTTCTCTGTGTAGCCCTGGCTGTCCTGGAACTCACTCTGTAGACCAGGCTGGCCTCGAACTCAGAAATCTGCCTGCCTCTGCCTCCCAAGTGCTGGGATTAAAGGCGTGTGCCACCACCGCCCGGTCAAAAGTGCATATCTTTTTTTTCCCTCCCTTTCCTTCCTTCAGAACACATAGAGTAAAGCTTACTATTTTCTAGTTCTCATCCATTCTGGGAACAGTGCCCATGTTTTATATGGGTAAATTGCATTTAAACTACCTGACAATTCTAAAAGACCTAGACATAGAGCAAAACATCCCAAGGATGTTAGAGACTCATCTAGAGTTGCTAAAGAGGGACAGGACTGAGGTCAGATTTCCACTGTGTCTTACTTATCCCTTAACCCTTCAATGCCCTTAAACCATCCTCATTAGAGCAATGGATTTGGAAGAAGATAGGAAAAAAAAAAAAAGCCAGAATGGGTAATCTCACTTAACTTTCGGATTCCTTTCAGATTCCAATAGAAAGTGAGTTTTATCTTTGAAGAAGGAAAATTAGACTGTTTGCTCACTTTCCACTGGACACTAGAAAGTAAGAACCAAACTCGAAGTCCTGGGTTTAGCTACAAGTGAAGGAAAACTTGTCAGGTGCTCATAAACGAAGCTCATAGATAAATTAAGATTCAGTCTTTTCTTTACTTATACGCGTCACATATGCATTTTCCTTTTTTTAATATATATTTTTATTTTCTCTATTCTTTGTTTACAATCCAAAAGCCTTCCCCTTTCCCAGTCCCCCCCCCCCATATGTTCCATAAGTCCTCTTCTCTCCATCCATTCTCCTATCATTCCCCCTCCCTTTTCTCTGTCCTGGTACTCCCCTACAATGCTGGATCAAGCCTTTCCAGGATTAGGGCTCTCTTCTTCCTTCTTCATGGGAATCATTTGATATGCTAATTGTATCTTCAGTATTCAGAGCTTCAGGGCTAATTAATAACCACTTATCAATGATTGCATTCCATGTGTATTCTTTTGTGATCGCATTACCTGGCTAAGGATGATATTTTCCAGTTCCATCCATTTGCCTAAAAACTTCATGAATTCATTGTTTTTAATTGCTGAATAGTATTCCATTGTGTATATATACCACATTTTCTGTATCCATTCCTCCATTAAGGGATATCTGGGTTCTTTCCAGCTTCTGGCTATTATAAATAAGGCTGCTATGAATATAGTGGAGCATGTGTCCTTATTGCATGCTGGGGAATCCTCTGGGTATATGCCCACGAGAGGTATAGCAGGGTCCTCCGGAAGTGTCATGTCCAGTTTTCTTAGGAACTGCCAGGCTGATTTCCATAGTGGTTGTACACAGCCCCACCAGCAGTGAAGGAGTGTTCCTCTTTCTCCACATCCTCGACAACACCTGCTGTCTCCTGAGTTTTTAACCTTAGCCATTCTGGCTGGTGTGAGGTGAAATCTCAGGGTTGTTTTGGTTTGCGTTTCCCTAATGGCTAATGATGTTGAGCATTTCTTTCTTTCTTTCTTTCTTTTTTTTTTTTTTTTTTTTTTTTGGTTTTTTGTTTTTTTTTGTTTTTTGTTTTTTGGATTTGGTTTTTTCGAGACAGGGTTTCTCTGTATAGTCCTGGCTGTCCTGGAACTCACTCTGTAGACCAGGCTGGCCTCGAACTCAGAAATCCGCCTGCCTCTGCCTCCCAGAGTGCTGGGATTACAAGCATGCACCACCACCGCCCAGCTGATGCTGAGCATTTCTTAAGGTGCTTCTCAGCCATCCAAATTTCTTCAGGTGAAAATTCTTTGTTTAGGTCTGTACCCCATTTTTTAATAGGATTATTTGGTTCCCTGGGGTCTAACTTCTTGAGTTCTTTGTATATATTGGATATTAGCCCTCCATCGGATGTAGGATTAGTAAAGATCTTTTCCCAATTTGTTGGTTGCTGTTTTGTCCTTTTGACGATGTCCTTTGCCTTACAGAAACTTTGTAATTTTATGAGATCCCATTTGTCAATTCTTGATCTTAGAGCATAAGCTATTGGTGTTCTGTACAGGAACTTTCCCCCTATGCCTATGTCCTCAAGGGTTTTCCCCAGTTTCTTTTCTATTAGTTTCAGTGTGACTGGTTTTATGTGGAGGTCCTTGATCCACTTGGAGTTGAGCTTAGTACAAGGAGATAAGAATGGATCAATTCGCATTCTCCTGCATGCTGACCTCCAGTTGAACCAGCACCATTTGTTGAAAAGGCTATCTTAAAGGCTATCTTTTTTCCACTGGATGTTTTCAGCTTCTTTGTTGAAGAACAAGTGACCATAGGTGTGTGGATTCATTTCTGGGTCTTCAATTCTAATCCATTGGTCCACTTGCCTGTCACTATGCCAATACCATGCAGTTTTTAACACTATTGTTCTGTAGTATTGCTTGAGGTCTGGGATACTAATTCCCCCAGAAGTTCTTTTACTGTGGAGAATAGTTTTAGCTATCCTGGGTTTTTTGTTATTCCAGATAAATTTGAGAATTGCTTTTTCTAACTCTGTGAAGAACTGAGTTGGGATTTTGATGGGGATTGCATTGAATATATTGCTTTTGGCAAGATGGCCATTTTAACTATATTAATCCTGCCAATCCACTAGCATGGAAGATTTTTCCATTTTCTGAGGTCTTCTTCAATTTCCTTCTTCAGTGACCTGAAATTCTTGTCATATAGATCTTTCACTTGTTTGGTTAGAGTCACACCAAGATACTTCATATTGTTTGTGGCTATTGTGAAGGGTGTCATTTCCCTAACTTCTTTCTCAGCCTGCTTATCCTTTGAGTATAGGAAGGCAACTGATTTGCTTGAGTTGATTTTATAACCTGCCACTTTGCTGAAGTTGTTTATCAGCTGTAGGAGTTCTCTGGTGGAGTTTTTTGGGTCACTTAAGTATACTATCATGTCATCTGCAAATAGTGATAATTTTACTTCTTCTTTTCCAATTTGTATCCCTTTGACCTCCTTATGTTGTCTAATTGCTCTGGCTAGAACTTCAAGTACTATATTGAAAAGATATATAGAGATAAGGCAGCCTTATCTAATCCCTGATTTTAGTGGGATTGCTTCAAGTTTCTCTCCATTTAGTTTGATGTTGGCTACCGGTTTGCTGTATATTGCTTTAACTATGTTTAGGTATGGGTCTTGAATTCCTGTTCTTTCCAAGACTTTTAGCATGAAAGGATGCTGAATTTTGTCAAATGCTTTTTCAGCATCTAATGAAATGATCATATGGTTTTTTTCTTTGAATTTGTTTATGTAGTGGATTGCATTGATGGATTTCCTTATATTGAACCATCCCTGCATCCCTGGAATGAAGCCCACTTGATCGTGGTGGATGATCATTTTGATGTATTCTTGGATTCGGTTGGCAAAAATTTTATTGAGTGTTTTTGCATCGATATTCATAAGGGAAATTGGCCTGAAGTTCTCTTTTTTGTGGACCTTTGTGTGGTTTTGGTATCAGTGTAATTGTGGCTTCATAGAACGAGTTGGGTAGTGTTCCTTCTGTTTCTATTTTGTGGAACAGTTTGAAGAGTATTGGTGTTAGGTCTTCTTTGAAGGTCTGATAGAATTCTGCACTGAAGCCATCTGGTCCGGTGCTTTTTTTGGTTAGGAGACTTTCTATGACCCGTTTTATTTCTTTAGGGGTTATGGGCCTGTTTAGATGATCTATTTGATCCTGATTTAATTTTGGTGTTTGGTATCTGTCTAGGAAATTGTCTATTTCCTCCAGATTCTCCAGTTGTGTTGAGTATAGGCTTTGGTAGTAAGATCTGATGATTTTTTGAATTTCCTCAGTTTCTGTTGTTATATCTCCCTTTTCATTTCTAATTTTGTTAATCTGGATACTGTCTCTGTGCCCTTTGGTTAGTCTGGCTAAGCGTTTATCTATCTTGTTGATTTTCTCAAAGAACCAGCTCCTGGTTTTGTTGATTCTTTGTATGGTTCTCTTAGTTTCTACTTGATTGATTTCAGCCCTGAGTTGGATGATTTCCTGCCTTCTACTCCTCCTGGGTGAATTCACTTCTTTTTGCTCCAGGGTTTTCAGGTGTGTCATTAAGCTGGTAGTGTATGCTCTCTCCATTTTCTTTTTGGAAGCACTCAGAGCTATGAGTTTTCCTCTTAGCACTGCTTTCATTGTGTCCCATAGATTTGGGTATGTTGTGTCTTCATTTTTATTAAATTCTAAAAAGTCTTTGATTTCTTTCTTTATTTCTTCCTTGACCAAGGTATCATTGAGTAGAATATTGTTCAGTTTCCATGTGTATGTGGGCTTTCTGTTGTTTTTGTTGCTATTGAAGACCACTTTTATTCCATAGTGATCTGATAGGAGGCATGGATTTATTTCGATCTTCTTATATTTGTTGAGGTCTGTCTTGTGACCAATTATATGGTTGATTTTGGAGAAGGTACCATGAGGTGCTGAGAAAAAGGTATATTCTTTTGCTTTAGGGTGAAATGTTCTATATATATCTGTTAAATCTAATTGGTCCAAAGCTTCAATTAGTTTCACTGTGTCCCTGTTTAGTTTCTGTTTTCCTGATCGGTCCATTGAGGAAAGTGCAGTGTTGAAGTCACCTACAATTATTGTGTTAGGTGCAATGTGTGCTTTGAGCTTTGGTAAAGTTTCTTTTATGAATGAGTGTGCCTTTGCATTTGGAGCATAGATGTTCAGGATTGAGAGTTCTTCTTGGTGTGTTTTTCCCTTGACCAGCAAAGAGTGTCCCTCAGTGTCTCTTTTGATGACTTTAGGTTGAAAGTCAATTTTATCTGATATTAGAATGGCTACTCCGGCTTGTTTCCTGAGACCATTTGCTTGTAAAATTGTCTTCCAGCCTTTTACTCTAAGGTACTGTTTGTCTTTGACCCTGAAGTGTGTTTCCTGTATGCAGCAAAATGTAGGATCCTGTTTACGTATCCAGTCCGTTAGTCTATGTCTTTTATTGGGGAATTGAGTCCATTGATGTTAAGAGATATTAAGGAATAGTGATTATTACTTCCTGTCATTTTTATGTTATCTTTTATATTTGATTGGTTATCTTCTTTTGGGATTGATGAAAGAAGGTTACTATCTTGCATTTTCCAGGGTGAAGTTTCCCTCCTTGTGTTGGTGTTTTCCTCCTATTATCCTTTGTAGGGCTGGGTTTGTGGTAAGATATTGGGTGAACTTGGTTTTGTCATGGAATATCTTGGTTTCTCCATCTATGGTGATTGAGAGTTTTGCTGGGTATAGTAGTTTTGGCTGGCATTTGTGTTCTCTTAGAGTCTGCATGAGATCTGCCCAGGATCTTCTAGCTTTCATAGTCTCTGGTGAGAAGTCTGGTATGATTCTGATAGGTTTTCCTTTGTATGTTACTTGGCTTTTTTCTCTTACTGCCTTTAATATTCTTTCTTTGTTTAGTACATTTGGGGTTTTGATTATGATGTGACAGGAGGTATTTCTGTTCTGGTCCAGTCTGTTTGGAGTTCTGTAGGCTTCTTGTATATTCATGGGCATCTCTCTCTTTAGGTTAGGGAAGTTTTCTTCCATAATTTTATTGAAGATATTTGCTGGCCCTTTAAGTTGTAAATCTTCACTCTCATCTATGCCTATAATTCTTAGGTTTGGTCTTCTCATTGTGTCCTGGATTTCCTGGATGTTTTGGGTTATAAGCTTTTTTGCATTTTGCATTTTCTTTAACTGCTGAGTCCATGGTTTCTATGGTATCTTCAGCATCTGAGATTCTTTCTTCTATCTCTTGTATTCTGTTTTTGATAGTTGCATCTATGGCCCCTGATTTCTTCCCAAGATTTTCTATCTCCAAAGTTGTCTCCCTTTGAGATTTCTTAGTTGTTTCTACTTCTGATTTTAGATCCTGGATGGTTTTGCTTAGCTCCTTCACTTGCTTGTTTGTGTTTTCCTGTAATTCTTTAAGAGATTTTTGTGTTTCTTCTTTCATGACCTCAGCCTGTTGACCAAAGTTCTCCTGTATTTCTTTAAGTGATTTTTGAGTTTCCTTCTTATTGGCTTCTGAATTCTCCTGAATTTCTTTCGATGATTTTTGTGTTCCCCTTGTAAGGGCTTCTAACTTTGGATCCATTTTCTCCTGAATTTCTTTAAGAGATTTATTTATGTCCTTCATGAGATCCTGTAACAGCATCATGACCAGTGACTTTAAATCCATATGTTGTTTTTCTGGAGTGTTGGTGTATCCGGGACATGCTGCTAATGGAGAATTGGGTTCAGATGCTGCCATATTGCCTTGATTTCTGTTAGTAACGTTCCTGCGTTTGCCTTTTGCCATCTAGCTCTCACTGGTGTTAGTTGGTCTTGTTGTCAATGCTGGACTCACCAGTGCAAGCTTACTCTTCGCAGCTGGTCTCTGGGTGCCCAGCTGACCTCCTGCACTGCCTGGAGACTGGGTGCAGTGCCCAGGCTGTTCCTGATCCCAAAGAGGAGGCCTGAAGGCTCCTGCCAGAGGCCTCAGGGCTGGATCCTCTGCTCTTCAGGGCCTGACTCACCGGAGCATGGAGCACGGAGCACCGGAGCACGGAGCACGGAGCACGGAGCACGGAGCACGGAGCACGCTCCCAGCTGGCTTCCGGGTGTACTGCTGGCTTTTTGCACTTCCTGGAGCTGTGGTCCAGGCTGCTCGTGGTCCAGGCTGCTCCCGATTCCGAAGCGGAGGCCTGAAGGCTCCCACCAGAGGCCTCAGGGCTGGATCCTCTGCTCTGCCCAAAAGTGCATATCTTGTCCTCCACAGTCGGGGTCTCCATTTGAAGGACAGACATATATCTGAAAGGTGGCCAGGCTATTTTTCATATTCTGGATCCCACGTCCAAAAGACCTAAAGAATGAAGGAGCAGATACCTCTGCAGTCTTTGAACGTTTATTCCATTTTGGCCCAAACAACGTACATAGGTCAATGGTGAGGGTGGGGGGACCATAGGCAGTGATGTTAGTAACTAGGCTCCTGTCTGAAGTCCTAATCAAAGTCCGTATGTGTTGCATGGGAGCCTGTGCCTCAGCAGCTCAAACCAACACGTAATGGAAAACTAATGTCCAGAGTCCTTTGCCAGTCTGATTTTCATGGGTCCTGTGGATGTTGTCTGATGACCCATCCATACTCTGGGTCCTGATGTTTCCAGGGTGTGAATTTCAGATGAGAGTGATGAATCGAGGATTGGCCATCTATCTTCACAGCCATCAGGGCAGTCAGGATCACGAAGTGGGATCCTGTTCATCGTGGGTCCAGGGGATTCTTTTTGACTTAGCATTTCAGCCTGTAAGGTAGGACAATGGACGTCGTAGTTTTCTTCTGTAACTGCTTCCTATTGACATCAGGACACTGTCCAAGGGGCTCAGGAAGGCTGAGATGCTAGTTAAAGGCTGGACAATGGGGCACTTGACAGAAGCTTCTGATCGCATCGATTGGACTAGGTGAGATCAGCTTTTATCCGTCCAGAGCTCAGCAGCGCCTCAGGATCCCTGGATGGAGTCTGTCAGTCAGGTGAAAACCTGCTGAGACAAATATAGACTAGAGACAGAAGTTAAAGTTGTCTAGTGACTGGGGAAGGTAAAAAATTCCAAGACCCAGGGGAAAATCCCATTTTCAAGCACAGGCAGTTGTATTTATCTAGAGTCCATTTGGTCGGTGGCAGGTGGATCCAAATCTTACGATGTTTTTGATTTCCCTAAAACTTAGGTGAACTTTAGTTTACAAGAAGATGTACATTAGTTTTACCATTATATTGGAATTGGAATACATATTTTAGAAAAAAAATAGTTAGCAGGTGTCTGTAAGGCAACAGTAGTAGACTTGTGCCTTTGAGACCTGCTAAAAGCTGTATATAGGTTTGGGTTAAAAGGCATGGAACATTTTTTTTCCCCACAGTTCAGAGGGCTAAATATAGGGATTGAATACAGATGTTTTTAGCATGATGAGAAGCACCTTTAAGTCTATATTTAGAAGACAACTAAAAGGAATTTAAAACCTTGAGTGTTGTGGATAGCCCTGGGCTTGTATTTTGATACTAATTCCACTCTTCCGAGGGGTCGCAGATGAGTAGTTGCCTTGTGAACCTTCTCTGCACCTTAACTTTTCAAAGAAAAGCTTGAGCCAAAGATTGGGCAGGAGGAAGGGGGAGGAGCTACAAGGGATGGAAGGAGCAGAGGCAGAGAGAGAAGCTGGGGGCCTGGAGAAACAGCAAGTTATATTGGATAAGTTAGATGGAAATAGATAGTGTAGTAGGAGATCTGCCCAGTCTGGGCTTGTAGCTTGTTTTGATACTGATTGAGCTGAGATTTCTTTTACCGGGTTGGAAACAAAGTAGCAATACTTGAGCTCATGACTGAATTGTAAATCATTGCTCCATCAGCTTATCAAAACTTCACTGATAAATGTTAAAATTCTGAGCTTTGAAATCGTAGTATTACCATAGCCTGGGAGAAATGTTTCACATTTCTCCCTTTTTCTATATATCTTAAGTCATTTCTCACAAACATCTTTTTACACTCTGCATTGTGAGAGGCTATTGGTGAAGCCTGGTTACAGTAAAAGATAGCAATGTTTTGGAGATGCCAGTACCATGCAATGATCACCAAGAACAGCAGCAGCAGTGGAGTACAGGCAGCTGGAGCCTAGAAGACAAGCTGTGTGCTACATAGGGCAGAGCTGGAGAAGTGACCCAAGCCCTTGGAGGAGCCCGGAAGATCGTGAGTTGGATCCCAGACATTGAACCATTAGAGTTTGAGTTTTGCTTTTGGTTGTGACTGTGCCCTGATATGTTTCCCTCTTGAAGGAAGAAAGTATTTTAGTGGAGCCCACAGTTAAGAGACTGAATTTTTAAAAGACTTTGAATTTTAAGGATATTGGACATTTTAAAGTGATTGAACTTTTAATATGTAAAGACTGTGGGACTTTTAAAGTAATTTAGATCGTGGAGATGAATAAGAAAGTAAGGGTTGAGGCTTAATAGCGATGTGTTTGTGTGTCAAGTTGACAAGGGGTCAATTGTACTGGCTGGTTTTATGTGTCAACTTGACACAGGCTGGAGTTATCACAGAGAAAGGAGCTTCAGTTGGTGAAGTGCCTCCATGAGATCCAGCTGTGGGGCATTTTCTCAATTAGTGATCAAGTGGGGAGGGCCCCTTGTGGGTGGTACCACCTTTGGACTGGTATTCTTGGGTTCTATAAGAGAGCAGGCTGAGCAAGCCAGGGGAAGCAAACCAGTAAGGAACATCTCTCCATGGCCTCTGCATCAGCTCCTGCTTCCTGACCTGCTTGAGTTCCAGTCCTGACTTCTTTTGTGATGAACAGCAATGCAGAAGTGTAAGCTGAATAAACCCTTTCCTCCCCAACTTGCTTCTTGGTCATGATGTTTGTGCAGGAATAGAAACCCTGACTAAGACAACCATAGCCTGGGAGAAATGTGAAAGATCTCTCCCTTTTTCTATATATCTTAAGTAATTTCTTTTCCTTTCTTTTCTTTTCTTTTCTTTTCTTTTCTTTTCTTTCTTTCTTTCTTTCTTTTTTTTTTTTTTTTTGATTTTGTTTTTTTTTTGAGACAGGGTTTCTCTGTATAGCCCTGGCTGTCCTGGAACTCACTCTGTAGACCAGGCTGGCCTTGAACTCAGAAATCCGCCTGCCTCTGCCTCCCAGAGTGCTGGGATTACAGGCGTGTGCCACCACTGCCCGGCTTCTTAAGTCATTTCTTACAAACATCTTTTTACACTCCCCAATATTTATAATTCACATTTACCAACCTCAAACATTTTTTTTGTTGTTGTTTTTTCGAGACAGGGTTTCTCTGTATAGCTCTGGCTGTCCTGGGACTCACTCTGTAGACTAGGCTGGCCTCAAACTCAGAAATCCGCCTGCCTCTGCCTCCCAGAGTGCTGGGATTACAGGCGTGCACCACCATCGCCTGCCTCAAACATTTTTTTTTATCTGAAGTATTTTTATACTTAAATCATTTTTCTATTATCATCCAATTTTTTTAATATCCTCAAAAACTTATCCTTTGCATTTATCAATCTCAAACATTTTCCTAGGCACATAATATTTTTTCAGCTCCTCAGACCTTAAATAAACTTTTTTCTATTTAATTCTTTACAATGAGATACAGGCAGCTGATTATTGAGAGCAGTCATTTAATATGAGGTCTGTGGGTAAGGCAAACCTGTTCTCCTTTTTTAATAAGAGACCTAGTAGTCTTAACTAATGAATTGATTAATGAACTAACACTGTGGTGGATTACCTTATTTATTATATGTAAGTACACTGTAGCTGTCTTCAGACACCCCAGAGGGGGGCGTCAGATCCCCATTATGGATGGTTGTGAACCACCATGTGGTTGCTGAGATTTGAACTCAGGACCTTTGGAAGAACAGTTAACCACTAAGCCATCTCTCCAGCCCTGTCCGTATTCAGTTCTCTGCTCTAAACTGTACCTTTCGAACATAAAACAGGGGACTAAATAAAGCTTAATCTTGCAATTAACTGCATCAGGTTTTAGCATGACTTCATAGACATTTCTGAATATATTAAAGGATTTGATCATTTAGAAGGTTATTGACTATCAATCCCTGTTATGTCTGAGCCTTAAAAATTGCAGTTCTGGGGCTGGAGAGATGGCTCAGAGGTTAAGAGCACTGACAGCTCTGCCAGAAGTCCTGAGTTCAATTCCCAGCAACCACATGGTGGCTCACAACCATCAGTAATGAGATCTGATGCCCTCTTCTGGTGTGTCTGAAGACAGCGACAGTGTACTCACATACATAAATAAATAAATCTTTTTTTTTATGCAGTTTTAAATTGAAACTCTTCTAGCATCAAAATAAAACTTTTTAATCCATAAACATATTCTGTAAAGAGACTAGGAACCTAGCTGATCTTTTTCTGCTATATCATAACAGACCGTAACAGTTAATTCATGTGACTGGGTTTAAGTTGAAGGCTTCAGTGTCAGGGCAGGGGAAGGTTAAGTTGGGAAAAATGGCAAGCATCTTGGCTGAGAGAGCTCTTATCTGCTAGTTGGGCTGCAAGCAGGGATGGGGGTAGAGGTGGGGGTGGGGTGGCAGCTGCTAGAGTCTTGCTAGAGCTCAGGCAAACAGAAAGGAAGTGGTAGTAGATTTCAAGAGCCAGTAATTCTTAACCTTTTTACGCTTTAAACCTCTAATTTTTTTAAATTAACAAATTCTTTAATTTGTATTCCTGGTATCATTACTATAATATACAGAACAATATATACAGGATGTATATGAGTACACTGCAGCTGTCTTCAGACGCACACCAGAAGAGGACATCAGATCCCATTACAGATGGTTATGAGTCACCATGTGTTTGCTGGGATTTGAACTCAGAACCACCAGAAGAGCAGTCAGTGCTCTTAAGCACTGAGACAACTCTCCAGCCCTAATATATAACTGATGTGATAAAAAGAAAAAGGAAAAAAACAAAGCTACAACAAGTAAAGAACATCAGGAATCTGTATATAATTGAAATTATTATTGTATTAGTCAATAGCTACATTTTTTGCTTTGGTTTTTTTTTGGGGGGGGGGGGTTTTGTTTGTTTGTTTTTTCGAGACAGGGTTTCTCTGTGTAGCCCTGGCTGTCCTGAAACTCACTCTGTAGGCCAGGCTGGCCTTGAACTCAGAAATCAGAGTGCCTCTGCCTCTGCCTCCCAAGTGCTGGGATTAACGGCATGCGCCACCACAGCCTGCTAAAAAAACACTTTTAAATCCCATCTTTTTAGATCTGGTCTTTAGGACAGAAACTACACAAAAAATATCATCCCAATTTAAAAGTATCTTTAGAAACCTGTTTCTCTGGGTTGGTTTAGGCCACGTGCTGTTATCCAGAATGGCTTTAACTCTGAGTTGTTTTAAGCCAGTTTTCTGTTACCAATGTTACAGATTTTTAGCCATACATCATAAATGATAAACCAATATTTTATAACCAAGACATGCAGAGCAATACAGTTAAGACCAGTCAGAAATAAATATGTAGTGGCCACATGCATTTATACATTTAAGACAGACAGACAAACAGACAAAAGTTTAATTTCAATTTGTTCTCAATTTTAATTGCTTCCTGTTGAATTTAATTGTCACGAGCACAGAGACTCTGTATGGGCTTCAGTTTTCTTACCAGAGAAGCCAAGGAGTTGCTGCTGCCCTGACTTGCTGTCAGCTTGATCAGGCAGGGCTCCAAGGGCAGCACCAGTGCAGCAAAGTCAGCCACTTTGTTTCCTAAAAATCCTTGAAATGAGTTAAAATTAAGTCAAGGAGTGAACAGCCAGCAGATGGAGTTTTAACCACGTTTTTCCTCTGAATATGAAACACAGAGCAACAATCAAGCAACCAAGTGAAAGTCCAGACATAAACTGAAAGACACTGACTTGGGTGTGCCAAGGACAAACAGTAGAGTTGGGGGACCAGCAGAGAGGGAAGAGAACCAGATGTCCTATCAAAGGGACCAGAACCAGAACCAGGCATCCCCCCACCCCCCAGTGCAAACCAGAGAGCAAGCAGGATGTTTCCTGACCTCTTGTGACCCTAGGAAGATTTGCTGCATCCAGCCTTCTTCTTTTGGGTCTCCAAAAGTTTAGACCAAACCAGAAACAAGAACAAATCAAGAAAAAGAACTGTGCAGGTACAGGAAATTTACCTCCTCAAGGAGGGAGCTGGTTTGGTGGTGTTCACTAAGGGATGCTTGAGGTTGAGGGGTGTTTTTGGCCAATGCACCAAATAGGTTTTCAGGAATTGTCACACAAACCATGAGAGCATCCATCTCAGTTAAGCGAGGATAGTTTATTGAACTCTTATACTAAGATTGAATGTTCAGGACCACAAAAAGGACTCAGAGCCAAAATGTCTGTCCTAAAAGCAGACTTTTTATGGAAAAAATTCAATTCAAAAGTTTAAAAAGCAAGGAGGGGAGGAGTACAACATTTTGACTAACTAGACAAAGTGTTATCGGCTATCCTTTGAACTGACTGGTCCTAGGTGAAGTAAGAGGGGAGATGTGTAGGTAGGGAACCAGGAAGTCCCAGTACACTGAGTTAACAGTGACTCAACCATAACTTTTGGGCTTATTAGTAGCATTCTTCAGTGTCAGATACGGATAATTACCTCTGGGAAGTGGAGTCTGAGAACCTGAACTTAATTTCACTGTATGAACAAAATGGAGACTGATTACAAAGTGGCTACAGTTATGTTAAAAGGAGCAGGTTTCAACACAAACAACAACTAAAAGACAACATTGGGTAATGTGGTTCTTATTAATATAATATAAATATATTTGTATAAATAATATAAATATACTGTATATGGACTAGGGAATCTTTTTTTCCCATACTACACACTTTATTTCTACCACATTCAAGTCTCACTTGTTCCAACCAAAACTATTTATCTGACCAAAGATAATGATAAAATACCAAACAAAGGAATAACCCCTGGTGTATAAAATCCAATTTACCAGAAAGAGAAAAACCAGGGTGACATAACTCCTCCAAAAGTTAATAATCCTTCAATAATGACATCTAGTGAGAGTGAGATGTGTGGACCTCCCAGAGAGCTGGAAAGGGGTGATCACCATGATGTTCATAGAGGAGAACCAGCTCCTGGCAGAGAACACAAATGCCTAAAGTAGTAATGTGGATGATGCAGGGTGCAGAAGAGAGATCAACAGACATAAAAATAGAAGGAAAACCAGCCAGAAATGCAAGAAATGAAAACATGGTAAGTTCAATCAAAAGCCCTGTGGAAACTCTCACCAATAGAATCGATGAAGAAGAAAACATAAAATTTGAGCTTGAACACAAGATGCAGGAACTGGAATATCCCAGCAAGGACAAAGATGAAATAATAAGAAGGTACCAGTATAGATTCCAAGATAGACATGGCACTTTGGAAATTTAGGCATACAAAATCTGTGGGACTTAGGCATACAAAAATCTCATTCTAAAGGCATAAGAAAGAAAGAAAGAAAGAAAGAAAGAAAGAAAGAAAGAAAGAAAGAAAGAAAGAAAGTAAAGAAAGAAAGGAAAAAAGTAATTTTATTCAAAATAATCCCCAAAAAATTTCTAGGAGGTAGGAAAAAAGATATCAATTCAGGTACAGGACATCAAGGAGATAAACAAACAATAAAAAACAAAACAAAACAAAAAACAAAAGAAAAAGATGTCCCCTCATTATATTATAATGAGAACACTAAATATACAGAACAAAAATAAATGTATATTGAAAACAGCAAGAGATACCAAGTCACATATACAAAGGCAGGCCCACCAGATAACAACAGACTCTTCAAGTAAAAGTTTAAAAGCCAGAGGAACCTGGGCAGGTGTGAAAGGTGACACCTGGGAGCCCAGACTTCTATACCCAGCACAACTATATAGTTGGTGGAAAATAAAACATTTTCATGATAAACACAGACTAAAAGAATTTATTACAAAAGAAAGAAAGAAAGAAAGAAAGAAAGAAAGAAAGAAAGAAAGAAAGAAAGAAAGAAAGAAAGAAAGAGAAAGAAAGAAAGAAAGAAAGAGAGAAAGAAAGAAAGAAAGAACGTATCACCCTTTTTCCTCTGGTGGCAGTCATGGGGTGAACCAAGATGGGTGCACACAAATACATCCAGGAGCATGGAGGAAGAAGCAGTCTGACATGATGTGCTTTCTCCTGAGGGTCGACTGCTGACAATACTACCAGCTTTCTGCGCTGCCCACCCCACCCAGTCTGATAAAGTGTAAAGACTGGGATATAAGTCTAAGCAAGGTTATGCCATTTACAGGATTCATATCCGTTGTGGTAGTCACAAATGCCCAGTTCCTAAGGGTTCAACTTATGGCAAGCCTGTCCACCATGATGTTAACCAGCTGAAATTTGCCTGAAGCCTTCAGTCTGTTGCTAAGGAGAGGGCTGGGTGCCATTTGAGCGTCCTGAATTCCTACTGGGTTTGTTAAGATTCCACATACAAATTTTTTGAGGTCATTCTCATTGATTCATTCCATAAAGCTATCAGAAGAAATCCTGACACCCAGTAGATCACCAAACCAGTCCACAAGCACAGAGAGATTCCTGGGCTGACATCTGCTGGCCTAAAGAGCCTTGGCCTGGGAAAGGGCTACAAGCTCCTCCACTACTACTATTGGTGGTTCTCACCGTGCAGCCTGGAGAAGGCGCAATACTCTCCGGCTCCATCGTTACCTCTAATAATGTGATATTTGTAAAATTCATATCCAATAAACAATTTAGGACAGTTAAAAAGAAAAAAGAACTTATTACCACTAAGTCGGCTTTACAGAAGATGCTCGAAGGGATTTTTTAACTGGAAAGAAAAGCCAAACTATCCATGAGGCTACAGGAAAAAAAACACACCAAGCTAGAGTAATAGTTAAACAAGAGAAGAATGAGGAAAAACAATAAAAACAAAACAAAAAACCAACACAGATAACAGGAATCAATATACATGCTTCAATAATATCTCTGAATGCTAATGGTCTATATTCTCCAACTAAACGGCACAGACTATTAGACTAGATCAAAAGGTAGAAACTATCTGTTTTCTGCTTCCAAGAGCTACACCTCACCATGACAGGCAGACACTGCCTGATCATGAAAGGATAAAAAAAGATATTCTAAGAAAATGGCCCCAGAAAACAGCATTTGTTATTGCTAATGTGTGTGACAAAATATACTTCACACCCAAGCTAGTGAGAAAAATAAAAGGGGTTACTTCATGCTGATTACAGAAGCAAATCCTCAAGAGAAGCACATGACTCTAAACATGTAAGCCCCAAACACAGGTGCACCCAACCTCACAAATACTACTATGAAGTCATAGATTAACATTACCGCAATAATAGAATAGTTGTGGATGATTAATTTCTTTTTTGCTACTGTTTATTTTTGTTGTTGTTTTGTTTTTGTTTTGTAAGACAGGGTTTCTCTGTGTAGCCCTGGCTATTCTGGAACTCACTCTGTAGACCAGGTTGGCCTCGAACTCAGAAATCTGCCTGCCTCTGCCTCCCAAGTGCTGGGATTAAAGGCGTGCACCACCACTGTCCAGCAGATGATTAATTTCAATACCCAATTGTCATCAGTTCACAGTTCACCCTGATATGTTTGTGTGTGTGTGTGTATGTGTGTGTGTATGTATGCACAAAATGACATCATAGGTTGAATCGACCTAACAGACACATAGAGAAGGTTCTGCACAAACACTACAGTATACAGAATACACATGTTCCTCAGCAGCCTATGAAGCTTTCTCTAAAATGGATCGCAGCAAGACTAAATACAGGAAAACTGAAATAATTTCTTGTGTCTTATCTGATCACAACATAATAAGACTAGAAATATCAACAGCAGGAGAAACTCTAGAACACACCCAAACTCATGGGGATTAAACAGTGCGCTACTCAGTGATGAATGGGTCCCTGAAGAAATCAAAACACAGCCGGGCGTGGTGGCACACGCCTGTAATCTCAGCACTCTGGGAGGCAGAGGCAGGCGGATTTCTGAGTTCGAGGCCAGCCTGGTCTACAGAGTGAGTTCCAGGACAGCCAGAGCTATACAGAGAAACCCTGTCTCCAAAAAACCAAATCCAAAAAAACCAAAAAAAAAAAAAAAAAAAAAAAAAAGAGAGAGAGAGAGAGAGAGAGAGAGAGAGAGAACAAAAGAAAAAAAAAGAAATCAAAACACAACTCACAAAAGTCTATGGGATACAGTGAAACCACTAAAGGGGAAAATAAGTAATTCTCAGTGCCTAGGATAGGAAACCAGAGCAGTCTCAAATAAATAACTTAATGATACACCATAGGATCTGGGGATGAGGAGGAAGGAGCAATTCCAAATCAGTAGATAGAAAGACACCATTAAGATTAGAGTAGAAGGGCTGGAGAGCTGGCTCAGTGGCTAAGAGCACTGACTGTCCAGAGGTCCTGAGTTCAATTCCCAGCAACTACACGGTGACTCACAACCATCTGAAATGGGACCCCATGCCCTCTTCTGGTGTGTCTGAAGATAGCAGCAGTGTACTCATATCCATTAAATGAATAAATAAATCTTAAAAATAAAAGATTATAACAGAAACCAGGCAGTGGTGCCATACACCTTTCATCCCAGCATTCAGGAGGCAGAGGCAGGCAGATCTCCAAAGAAAAACTAACATCAGTGCTTTTTAATAATAATTAAATTAGGAATTATTTCCATAAATAGGGGGAAAAGAACATTGCCAAGCTCTCTTTTTGTTTGCCTGTTTTGTTTTGTTTTCTGAGATAGGGTTGCTCTATGTAGCCCTGGCTGCTCTGGAACTCACTCTGTAGACCAAGCTGGCTTTGAACTCATAGAGATCTGCCTGCCTATGTCTCCTGAGTGCTGGGATTAAAGGTGTGTACCACCACTGACTGCCCAGAGCCAAACTCTTTTTATGAAATTAGTATTACCTTGATACCAGAAGCAGACAAAGACACAAGAAATACATTAATAAATGAAAGAAAGTTACAGGCCAATTTTCCTGATGAAGATGGATACAAAATTTCTCCACAGAGTGATTGCAACCTAAATTCAAGAACATAGTAAAAGATCATTTATTACAATCAATTTGGGTTTATTCCAGAGAGGCAGAGATGCTTCAATATGTGTAAGCAAATGAATGCTATAAATTATGTAAGTGGATTCGAGTACAAAATCACACAGGTCATCTCAATCGATGCATTTTAAAACATGTATTTAAAATGGGGTTCTCACCCAGACTCCAAAAGACATGCATGACAGGATCCTAGCATAACTGTCCTCTGAGAGGCTCCTGCCAACAGTAGATGAAAACAGATGCAGAGACACACAGCCAAACATTAGATGACACTTATGGAGTCATGTGGGAGAGTTGGGGGTGGAGGGGGAGGATTGAGGGACCCAAAGAGGATAGGGATTCCTCAGGAAAAGCAACAGATTTAACTAACCTTGGGGGCTCCCAGAGATTGAACCACCAATCAAAGAGCTAGCATGACCTAGACCTAGGCCCCCTGCACCTATGTGTAGTTTGGTCTTCATACGGGTCCCCGACAACTGGAGCAGGGCGGTCCCTGAATCTGTCTCCTGCCTGTGGATTCCCCCTAACTGGGCTGCCTGGTCTGGTCTCAGTGGGAGAGGATGTTAGGATGGGATGATACCCAGGGAGGGCCTCCCGCTCCCCAGAAGAGAAGGGGAGGAGCAATAGGGGGAGGAGCTGTGGGAGGAGGGACCTGGGAGGAGAGGGTGCCAGATATTGGGATGTAAAGTGAATAAATAAATAAATTAACTAATGGGGGGTGGGGAGGAGATGGGATTCTCACTATGGTCAAAGTTCCGAGAAAAATAATCAGCCCTAAATGGGACATCCATATCAAGCCCACCACCAAGGCTGGAGAACACTGCAGAATAAGGAGTAGAGCGACTGCCGGACAAGCTGGAGCAGGAGTTCTCTGAAAGGCTGTCTTCTGGACAAGGCGAGGCTGTAGCACTCAGGAAGTCGTAGTAGCTGTGGTCACCTGTACAAGGGCAAGCCAGGCCATATTCTTTTTTTTTTTTTTAATTTATTGATATATTTATTTACATTTCAAATGATTTCCCCTTTTCTGGACCCCCACTCCCCGAAAGTCCTATCAGTCCCCATCCCTCCCCCTGTTTTCCCACCCAACCCTTCCCACTTCCCTGTTCTGATTTTGCTCTATACTGCTTCACTGAGTCTTTTCAGAACCAGGGGCCACTCCTCCGTTCTTCTTGTACCTCATTTGATGTGTGGATTATGTTTTGGGTATTCCAGTTTTCTAGGTTAATATCCACTTATTAGTGAGTGCATACCATGATTCATCTTTTGAGTCTGGGTTACCTCACTTAGTATGATATTCTCCAGCTCCATCCATTTGCCTAAGAATTTCATGAATTCATTGTTTCTAATGGCTGAATAGTACTCCATTGTGTATATATACCACATTTTTTGCATCCACTCTTCTGTTGAGGGATACCTGGGTTCTTTCCAACTTCTGGCAATTATAAATAGGGCTGTTATGAACATAGTAGAGCATGTATCCTTATTACATGCTGGAATCTTTTGGGTATATGCCCAGGAGTGGTATAGCAGGATCTTCTGGAAGTGAGGTGCCCAGTTTCGGAGGAACCGCCAGACCGATTTCCAGAGTGGTTGTACCAATTTGCAACCCCACCAGCAGTGGAGGAGTGTTCCTCTGACAGGCCATATTCTTGTAAGTAAGGAAGTCAGGGTGCGTGGCTCCCATAGCTGTGTGTCCTACACAGTCTTGGTTCACACAAATGGACATCCGCATACGTTTCATTCCTGTGGACTCTTCCCCTTGATGTCATAGTCGGCGAAGTGTAATAGACTGGTGGCAGCACTTCCGGTAAATACTACTCTCCCACCTGCATAAAGAAAACAGCAGGACACAGCCACAACTTTCCCTTTCAAGTGACTTTTCAGGCAGGATGGTCCTGTAACTACAGGCTGTTGAGTGCGGTCCATGAAGTGAAGCGGGGAGAAGGCAGCTATTGTCCTGACCCTGTTCCATCCTCTCGGACCAGTCCAGTGCGTGGTCCAGTGAACTAACTCCCTGGCCTTCATTCTAAGGCTGAGAAAAGGATGGAACTTGACCACTCTTGCATCATTTCTGCCAGGGCGTCTTTGAACCGTGGGGAAGAATACAGTAAGACTCATTTTAATGGCCTGCCTCTTGTCTCTGTGTCTGCAAAAACGTGTTCTTCCATCGACCTGATCAACCTCTGCACTGATCTGGAAAAAAGGACTGACTCTCCTTCCAAGGACAGAGGCTGAAGACAAAGATGGTTGGTAAAGAAGCAAAGATTGATTGATTGATTGATTGATTGATTGATTCAATGTATATGAGTACACTATAGCTGTACTGATGGTTGTGAGCCATCATATGTTTGCTGGGGAGCTCTGGTCGGCCCCACTTGCTTCGGCCTAAAGATTTATTTATAATTATATCTAAGTACACTGGAGTTGTGTTTATGGATGATTGCGAGGCACCATCAGAAGAGCAATCAGAGACCGGCGGCGGTGGTGGTGGTGGTGCACACCTGTAATCCCAGCACTCTGGGAGACAAAGGTAGGCCGATTTCTGAGTTCGAGGCCAGCCTGGTCTCCAGAGTGAGTTCCAGGACAGCCAGGGGTATACAGGGAAACCCTGTCTCAAAAAGAAAAAAAAAAAATCAATCAATGCTCCTAACCGCTGAGCCATCTCTCCAGCCCCGCCTAGAGTCGTTTTATTGCTCCTTAAGTAAATTGTTGGTTCTCCAAAATAAGCCTGTTTTCCATAGGGTCCCTGCTGAATCATCTGAGGAGGAGTGGAATCCTGACATGCCCTGCTAAGCTCTGATGGAGGTGCACGGAGCTTAGGGGCTGCGGAAGTGTCAATGAGAATGAAACTCCCACCCTCATAGGCTCATGTATTAAAAGTTAGTGGACCTGTTCCCCAGTTAGTGGAACTGTTCAGGAAAGATTAGGAGGTGTGGCCTTGTTGAGGAGGTGTGGTCTTGTTAGAGGAAGTATGTCACGGGGATGGAATTTAAGCTTTCAAAAAAGCCCATACCAGAACCTCCCTCTGCCTGTAACGTGTGGCTCAGATATATGCTCTCAGCTGTTGCTGCAACACTGTGCCTGCTGTCTGCTTCCCATTATGGAGGAATCCTCTGAAACTGTAAGCAAACCCCCAGTGAAGTGCTTCCTTTTATAGGATGCCTTGGTCATGGTGTTTTATTGCAGCAATAGAACAGTAACTAAGACAGAGTTGGAACTTGGCCACTCTCAGTGTCTTAAGGCCTGCAGGTATTGCCCTGGTGTAGAGGCATGCTCCCGGGGACATACGTACTAACTCAGCCAAGCTTATATTTTCTGAAAGCTTCTAGAAACAGGCTTCCTCCTTTTGTTTCTCCTCCTCCACCAGAGCTGGCTTTATTGACAGGAAGAATTCAAGAGGTCTTAGCTTCATGGCGTCAAGCATGCCTTTAGTCACAGCGCTGCAAAGACAGAAGCTGATGGATTTTTGTGAAGTTCAGAGTCAGCATAGTCTATGTAGCTGTGTGATAAGTTCTAGGCCAGCCAGGGTTCCAGAGTGAGATACATACATACATACATGATAGCTAGCTAGATGCTAGATAGATGATAGAGATAGATAGATGATAGATATTGAAACATCATCAAATGAATAGATGATAGATATTAAAATACCATCAAATGAAGTGCTTATAACATTAGCAAAAAAAAAAAAACAAACAAACAACTGGGGAAGCCTCTTTTAAGAAAGATAACAAGTTCTCAGATGCCTAGGTAGCACACAGTGTCCCCTTGAGGGGAGTTTCCAAGTGTTTAAGGCAGGGTTTCTGTTCCTGCACAGACATCATGATCAAGAAGCAAGCTGGGGAGGAAAGGGTTTATTCAGCTCACACTTCCACATTGCTGTTCATCACCAAAGGAAGTCAGGACTGGAACTCAAACAGGTCAGGAAGCAGGAGCTGATGCAGAGGCCATGGAGGGATGTTCCTTACTGGCTTGCTTCCCCTGGCTTGCTCAGCCTGCTCTCTTATAGAACCCAAGAACACCAGCCCAGGAATGGCCCCACCCACAAGGGGCCCTCCCCCCTTGATCACTAGTTGAGAAAATGCCTTACAGCTGGATCTCATGGAGGCATTTTCTCAGCTGAAGTTACTTTCTTTGTGATAACTCCAGCCTGTGTCAAGTTGACATGTAAAACCAGGCAGCACACCAAGCAAAAGAAGGAATATCAACAGATAGAGATAACTTCCTTCAAGTTGGGTGCTCACAACATCCAGCAACTAGGGAAGTTGAGGCCTTCAGCTAAAGTTGGCCTTTCTCTCCACAGCTGAGCTTGCCATGGCTGAATTCTTGGCACCTCTCTCCTAGGACAGAACTGTTCTATCATGGGACAGACACTAGTGGTTCCTGCTGTAAATGGCTTTTCAGGGCTGTTCACAAGTCACACTGTTGTTATTTCTAGGCTGCCTTGCTGTTTGTTCTCTTCCCTCCCTGTTACAGAGTCAGGGGACAGCACATCCCCAGATAAGGGATGTTGGAGGTCACTTTGAGACAAACATGTTTGTGTTGGGGGGGGGGTCGTCTTGCACACTTTGTATTCAGATGCTGATTTCTGTGCCCTCCCTTGAGATCTAGTTACAGTCTGAACATGGGCATTGTCATGAATATTGAAGAATAGCCTGTATCGAAGTAGTGTAAAGAATGCTCTCCAATTATCTCTGATTGGTTAGTAAAAGGCTGAACAGCCAATGACTGAGCAGAGGAGAAGGAAAGACTGGGCTTCTGATGCCAGCTAGGGGATGGGATGCTAGGGTAGCAGGAGCTGGCCACTAGGCAGGTGAGGGTCCAGGAGGAGAACCACAAACCAAGTGTAGGAAGAAGAATGGGGGTGAGGTGGGAGGAGCAGGAGAAGAGAAGAAAGGAATCAGAAGAAGAAAAAGGAGAAAGGGGAGGAGGAGGAAGAGAAAGAGGAAGAGGAGGGAGGAGGGGGAGGAGGAAGAGAAGGAAGAAGAAGAAGAAGAAGAAGAAGAAGAAGAAGAAGAAGAAGAAGAAGAAGAAGAAAGAAAGAAAGAAAGAAAGAAAGAAAGAAAGAAAGAAAGAAAGAAAGAAAGAAAGAAAGAAAGAAAGAAAGAAAGAAAAAAAAGAAAGAAAGAAAGAAAGAAAGTCAGGACTGAAACTCAAACAGGGCAGGTGTAGGTACCTGAGGCCTGCAAAGCTTGTGACGCCATACAAGCAATGTATAGGTCTGTTGCCAAGGCAACAGCTGCCGTTTACCCAGAATTCCATAGCCCACCTTTACCTGTAATTATGTCACCACCAGTATATAACCGGGCAGCGCTCTTTCCCCCTCCTCTCTTTTCTCTTCTCCCCTTCCTTCCCGCCCACTACCCCTTCCCTATCTTAAATAAAGTCCCACGTGGAACTATCTGGCCTAGCGTGTCTCATGGCGGCGCGCGCGGGGCGAGTGAGAGTAGCCGCAGCTGCAACCGCAACGCAGCGAGCAGACAGGACTTTCGAGCGAGCGCAGAAACCAACAGCAGGGACCTGGAGGCAGGAACTGATGCAGAGGCTGTGGAGGACTTGCTTCCCCTGGCTTGCTCAGCCTGTCTTCTTATAGAACCCAGGACCTCCAGCTCAGAGACAGCACCATCCACCAGGGGCTGGGTCCTCCCCCCTTGATCACTCATTGAGAAAAGGCCTTACTGCTGGATCTCATGGAGGCATTTCCTCAACTGAGGCTCCTACCTTGCTGATGGCTCTAACTCGTGTCAAACTGGCAAACAAAACCAGCCAGTACATGTGACATACTTCCTTCAACAGGCCTACACCTCCAAACAGGTCTCCAAGTTGGTAGCTTGGAGAACAACTATACAAATGCCTGAGATCCTGGGTGACATCCTCCTTGCACTATTCAAAGGGGATGCTGAGTGTCAGCTTCCTGGAGCCCTGGACCTCATGAAGAACAAAGGACTACGGGCTTTTCTTCTCTCTCTACCTTTGTAGGAACTGAATATTTGTTTTTAGTTGGTTGTAGTGTCCACTATAGGCTAAGTAAAGAGTGTTTTACACTGACTGACATCTGCTTTGACCAATGGGCTGGCCATGTGGCAGAAATGACTCCCAGAAGTTGGTCTCTGATCTTCATGTGATCACTGTGGTAAGCCTGCATGTACGTACGTGTGTACACACACACACACGTTATATACATGTGTGTTTTGCCTGCTTGTGTGTATGTGTACTATATGATTGCCTAATGCCCTAAAAGGCCAGAAAAGAGTGTCAGACAGTTGTGGGCTGCTATGAAGGTGCTGGAAATCACAAACCCTTCTTCTTCTTCTAGAAGAGCAGCCAGTGCTCTTAATCACAAAGCCCTCTCTCTAGACCCCTTAAAACTTCTTTTAACGGCATTTGTATTCTCCTCTGGGTGCCTGGCCCTATAACAGATCAATATGACTGCCATTTTCAGCTCTGTGCCCTTGCAGGAGGAAATGGAGACATAGTAACATCCTAACTCTAGGTCTCTGAGCATGGAGATGAGGTGAGGCTGACCAACCCCTTCCACCCAAGGTCATACAGCCAACAGATGACGCAGCCCTGATTTAGACACAGGAAGCTCTCAAATACTATGTCATCGAGGTTAATGCTGAGGTAAACGTCTTACCTGGATAGGACGGAGCCCTCCACTGCAAGGGAAACCCCAGACTAGCTCACAGACCCCCAGATCTGAGATGCAGGCAGATACTCATGGAAATGCCAGGCAGGTCACCTCTGTGGCCAATTGTGGGAGCTCCCCTTGGCGAGAGCCGTGGCTTGGGCAATCCATCATCCACTGACTGCGGCGCCAGCCGTGGGCTCTGGCTGCCGGTGCTTGATGCTATTAACATCGTTTGGTTTTTGGACTTATCCTATTAAGAAAGGTTCCCACCGGCAACAGCAAAGAATCCTTACCACCTCTTTCATTACCCCAGCTTTTCTTCCCCGTAATTACTATTGAGATGCTGGCTGATTAAATTAGGTTTTTGGAGGTCCTTTCTAAAATCTTGGGGAAATTATCTAAAAATCATGAAATCAATTCCCTTCCGCTGTTTTAATCTTTTATGCCCTCCGCTCAAAGAGGGATGGGTAGACAAGGGCAGGCCCTCGGAGAAGCGTGCAGCTCCACACTGCCTGCCAGCCTCCTAGGGCCTTTGTGGACCATCTGGGTCAACTTCCTTCCAAGCAAATGAAATGCAAATAAAAATTCCAGCAGTTTTTCAGATGCAGGCTGCCTAGCTGATTAGCATGACAGAGCCTGGGAGATGAGGCCTGACCCGGTGCACTTCCCCTCGGCTCATTAAGTTGTAACTCCACCGCGCCTGCATTCATGCTGTGTAGTGACGCTGAAAGGCGTCTTTATCCAAAACTAGCTAAATTCACATTCAGACTTTTTGCCTGGAAGTCTTGCCTGCTTCAGCACCCACATGAAAGTGAACCTATTGTGGCTGGCCCCTGAGTCCCGCTGATTCTGAGACAATCTGGAGGGTTCCCAAAAAAATGTTTATTTCCCAAGTTTGTATCCTCCCACTCCACGACCCCCTCCCTCAGCCTTCCCACTCCCCCCCTAACCACCACCACCCCCCTCTGCTGGCCCGGCTCTGTGTGCAGAGAGACACTGGGTGCCGGAGGAGGTGCAGAGCGTGCGTGGAATTTCTAAAGTCAAGTTCTTGGGGATGGCTGGAAAGTGGGTCTGAGAGAAGGTTGTGGGGCTGGATGATTCTGGGATTTGGGGGCTAGCTGGACCAGCTTCTCAGAGATGTTGGTGGCCCAGGGACTCATGCCCTCATGTGTGGCCTGGCACAGATTTCCTTGGTCTCTCTTCTAAAAAGCACAAGTAGGTTATAAAGCAGGCTACCCATTCACCATGTGCGAAAACACACCACGTCAGCGGCCTTGCCTGTTGGAGGCCCTCCTTGGGTTGTGGTTTCAGTATTTTCACGTGGATGCTTGTTACCAAGGGTTGGGAGGTCCCACTTTATCTTTGAAAACTAAGAATGACATGGGGGGTGGGGGGAGAAGTCTTTACTCTTTGTGACTCTGGTTGCCCCACGAGCAAAACGCAGTAGATCAAAACCCAATCTCACTGATGTTGTTGGGAATTCAGAGGGAGAGAATATTTTATGAAAGTTTGGTTAGTGGTAACTTTAACTGTATGAAAACAAACTGGGCCGCCTCCAGATTCTGGCCAGCACGTAGGAGGAGGAAATGCTCTTGGATATGCATGTGCTAAGGGGCTGGGATCCTTGCAAATGCATCCCTTGTAAGGGGTTTGGTGGGGGGGGGGGGGGAGGGAAGGGGGCAGGAATGCCACAAAGCCACTCCTATGCAGTAGACTTCAACGGAGAGATTTATTGGGGGAGGGTTTTGGGGGGAGTGAAAGGCTACTTCTGGGGGGAGCACAAAAGTGAAGTAAATACATATATATATATATCCTTTTGGCGACAGCAGAAATGTATCATATTTGGCAGTAGGTGACAGTGGCTGCTGGCACTGAGTTGCTGACGTTGGATGGGAGTGGACCTGGTTTCTAACACTCCAGACATCTTTAAAAGTCCAGGAAACTTCTTCTGCAGTTCTTAGGTTGGAAACCACGACTTCAGACCCACTAGGCAAGTGCTGTACCACTGAGCCGTGCTCTCAGCCCAAGGAAACATTGTAAGGCAAGCAAACAACATTGGGTCAGATATAGTTTTTTACTGGCTCTGGTGATTTCAAATGAGACACCACCCCAATTCCCCTTACCCCGCCCCCCTGCCCCCCCAGGCTCAGGTATTTGAATACTTGGCTCCCAGTTGGTGGCGCTCTTTGGGGAAGCCTTGCTGAGGTAAATATGTCACTGGAGGTAGTTTTCGAGCGTGCAAAGCTGTGCTTGTTTCAATATGCTCTGTCTGCTTCCAGCTTGTGTTTGAAGACTTGAATTCTCAGGCCTCAGGACTTCATGCCTGCCAGTTGCTACCACATTTCTGCTTTCTCTTCCGGACTGTGATAGACGGTTATCCCGGAAACTCTAACAAACAGTGTCCGTTGCTTCCGGTCATGGAACGGAAAGGTAACTAACACTGGCCTGTGTAATTTTCCTAGTCTTCAGGCTACCGTACTACCTCAGGGCCCGAATCAGCAGGTTGGCCCCTGGGTGGGTGGGCCCGGATTCTCCCGGCTGCTGACTGACAGTCTATTTCCTCTTCAGTTGGCCAACAGCAAGAGGTGAGTAAGGAAAGAGCCGCAGGCCTGAGGGTCCACAGGAGGCGTGAGAGGTTACGCAAATGTGTTCAGTCCAGTCCACTGTGCGCCTCACAACATGAGACACCTAACACAACAGGTGTCCTTGCAAAAGTGCAACCACCACCAAAAGAAGCAGCTCTCCTCTCAACGGGAATAAATTAATTGGTTGCCTTAATCGATTAATCATATCCATATCAAAGGATATGGTTTATTCTGGAGCATGTATGAATGACCACAGCTTGGGAGTGTGCCTTTAGATTTTGCCAGAGACAGTGTTAGTACTCCCCCAATACATGGAAACAGTTGCATGGAGTTTTTACAATAGCGAACAAAAAAAAATGCAAAAAAGTTTTTTTTTTCAGGACATTTTAAAAAATACATGCATGGAAACATCAGAGAGGGTTGCAAAGAGATGGAGGAATCTCTGACATTTTTTGTGTGTTTTGTTGTTGGCTTTTTCTTTTTCTTTTTTCTTTCTTTCTTTTTTCTTTTTCTTTTTTTTTTTCTTTTATTTTTTTTTTTGTTTTTTTGTTTTGTTTTGTTTTTTGTTTTGTTTTGGTTTGGTTTTTCGAGACAGGGTTTCTCTGTACAGCCCTGGCTGTCCTGGAACTCACTCTCTAGACCAGGCTGGTCTTGAACTCAGAAATCCGCCTGCCTCTGCCTCCCAAGTGCTGGGATTAAAGGTGTGTGCCACCACCGTCCGGCATGTTGTTGACTTTTTCAAGATGGGATTTCTCTGTGTAGCCCTGGCTCTCAGGAAACTCTGTGGATCAGGCTGGCCACTAACTCAGGGATCCTCCTGCCTCCTGAGTGCTGGGATTGAAGGTGTGTGGCACCACCACCCAACAGTTACTGACATTGTTAGCAGTTGAAGGGTAGGAGCTAATGGCCAGCCAAATTAGTAAATTCCTAAAGTCTTTAATCTGTTAGTCACAGGATACCAGACCGGACACAGGACACAGCGGTGGACAGGGAAGCCAGGGAGGGAACTAAAGCTAGCCTAAGATAAAGGATAATTAAGCTCTAGACTTGCAACATTCCAACCTCCCCACACCAGTGTAACTAATCAATTCATCAATCTTTGCAATCACAGCTTCTCTCTGGGAATTCTCATTTCCACGCCTCAAAGAAGATACGAGAATTTATTCTGGAGTCAGTTATGAGTGACCATGTCCTGGGAGCACAGACACAGGTCATCCTAAAAGTCATGTTCCAACGTGGTGTCAGTTCCAGGAAAGTCTCCAGTGAGATTTATAAGGCAAGGTGCTTTTCAGATGTACTGGTAGAAAAATCAGGTAGGCAGGTGGAGAGCAGTGGGGAAGCTGTTAACTCAGGCCTCAGACACGGACGGCCATCTTAGTGTTTCGGTTATTACAAACATGTTCAGGAGTCTGTCTAGACGTATAGCCTAAAGGACTTACCTAGTGGTCGCTGTCTTAGTCAAGGTTACTATTGCTGTGATGAAACACCATGGCCAAAAGCAAGTTGGGGAGGAACTTACAGGTTTATTTGACTTACACGTCTACATCACTGTTCATCATAAAATGAAGTCGGGACTGGAACTCAGGCAGAGCAGGAACCTGGAGGCAGGCGCTGATGCAGAGGCCATGGAGGGTGCTGCTTACTGGCTTGCTCCCCATGGCTTGCGCCACATAGCTTGATCAGCCTGCCTTCTTATAGAACCCAGGGCCTTAAGCCCAGGGATGGCACCATACATGATGGGCTAGTCTTCCCCCATCCATCACTAGTTAAGAAAATGCCCTCAGGTTTGCCCATGTCCCGATCTTATAGAAGTATTGTCTCAGTTGAGTTCCCCTCCTGTCTGATGACTCTCGTTTATGTCACATTGACATAAAACCAGCCAGAAGAGTTGCAAAGATGTTACGTCACATACGGTTGGGTAATAGATGGTTATTAGGGGTGTGGGTGGGGGTGTTAAAGATGACCCAACGTAATCTGGCTCTGGATTTGAAACATTCCAACCTCTCCACGTCACTGGACGGTTAGTATGGGGTGTGGTCCTTTTCAACTTTCATTCAGGAGGGTGAGAACAGAGTGACCGGATATGGCTACCTTTAGCAAACTGCAACAAAAGAAAGGCTGGTGCAGGAAGTCTGATTAGCCCGGCCACTTTCCTTCAGTCTGTGGTGATTCAGGACTCTTAGACGGAGCATCAAGGCAGTCTGATGTGACTGCAGATCGCGAGGTGAGCCCGTAGCACCTGATAAGGCGGCCCCTATTGTAAACCATCTCCACCCGACATTCATCTGAAGGTGCTACCAGCCACAGGGACGGAAGCACAGACTCGCACTGTCCCTCAGCACAGCTGCGCTTCACGTGCTGCATACCTGTATCATGGGAGGAGAAAACAACTGGGCTTTAGGTTTCCCTTTAGCCTAGAACTCCCCTCACGTCACTGTGTAAGACATGAGCGCAAGAAAACGGCTGCTTAGATCCTTTCTGTGCTAAAAGAACATATTCTTCTTTGGGGAATGTAGAAATTAACCTCTAGGTCAAGGAAGGGTATGTGTGTGGCCAAGGGTCAAGGGGTGTGGAGCAGGGTATGTGTGAGAGAGAGAGAGAGTGTGTGTGTCTGTGTGTGTAAGTGTCTGTGTGTGTAAAGTGTATGTATATGAGTGTGTATGTGATGTATGAGTGGGTGTATGTGTGTCTCTGAGTATGTGTAAGTATATATGTGTATGAATGTAGTATATATGTGTGTGTGAGAGAGTGTGTGTGTGTAAAGTGTATGTATATGAGTGTGTATGTGATGTATGAGTGGGTGTATGTGTGTCTCTGAGTATGTGTAAGTGTATATGTGTATGAATGTAGTATATATGTGTGTGTACACTGTGCGTGAGGATGAGTGTGTGTGAGTATGTGTGAGTGTATGTGTGTGTACAGTGTATGCATGTGAGTGTGCGTGTATATAGTATATGAGTGTGTGTATGTGTGTGTACATTGTGTGTTTGAGGGTGTATGTGCATGAGTGTGTGTTTGAGTGAATGTGTGTGTACATGTGTGTGTGTAGTATGTTCAGGTATTTCCATCCCAGGGTGCTCATGTGAAAATAAGAGGTAAACTTTTGAGAGTTGGTTCTTGGGGCTGGAGAGTTGGCTCAGAGGACCCAGTCTGGGTCTTCCAGAGGACTCAGTTTTGATTTTCAGCACCCAACGGGGGCTCATAACTCTCATCCCAGGGATCAGATGCCCTCTTCTGGCCTTCAAGGGCACTGTACACATGTTGTGCACATATATCATACATGGAGGCATATGCAATTTTAAAAAGAAAATGTTTGCTTCTGCTGAAGAACCCTGGCTTCATGGGTCTCTGAAAAGACCTCTTCAGCCTTCTGCTCGGTGTTTGGTGGAATTTGGGGGTAGAGACCTCCATTGAAAGATGGAGATAGGGCTGGAGAGATGGCTCAGCGGTTAAGAGCACTGACTGCTCTTCCAAAGGTCCTGAGTTCAAATCTCAGCAACCACATGGTGGCTCACAACCATCTGTACAGCTACAGTGTACTCATAATCATAAAATAAATAAATAAATCTTAAAAAAAAAAAGATGGAAATAGCTGCTCCACCCCACACCCCACACCCCCACACCCCGCTCCATACAACCATCTGGACTCTTCAGGGAGTTTGTTACGACATTTGATTGTTTTATTTTTTGGAGGGGGTCTCGTGGATCCTAGGATGGCTTGCATCCTGCTATATAGCTGAGGATGACCTCGAACTCTGAGCCTTCTGCCTCTACCTCGCAAATGCCACCAAATGTCAAGAATCTTGCTATCTTCTTGCCTAGTACAATGAGATTTGAAGGAGAGAACAGGTTATACTCTCTGACCTTGACGGGGCTGCAGGAGAAGATTCTTAGGGCTGATGTGTCAGTGGGGAAAGAGACTTGCTGTATAAGCCCTACGTTCCGTCCCCAGGATTCATTCCCATGATGGAGAGAGAGATCTTCCAAAGTTGTCCTCTGACCTCTGATCAGGAGCCATGCTGTCTCCATCACATGATCACACACACACAGTGGCAATGAATAGTACAGGCCCTGCAGACCGCCTGACCCCAGCACTTGGGAGGCAGGTGGATCTCTATGAGTTTGAGGTCACCTTGGCTGATCTACATAAGGAGTCTCAGGCTAGCCGGGACTGCATCATGAGACTCTGTCTCAAACAAACAATGATGATGAATAAAATTGAAATGTTTAAATCTTTGGCATGAGAGATTGAGGCGTGGTAGAAAGGTGACGTTATAGAGACACCTTGAGGGAAGGTACTTTGCTCCTCACCACAGAGAAGTGGAAAATATCTCACTTGCCCTCAAGCAAAGGATTTCAGATCTACAAACATTTGCTGGAGGATCTATGCCTTCCCAGTTGAAAAATCTACAGTTTTCCAGGAATCTCACCAGAAACCCCATTCACAGGAAAAGAAATCTCCTAACCTCCTCAGGCAACCCTAGTGGTTCTACCACTTTTGATTAGAGAGAGCATCATGCAAATTACTTCCTGAGATGACTTATCATCTCTCTTACCCAAAAGAGAGAGATTATATTTATTCATTTCACTTTCTTTTGTTTGTTTCTTTGGTTGGTTGGTTTTTGTTTGTTTTTGGAGACAGGGTTTCTCTGTATAGCCCTGGCTGTCCTAGAAGTCACTCTGTAGACCAGGCTGGCCTCAAACTCAGAAATCTGCCTGCCTCTGCCTCCCAGAGTGCTGGGATTACAGGCATGTGCCGCCACCGCCTGGCTCATTTCACTTTATATGTGTTTCCTGTTGGCCAGCACATGTGCTTGATGCCTGCAGAGGCCAGAAGGGCGTCAGATCCCCTGGTGCCTGAGTTACAGATGGTTGTGAGCCACCATGTGGGTGCTGGGAATCAAACCTGGGTCCTCTGCAAGAATAAGTGTTAATAAATAAAATGCCGCAGGCAGAGGAAGGGGGTGCCTGGTGGGCCCATGACAAGTGTCCCCCTGAGAAATCACACTGTGTGGTATAAGGGTTTATTTGGGGGGAAGGAAGGGGAGTGAGGGGGCTAGGGTAGCCTCTGTGTTTGCTGCTGCTGCTGCACCTAGCTCACAGGGAGAGGCAATGGCAGGTTTGAGGCCAGCTGGGTCTACAGAGTAAGTTCCAGGACAGCCAGAGCTAGAAACCCTGTCTCAAAACAAAACAAAAACAAAAACAAACAAACAAAAAACCCAACCAAACAAAAGAAACAAATCAAAACCCCCTTTCTGGCACTCTGGAGTTACCAAGGGCCTTCTGCTCCAAGGTTCAACCTCTGAGGTATGCTCTTTCTGGTTTTGACATTTTCGTTGGGTATATATACTTGCAGGTTAGCAATGTAGTGGTGGCACATGCCTTAATCCCAGCACTCTGGAGGCAGAGGGAGGTGGATCTCTGAGTCGGAGGCCAGCCTGGTCTACAGAGTGAGTTCCAAGACAACCTGAGCTACACAGAAAAATCCTGTCTTGGAAGGAAAAAAAAAAAAAAAAAGCAAAGCAAAACAAACCAAACAAAAGGTAAGTCTGGACTTGCAGGTTAAATGATGCAGTTGCTCATGGTGTTTTTGTTGTTGTTGCTTTTGTTTTTGAATTGCTTTTGATGCCAGTTTGTTTTCAGGTATCTTTCCCTCCCTCCCTCCCTCCTTCCCTCCCTCCCTTCATCCCCCCTCCCTCTGTCCTTCCCTCTCTCCTTCCTTCCTGTCTTCCTTTTTTAGTGTACCACTTTACCATGTTGTCATTTGCATCTTTTCTGTGTGACAACTAGGACCCATATTTTCTGTGTGTGTAGCTTCTGTCTCTGGCTGCTTTGGTGCCTTGCCATTGACTCCGATGCCACAGAGTAGTTTGTTTTGGGTTTCCTCTAGTTTTATCAAACACTGTGAGCCTACGAGGTTGCCCAGGTTGCTGCATGAGAGGCCTGGGCAGTTTCTGCTGCTGCCTCGCTATTTCCGTGTTTCTGTGCTTCCCTGTCAGGGGCTTCTGCTAGGTACGTGTCAGCTGCTGCATTCCATACTGCACTGGGACTGTTCCGCTTCCCCAAATTCTTTGTCATCTGTGCTACTTCTGCTATGGGGCAGACTTGCTGGGAAGATGCAGCACCACACGCCATACCACACACACCACATACATACATAATACACATGCATATACATGCAAACACATACTGTAAACACACACCACACAGACATCACACATACCACACACATGCCACACCACACAGTGCTCATATACACACATTATACCACAAATACCCATATACACACCACACACGATACACAACATGCATCACACACACACATGCACACCACATGCATACACATATACCATGCATACACACTGTACAAAAAAACACACATACAACACACACACACACAGATTCATCCCCCAAACGGAGCCCAGTACAGACTGAAGTAATAATTGCACCAAGTTCAACTCGGTAAACCAGTGAGTTTTCTTGGGCTCACTAACAGGAGTATTGGGTGGAGGGTGACTTACAAAGGTAGGGGTGACAGAAGCCACTGTGCCACCTAAAGTGCCAACCGCAGCAACATAGGTAACCATACAAGAAAGCTACAGTCGTGTGGCTCTCCACACAGCCCGGAGCCCTGCGATCTCAGACTCCTGCCCTGCGCTGGCTTCGCAGGCTACACACCCTGCAGCTGCTCATCCGATCCTTTACCCTGCGGCGGCGGCGGAAGAAAGACCATCAGGACCTCCGAAGTTCCTTTTCTCCCAGACTTGTGACCTTTCATTCTCCTCCTGAGCCTCATGCTCCACTTCCTCCTGATTCCTGGAAGGAAAGGTTTCATTTAAAAGAAGCGGCCAAAGGACAGCTTTCTTTGGAATAGATTCCTATTTCTATGCTCTTAAATAATCTCAAGTTTTTCCCTAAGTAATTTTCATTAACCCTCTCATTTCCATCTCAGGCATGAATGTTTTCATACCCAGAAGTTCAATTTGGATATTATTATTACATCCCCTTGCTTTCCATGGACAATCGCTTTATAGATTGTCCACATGATCTGGGACAGGAAGATACAGCTTCTAAACTTGATGGCTGTGTGTCACAGGTCAACTCAGGCAGCATGTCAGCGCTCCACCTGCCTCCCAGTGCTTCTCTCTCTCTCTCTCTCTCTCTCTCTTTCTAAGATTTTTATTTATTTTATATACACGAGTACACCATTGCTCTCTTCAGACGCACCAGAAGAGGGCATCAGATCCCATTACAGATGGTTGGGAGCCACCATGTGGTTGCTGGGAATCGAACTCAGGACCTCTGGAAGAACAGTCAGCAGCGCTCTTAACCAACGAGCCATCTCTCCAGCCCCACCCCCACCCCCAGTGCTACTCTTGATGATACTTGTTGTTGCTGAACAGATGCAGGATGTATGTTTAATACATGCCAGTCACTGCTAGAGAGGTCTCTGAGCAGGGCTGGGAACACGGCTCAGTGGTAGAACACACCTGCCTTGCACTTCCCCCAATACACTCCTCCACAGCCAAAGAGAAAAATCAAGTCATTTATGAGCATCGAGTCATTGTCTAACCAAAACTGGATCAGCACTGACACCCATGATATCCCGCTAAAAATAATTTTACAGGGGATGTAACCCAGTGGTAGATCACGCCAAAAGTCCTGGCAGTCTACCTCCAGTGTTACAGAGAAATCGTTATCACAAGTTTCCTTCCCCATCTGAGGGAATGTGCCTCTAAGACCCCCCACAGTATGCCTGAAACCACAACAAACACCAAACCCTACACATGCTAATTTCCTCACTCGTCCACACAAGCCTTTAATAAAGTTTAATTCGTAAGTTAAGCCCAGTAAGATATTGATGTGAACAATCATAAACAAGAACGTTTGTAAAAAAATATACAGTGGTGAGGTTGCCAATGTCGCTGCTTGTGTGCATAGGGACCATTGATACATAAAGTCAGAGTCCCTTGAGCACGGGTAGCACAGCATTGTGCCTGTAGACCCCTCAGCCAAGCAGACTGTGCAGTGCCAGTCAGGTAGCCCATACAGTGTGGAACCGCTGGCGGGAGAGAAAACAAACGCCAACTTCATCACACGTCCCTGAACGGTCTGCAATCTAAAACTCCGGGCGTTTATTTCTGTGGTTTCCCATTTGCTGTTCTCTGGTAGTTGAGCATGAACAGCTGAGGCTGCAGAAACCGAAACTGTGGATAAGGGGGTGTATTAGTCACACCCCCACTTCACTGATGATAACTGAGGGGGCAGAAAGGTCGTAGCTGTCCGCACGGTGCCCCTCGGCCAGCAGATGGCAGAGCGGTCATTCCGTCTGTCTCTCTACAGAGGATGCTTGGAACTACTTAACCCTCTTGGGGTCTTTGACAGAGTGCTAAGAACAAAGGTGACATCTGATTGTCTGTGGTGGTCTGAGAAGAGATTCCATCCCATCTGTCCCACAAGCACCTAGAGGCTACACTCCGAGTCAGGGAGGAATGGACTGCTGGGCAGGTTCCTATCTCACTTGGAGACGAGTTCCAAAAACACCACAAGTCCCCAATCCCAAAACATTCATTCTAGTTCAACACACTTGTCCGTCGGGATGTTCATCGAGACCAATCAGAACATTTGATTTTGAGTAACTCCAACAGACAGTAGAACTTCCAGGGCTGCAGAGCAGAGGACCAGCCACATCCGGGTGACCATCACTTTGCAGGAGTGAGCCAACCTCCTCTCTTACCTTAGATTGCTTACATTCACAAGCCTGGACCCTTTTGAAGACCACTAACAACGGGGTCCAGCCCAGGTTCCTCAGATCCCTCGACCATGGAGTGCTGGTCACACTGCGGTGACTTTGCTTGATGTGTCAGAGCTGATAGATGGGTCACCAACTTGGGTCAGTAAAACCATTCAGCTAACACCACACATTCAAAGAGTTGTCAGGAACCCCGCCTGACACAGGCCCAGTCTTCCAGTGACATTCTAGAGTAACCCCGGGTATCTTCAGAAGGGGCCTTCTCACTCCTGGAAGATATAATGGCGGCTGCACAGTACAGTCACTTCGAGACTCTGGCTTCTGGGCATCGTGTATCCTTTCACTTGAGGTCTGCAGCAGCCTGTGTGAGAAGCAGGAGAGTATCCTGTTCTATTTTCAAGACAGGGCCTCGTTACATATCCCTGGCTGTCCTGAAACTCGCTCTATAAGCCAGGCTGGCCTCACATTCAGAGATCTGCCTGCCTCTGCCCCTCCAGGTTTGGGTTCTAAGGTGTGCACTGCTATACCCTGCTACAGGCAAGGATCTTTATATTTTTGCTTTTCTCTTGAGAACACTTAGGCTCAGAGAAGATAAACACATGTTCAAAGCCATACCTGTAGTAAGATTTAGGCTGGAGAGATGGCTTGCTGGTTAGGAGCACTGACTGCTCTTCCAGAGGTCCTGAGTTCAATTCCCAGCAACCACATGATGGCTCACAACCATCTGGAATGAGATCTGATGCCCTTTTCTGGGGTGTCTGAAAACAGCTACAGTGTACTTACATATAATAAATAAATAAATCTTTTTTAAAACAAAGATTTAAGACGCGATATGACTGCAGATCTGAATGATTCTGAGCCTATACTTTTTCACCAGGAGGTAGGAGTTGGGGGGTGGGGGGAGCTGCTCACAGGGAGTGGCCTTCGGTCCATAGCCACCCCCAATGGCATGGCTGTCTTGCAAATAAACCACAGCTATGTTTAGCCTTTACAGCTATAAGATGCCTGCTCTACGCATGCACACACACACACACACACACACATACACACGAACGACACTTTCCAGCAACTACAGCAGTTGCTCCTGTAAATGTATCATTTCCCAAATTCTTTCAAACAAAATTTTGTATTCAGGGCCAGGCTTCCTTGGGCCTCACCGGCTGAGTGTCTGTGGTACCCGTGTGGCACCAAGACCCGCTATAACAATGCTTTCAACAAGCAATGTAATGATCACTGATTCTTCCCAACCCAAATTGAGAACAAAGGAAGACATTCAAGTAGCAAGCAGGCTTCCTCTAGCTTGAACATGGCGATTCCCAGAAGCACACAGCGGCTGACCCATACCGCGCATCCCAAATTGTGTCCTCCTCAGGTCTGCACCCTCTCCGATCCTCCTGAGTCCTTGGCAGGACAGAAATGCCAGGGATGTTTTCTATAATTGCAAACAACAAAAGGCTTTCACACGTCGGGATGAGTGACTGTTAGAAAGTCTGCTCTTGCGATGGTGGCTCGAGCGAGGCCACATCCTTAGGCGACATTGTGAGGGTCATATGCCTCAGAGGGGAAAGGTGAAGCTGGGAAGGACAGAGGGGGAGAAAGTCAGAAAGGAGGAAAAGAGGGAGGCGGGTCCCACTTGTGGATCACCCGCCAGCACAAGCACAGTGGGCCTTTGTCACCTGTGAGCCACCATGTTATAGCTACGAGGAGACAGGGTACCAGTGACGCAGCCTGTGACTGCGTGAGGAGCCGTGGGAAGAGATCAGATGCTCACCACAGGTGATGTCGGGAGGGCTTTGTCCTGTGACTTCTCCTATTTTGTCTCATGGACTCCTCAAAACCAGCTCTGTCAGGCAAGTGCATGGTTTACATCCTGGCGGTATGGAAGCCAGGGCAATCGCTCAGAGCCATATATTGGTGTCTGGGAAACAAGTCTCCCCGTCTGCCTCTTGCGTTCTCCCTTCAAAAATATGTCTTTTTCTGCTACGCCCCAAACACCATCTTCTTGTCCAAATTCTCAGCTGAAACCTGACACCTCCTCCAGGGGCTCCTCCGGCCCTTACTGATCCGTGTGCGGTCTTTGGGCTTTCCTTAGCTCACATGCAAGGCTCTGGTGGGCACCAATGACACCTCTCCTGTTCCTTCCTTGCCTTGATGGCCGTTCAGTGGACAGCTGTTCAAAGAGAATGACTCTGAACTGCTCCGCCCTGGCTCTGCTGACTTGGCCCCTGGATTCCTTTCCAGTAGGTCCGTAGTACCTGCACCTGATAGTCTCAAAGAAAGAACCTGCCACATGACAGTTCTAAAGGGGGAAGGGCACCACACCCACCCCACCCCTGACAACTCCAGATGACTGGACTTACATGCTTCTATGATTTCAAAGGGTTCTCCAAAGTTCATGTATTAGAAGCTTAGTTTCCCAGTGGACATACCAGAGGCAATGCTTACAGAAAGACATAGGGTGGAATTGATGTTACAAGAATGTGTCAGTTACCTAGAAGGTAGATTTGTGATTAAAAAACCATGCTTGGCCCTCTCTGACCCTCCTGCCTCCTGGAATGATGCAGAAGGAAGGTTCTTGCCAGTTGTAGCCTTCTGGTCTTAGACCTTCCAACTTCTAGATCTCAAGCCAAAAAAAAAAAAAAAAAAAAAAATCTACTTTCTTTACTGGACAGGAATTTAGATCAAGAGAGCCACAAGTCTCTCCTAAAACCTTCTTTTCTTTAAGAATCACCCAGCCTCGGGTACTCTGTTATAGAAACACAAACCAGACTAAGAGGCTTCATTTAGCCTAGAATGAAGCAACATTTGGGTTCTCCCAATGGCAACTTAATGAGTGTAGTGTGAAGTTCTCAGCTTTGAAAAGGTCAGGGGAAGCTGGAGCTGAACCAGCAGACAGTGACAGTGGATGCCTTCTAACGGTGTCCCCAGCTGCCTCAGAGGCACCCCCAGGAAGTGGGAGCAGCAGCGTTACCCATGCTGCTCCTTGTCATCCCTTCCCTTGGGGTTCAGCCCTCTGACAATGAGGGGCAGCACTGTCATGCACAATCGTGCTGGGCCACATTCATAGCTATCCTGGGACACATGCGGCTCATGAGCTTCTTAGGTTGGACACGCCTGAGCAGAGTCTCCTGACGCATGGCTCCTGTGTCTCGGTGAAGGGCAGACACCTGTAGTGGAGTCAGTAAGAGAGGCCAGTGCTCCAAACCCGGCTAATCCTCATGGCTGCCTGACTTCAGTGATGTGGAAAAAGATGAACCTGGCTGGCTTGGCCATACTACCCAAGGGGGAAGAACCTTCTGGAATCCAAGGAGGGGCCTCCTATTGAACTGACAAAGAGGCCGGGCTGCTCCAGTCCTGAACATAGGTGGGGCTGACCTAGCAAACACCTGACAGAGTTTTCCCATCCCCATCAGGTAGGAACCAATCCCTGCTAGAGCACTCTGTGGGCATAATGAACATCTTCCCCCAGCACATGAGCGTGTATGTGTACACACACACACACACACACACAAGCAGGAACCCCGCCTGTTCAGAAAGCTCAGCCGTGGTGGTGGCCTGTAGCCCCGCAATGAGCTCTGTCAGCAGTCCCGCCCCTTCTTCATGGAAACAATCACAAGTTTACAGCAAACTAAAACGTGGCTTGAGAAAAACCCAGTCTCCGGCTGGCAGGCCCAGTGGCCTGCCACATTAATCTCAGTCCCAACTCCAACCGGACTTCTATTCATCACTGCCTACTGCCATGGGAGACTCCAAACCCAGCCTCCAGGCCCTGGCATCTCCTACATCACAGAGACAGCAACCAGTGGATCTCTTTGTCCCGGGGAACAAATAAGAAATGCACTTCATTCCAACATTGCCTAGTCTAGACTAGGCCAAGACTCTCTATCTCTAGTGGAGGGAGGTGGATGTATGATCTTTGCCCTTAGTATTATTATCATATTTACGATGGGACATCGGCACTTTTTCTCTGAAAGACTCTTGAGTCTTAAACAGTAGTGATCCTTTAGAATGGTCTGTTATAATGTGAGGAACAAATTAGTGCACACTCTTGTGTTGAGGTCACAATCAGAAGCATCAACCTAGCTAGACATGGTAATACAGGCCTGTGACCCTGGCCTAGAAGACTTGCATGTTCAAGGCCAGCCTGGGCTACATATTAAGTTCCAGCCATGTGGACCATATAGCAAGGCTCTGTCTCCAGGGAGGAAAAGTGGGGACCAGAAAATTGGCTTAAGGGTTAAGAGCACTTGCTGATTTCCAGAGGACCCAAGTTCAGGTCCCAGCACCTGTGTCAGCTGGCTCACAACTGCATGAAACTCTAAATCCAGAGGATCCGATGCCCTCTTCTGGCATGCACGCATGCATACACACACACACACACACACACACACACAATTTTTTATAATAGTAACAAAAATTGTATCGAGGTGGAAAATAGGGACTGCTCTGAAAAGCCCTTGAGAAATGAATAAATCCCGAAAGAAACAAAAGATCAGTCTTCCTTCAGAAAATGCTCTTTTAAAATGCAGAGTCACCAGGCAGTGGTCCAGCACTTGGGGGCGCAGAGGCAGGTAGATCTCTGCAAGTCCAAGGACATCCTGATCTACAAAGTGAGTTCCAGGACAGCCAGGGCTACAAAGGAAAACCCTGTCTTAATAAATAAATAAATAATAAATAAATAAATAAATAAATAAAAGCAGACCCAAGTAGGGCGAGCATAGCAGCACAAATTTTTGAACCCACCACTTGGGAAGCAGAAGCAGGTGAATCTCTCTCATCGGTTTGAGGTCAGCCTGATCTACCCAGCGAGGTCTAGGACAGCTGGGACTATGTAAAGAGACTTTATCAAAAGAACATGAAAAGAAAGAAGCAAAGAGAACATCATTATATGCAAGAAACCTATGCTAATGAGCTAACAGAAGGGCAAAGGAAGACTGAGCATGTGGTGAGGGTGGGGGAGATGCTATGGGAAAGAGAGGGAGAGGATGGAAACAGGCTGCAAGAGCCTTGGGAGTCTTGGAGGACATACAACTTCCCAAGTGTGTTAGTCAGCTTTCCGCTACTGTCACCAAGTACCTGAGACAGTCAATTTAAAAAGGCGAAAGATTTGAAGGCTTCTCAAATAATGGTGGGCCAGAAGTTAAGCAGAAAAAAAGGGGCTATGGTCCCAATATCCACTTCATGCCCACAATGACCTATTTCCTTCAAATAGACTCTACCTCCTCAGTGTTCCACCATGTCCCAGTAAAACCACAGGATGAGGGCCACACCTCCAATACTTGGGTCTGTACGGGACACATCTCAGAAGTGCTATGTCGATGGGGTGAGATGGGGTGTCCAGTACATTACATGTGACTCCATGGTCTCCAGGGACATCTAAAACCAAGATGTTTGATGGCTCAGTATATAAAACTCTTGCAAGAAATTGGAGCTCTGGTCCCTAGCAACCACATAGATATTGTGGCTCACCTATAATGCCAGCACTCAGGAGTCAGAGGCAGGGGAGCCACTGACTGGTTAGTTAGACTCATGAGAGAAGAGTTCAAGTAAGAGATTGCTTGAATAGAAGATGGAGTGACCTACACACTTTACACACATGCAGACATTCACAAACATGTACAACATGCGCACACACATAAAGATTCATTAGTCCACTTATTCTTTCCGATTCTCCAAATGTCAATGATGGCCTCTGGTAAAACTGTCAGGCTTCTGTTGCATCATAAGATTCGGGGTATGTGGTGGGGCCAGGGGAGGGAGGACTGGGGAAAGAACTCTGTCACCCATGTAAACAGTCAGGTGTGATGTTGTGAGCTTGTAAGCCCAGCACTGGGGAGGTAGAGACAGGCAGATTCTTGAAGTATGCTAGGTAGGTAGCCTAGTCACAAGTCACTGTGCAAGACTCTGTCTCCCATAGGACAAAACAACAACAACAACAACAACAACAACAAAAAACAGCTGGGCGTGGCACACCTTTAATTCTAGCACTTGGGAGGCAGAGACGGGTATAGAAGAGATACATATTCTAGCTAGTCTGTATAGCTCCCGAATAAAAGGCACAAAAACCTGGTAATTACTTTACGAGCTGAACGCCTAGACTGGGCAGGTTCTGAGCTATTCTACTTTATATCCAACCTCTAGCCCCTTGTTACTTATAGTGTGAGTCTTGCTGGGTTTGGCTGAGTACAGGCTAACATGTGTAAGGCCCCAGGCTCTACTAGCAATATTGAAAACCAGTCAGCTAAATAAGCAACATCTGCATACAAAAAATAATGATAGATAGATAGATAGATAGATAGATAGATAGATAGATAGATCAAAAGAACAAATGTGAGGACCAATAGGGATTTATTCTGAAGTGTGGAAACTTGATAGGTCAAGCATCAGAGAAAGTCACCTTAGAGGAAGGCAAAATTCACTGTATTTTGTACAAACTTCACTTCACAACCAGTCTCCCTACCCCCATGATATTGATATCAAGCAAATTAACAGACTCACCTGTGTTATCTTAGAACATGCTGAAGCTAGTAGATTCTGGTTGATGACCAAGGCAGCTGGCATGTGGCTCAGTGGTACAGTACCTGCATCACATGCACATGGCCTTGGGATCAGCTCGTAGCACTACAGAAACAAAAAAGTGAAAATGAGAAGTAAAATAATGTGTGTTTATTCCTATAAACAAAACAATAGAAACTCGTTCTAGGCTAATGTAAATCACCGTTAACAGATTCTCAAATGTGATAGTTTCTGTTCTGCATGACCTCTGTTGTTAATGGATTCCCCCAAACCCTTCTGTGGAATCTCAGTAAGAATGAGATGGTCTAAAGGGAGGTGAAACAGTCCACCCTGCAGGGAAGCTCCTTAAGCTCAGAAAGTACACAATTCGAAAGCTCCCGGAAGTTCCCGAAACTGGCCAAATACATTATTAGGTCCCTCCCTTCCTTAACCATACATAAACAATAAGGTCTGCTGAGAGGCATTCTCTGACAATCTGAGATGCCTGCAAGTAGAGATTAGCCAACCTGTCTGAAAGAAGCAGAGACTAGCCAAGATGTTTGGGAGAGGCTCTGGCCAACTGGTCTACCTGGAAAGGACACTCTCCAACCTATTGAACTTCCTGCAGGCTGTTCAGTGCACTCCAGGTTTCCAGCTTTCAACACCCCAGTTGTCTTTGACTCATTTCTACTCCTGTAAGTAATCCTTCACCCATATTCCAGTAACTAACCCCAATAAAACTCATAGGCTCAATACATGGAACTTGGGTAGTGTCTTAGTCAGGGCTTCTATTCCTGCATAAACGTCATGACCAAGAAGCAAGTTGGGGAGGAAAGGGTTTATTCAGCTTACACTTCCACATTGCAGTTCATCACTAAAGGAAGTCAGGACTGGAATTCAAGCAGGTCAGGAAGCAGGAACTGATGCAGAGGCCATGGAGGGATGTTCCTTACTGGCTTGCTTCCCCTGGCTTGCTCAGCCTGCTCTCTTATAAAACCCAAGACTACCAGCCCAAAGATGGCACCACCCACAAGGGGCCCTCCCTCTTGATCACTAATTGAGAAAATGCCCCACAGATGGATCTCATGGGGGCTCTTCCCCAATGAAACTCCTTTCTCTGTGATAACTCCAACCATTGTCAAGTTGACACACAAAACCAGCTAGTACAGGTAGTATCTACACTTTGGTTTGTTATCAGTTATCTGAGATTAGCAGACTTTGTTCATGCCTTCCTAGGAATAGCATTCCAGAACAGCCCCTGAGCCTCCTAGTGGCTAGCTTGGATTTGTTCTCAAGGTGAAGGAAGGGCTCCTAGAGAGCACAGAAGTATATAGGGCTTGGAACCAACATTTCATCACCTTCCAAGTCACCTGCCAAGGCAAGTGACAAGATCTGTCTAGATGCAAAAGGCAAGTAACAAGCTACTTCTTGGCAGGTGAGCTATAATCTCAGACCAAAATTGCTCTGAGGCCACCATCTCTTTTGATTTTATTATTTATTTATTTATTTATTTATTTATTTATTTATTTATTTATTTATTTATTTATTTATTTATTTGAGACAGGGTTTCTCTGTGTAGCCCTGGCTGTCCTGGAACTCACTCCAGACCATGCGGGCCTCGAACCCAGGCATCTGCCTGCTTCGGCCTCCCCATTGCTCTGCCTGCTTTGGCCTCCCGATTGCTAGGACTGAAGGCATGTGCCACCCCCTTCCTAGCTAACTTTTGATTTCCCCGTAATAGCAAAAACAAGGCAGAGCTACAGTGCTGGCAGCTGTTGACAGTTTAGGGAGGCACATATTCTGGAGTCCTGTTGGCAGGCCAGAAGATGAAATACTCAGTGCAGCTGTAAACACCCCACAAATTGGGTGTTTTCAAATTGGGACTGAGCTCTGCCTCCTCCTCAGTCTCCAGAGTTATCACCACAGCTGTCATCGGCTGTGAACTGAGAGTTCAAAAGACTGTTTGGAAGCATGGGGATCTTCATGATATTAAACAGTTAAAACATTTCTAAGCACCTACTAAGCATTAGGTTAAATTGATGACTCATCGCTGGGCATGGTGGCACACACCTTTGATCGCAGCAGCAGAGGCAGGAGGATCTCTGGGTCAGAGACCAAGGTCTACACAGTGAGTTCTAGGGCAGCAGCTGGAACTACACAGAGAAACCCTGTCTGGGAGGGGAGGTTTGTTTGTTTGTTTGTTTGTTTGTTTGTTGTTTGGCTGAGACAGGGCATCATCTGGAAGAGCAAACTGCCCCAGATCTCACTATGTCAACCATTTGGCCTCAAGCTCACAGTGTTCTTCCTGTCTCAGACTCCTAAGGGCTGAGATTACAGGGGTGAGCTGTCCTGCTCAGCCCTCATTGTGTGGATCTGGGCAGTGAAACTACTGTTGGGTATTTCAGATCTTATTTTGGCTGCTAGACGTAATGGTACATGCCTCCAGAGACAGAGGCAGGAGGATCTCTGTGAGTTCCAGACCAGCCTGAACTACACAGTGAGAGACTGTCTATAAATAAGTAAGTAAATAAATAAATGCTAGTTGAGCTGGCTGTATTAATGAGTAAGAGTATTCTGTTAAATGAAAAATTATCAAAATGTAATAAATATATTTTCCACATGAAAAATTTGTGGGAGAAATATTTTGCTGAGGATTTAGCTCAGTGACGGAGCACTTACCTAGCATACGCAAGCCTCAGAGGGTTTTCTGTCTCTAGCACACAAAGTAGTGAGTTTCTTCGTGGCATTTGCATAAAGAAACTTAGCAGTTGCACATAAAGGTCCGGGGGTCTATTCCCAGCATCAACAACAGCAGCAGCAACAAAAATCTGGAATAATATAAAGCAAAGTACTGACAGTCACCTGTGAGTGATGGATTTAAGAATTTTTTTCTATTTAGTGCTATTACTGCTTAAATGTTTCTTTCTAGATTTGTTTATTTTATTTTATATATATGAGTGTTTTGCCTGTGACAGAGGCTACTTCCACCAAACGCCTGCTTTGAACTTGGAAGAAAAAGACCTGAGCAGTATTCAGTCGCTAAGGCCACTTCCAGGATGATTTCATGCCAGTCTAGCTTGCTTTAGACCTGAAAAAGAGTGAGTATTCTCCCAACCCACGCACATCCCAATCTATGCATTGATGACAAGGGTGAATACATTTCCCTCTACACCGATGTAGTTAAGTCTCTATCCCTTCTTTTTAACCCAGCACCATTTCCAAATCAATTTCTATGGAGAAAGACTACCTGGACATTTAAATCCATCAAAAAGGAGTAAATGAGCATTTCAGATACATCTATCAAGAGAAGTGCCCCCTTCTCCCCATCATTGTGGGGTTTTGTCAGCCGCCTGTCAGATGAATGTCCCCATAAGTGTTTATTAATCATCCTCGTACTCGATGATGGGCCTGGACACTTCACTCTTCTGCATCCGCGACACACAGAGGATGCAGTGGGCTCCTTCGATCTGTCCCTCCATGCAGTTACTTACTTTGTTAAAGTTAATTTCCGCTCATTTCTGGCTTTGATGGAAAGATTCCTTTATCAGTTCAATTCATGTGTGTTGTCTGCAATCAAGGCAATATTGTCTGCTAATGTGAGGTACATTTGATGCTCTGTCTCTCCATCTTATGCTAACGCCTTTCTTCTGCTGGTCCTGTAGTGGAGAATTTGGGATGAGGCTCCCTCCCTGGTCTTCAGAGACAAGCTGTGAGTTGCTGAATGACAGTCATTCATCTCTTCCTAGAATTCCTGGGCTGGAGAAGTGATGGGTTCCTGTTTATCCCAGGAATCACCTAGGTTGAAAAACAAGTTGATTGAAAAAAGAAGGGACTCAGTGGCAGTTTGGTATTCTGCCACATCTTCAGGGCCAACACTCATTCTGCAACTCAATACTCCCTGCAGTAGGCACGAAATGAAGGTTTCTGCCATCTATGCCCAAATTCATTATATCCCAACCAGCCTTACACACCCTTTCTTATTCTATCTTTCCAGTCTCTCTTCTCTCTCTCTCTCTCTCTCTCTCTCTCTCTCTCTCTCTCTCTCAACCTCATGCCCTCTGTGGTTCTGAACTCAAGGCTTTCAGAGAGTGGGAAGCTGGGGGAAAGGATATGGCTTGAGTTTGCCCTGATAAAAGACGGGGAAAGAGCACAGAGCATCTCGGGAGGGCGTTGGTTGGTCCTTTGGTGTTGCTTGCTGCTACCTGCCTGATCCCTGAGCTGCTGGCTTCTGCTACAGAAGAAAGGGGAGAAGACAGATCAGTTGAGCCCAGAAAGTCTCAAAAGCAAGCTTCCTGATGGGAATTCCCTTGTGGGCCACAAACAAATCTGATTGACGACTCAGGGTGAAAGATCACTTTCACCCTTAAAGGGCAAACTGATTGTTCTAAAGGCAAGACCTACTTATGGCAAGACGACCATTTTTCAATACAAACCACCTTAAGTGGGATCGTTGCTGTCTGTTTGGTACCCACTTCACTCCTTTTAAATCGACAAGCTTCTCTCTCTGTGAGTCTTACTAGGATGGTCTGTTCTGTTGACAAACACCTTCACAACAACCTTTATTTCAGGTAGTGTCAATGCAAAAAGGAAAGTTGTGGTCGGTTCCTTGGGATGGAGGTGCTCCCCCAGGTTCCTCCCCCAGAGAAAGCTTCACCCATGGCCTAACATTCTTTCACACTCGGAAAAAAAAAAAAATCAGACTCAGCTTCTGTGGACTGAGAACCCATTCTACCCTGAACCCTTAGCTCTGCATTTTATAAATTCATCAACATTGGTCCTTGGAATGAAGCCTAAGAAATTCCAGACTATCCCAAGCTGAGCCCATTGGCTTTCCATATAAGCGGAGGGTATAAGGTTGTCAGTCTGGCCAGAGACTTCATGCTGTGTTGTTCCGTGATCATAGGGAGGAGAGCAAGCAGGCACATGTGTGTGTATGTGTGTGCGCACGCGTACATGAGCTCATGTGCTCTCAGAGGCCACAGAGGGCACCGGATTCTTTGGAACTGGAGTACCAGGTGATCATAAGCCACCTGATATGGGTACTTACTGAACTTGGCCTCTCTGGAAGAACAGCAGAAACCCTTAACCATTGAGTCATCTCCCCAGGCCCTGAAGTCACCTTGCTGACATATATACTCTTGCAATAATGATGTTGTCCATTCACAACCGAGGCACCTGTTCAAGGTCTCAACTCTGTGGCACTGTGGAATGCTTCTAACACACAGAATCTGGGGGACATGTAGAAACGGTAGCAACGGGTGGTAGCATAAAATAAGGGAAGAGAAAAGTGCCTGTTTTCTAAAAATTAATAGATCCATGAAGGCTCTGAAGCCTTTCCAATCTTTCAATTTACCAATGAGCCAGACTTATCGATGAGGCCATAGACAGCTCTAACCTCAAGAACAATAAAGGAGCTCCAGGATTGGGGGGGAGGGTCTCTGCATTCCTTTCAGACATCTGTCTCCTAAGCAGTGTTTCTTTTACAAGAGTCTTCCTTCATGCTTCTGTTGTAGGCATTCAGGTGAGATGCATCCGCCCTCTAAGTGCGAACACAGCCATCCTGTAAGAAACACAGTTTGCTAGGAACTGGGTCCCAGATAGCTTAGGACTTGACTGTTGAATAGCCCTGTGTGTCAAACCAGCACTGTGGTCCCAATATAAAAGTGACCCCTCAAGGCAGAGAGCCTGCCTATGTGCCAGAGGCTCTGGCTTTGCTTCTCAGAGACCACACACCTTCCGCATCCTCCAGCTGCGTAGGAGAATTCGGTTCTCCAAGAAGGCTGAGGCAGGAGGAGGGAGTCCTTGAGTTCAGAGGCCAGTCCTGATAACTCAGTGAGACTCAAGAAAGAAAGGAGACCAAAGAGATGGTGTAGCGGTGAGGAGTGTTCTATCCTCATAGAGGACCCGAGTTCAGTTCTCAGCACACATGCTGGGTGATTCACCACCACCTGTAACTCCAGCATCTGTGTGCTCTGATGTCTGTGGCCTCTGTGGATATACCTGCAGACACATGCATGCATGCATTCATACACACATATACATCACCCTAAAGTAATTAATTCAAGAAAGAAAAAGACAAGCCAAGAGGTGGTGGTACATGAGGCAGCTGGATCTGAGAGTTTGAGGCCAGACTGGTCTACAGATTGAATTCTGGGACAACTAGGACTACACAGAAAACCCCTGTCTTGAAACACCCCAGGTCCCCAAAAACAGAGAAAGGGGGAAAAAAGGAAGGGATCAGAAAGAAAAGAGAAGTCTCTTCCTGCCTCTGGTTTTGAGGTATCTAGAGTTAACACACCCATAGACAGGAAACACAGTGGCTAGACTGGCTCAGAGATATTGTGTCTGCATCGCATGTTCAAAGCTCTGGGTTCAAAGCCCAGAGCCATAGGGTAGGGGCTTGAGAAGAAAGTATAAAGTCCAATGGAAATGTCCAAAGTCAGGGTTTCAGAAGGGGAGAAGGGGGAGCCATTTAATACAACAGACTTAAGTCTGCAAGGTGACACAACTGGAGACTCATTACCCAGTGCCACAAGGGTCCTTAATGCCGCTGACCTGGTTAAGATGAAGAGTTTGATGCTGTGTGTTTCTTATCCTCCTCCTTTGGCTTAGACCTAGGAAGTAGGTCTTTAATAATTCTACCTAGCATTCAGCCATTAGAAACAACGAATTCATGAAATTCTTAGGTAAATGGATGGAGCTAGAGAACATCATACTAAGTGAGGTAACCCAGACTCAAAAGATGAATCATGGTATGCACTCACTATTAAGTGGATATTAACCTAGAAACCTGGAATACCCAAAACATAATCCACACATCAAATGAGGTACAAGAAGAAAGGAAGAGTGGCCCCTTGTTCTGGAAAGACTCAATGAAGCAGTATTCAGCAAAACCAGAACGGGGAAGTGGGAAGGGGTGGGTGGGAGGACAGGGGGAGAGAAGGGGGCTTACAGGACTTTTTGGGAGTGGGGGGGCTAGGAAAGGGGAAATCATTTGAAATGTAAATAAAAAATATATCGAATAAAAAAAAGATTCAAAAAAAAAAAGACATTTTATAAAAAAAAAAAAAAATTCTACCTAGCAGCTGGGGCTGTAGCTCAGTGACAGAGTACTCGTATAGCATACAGGAGGCCCTCGGTTCAATTCCCACCACCAAAACAATAACAAAAACTGAGACTACCAAGAATAAGCCCGTCCGTCTGGAAAGTTCCAAGTCCTCCAGCAGTCTGTGAGTGAAACCTTGTTCAGTGGAGGCTTTCGGTTTCCAGGTTTCACCTGGAGCTGTGAGACTACACCCCACTTAAAGCGGTAGCACCCCACTTAGAGGAGCCAGCATCACACTTAGCATTTCTTTCAAAGCCACCCACAAACTCTGTGGTCATAGACAAGTCTCCCAGAAGCCCAGCTTCTCCATATCTGGGGTGGTGCTGGAGCTCTGAGCAGTTGTCTCCTGAGCAACCAGGCTAAACAGAGGACATCAGTTACATTTGAAATCTCAACGCGCTGCTTAGTATAAGTGTATTACGTACACCCCCACAGTATTGGAAGCATACCTCTACTAAAGAAACTATTTTGTTTATATGAAATTCAATTTTGTGTAGGTGTCCTAAATGTGACAGGCCTCCCTGGAGGAACCAGCCTATATATTGCTTCTGTTTTCCAATTCTTCTATTTTTTTGTTTTTTGTTTTTTTTCTTCAGTCCTTTTTCTAAGGCTGTGAGAAGACACCATAACCAAAGCTACTTGTAAAAGTAAGCATTGGATGTCTGAGTTCATAGTCCCAGAGTGTTGGAGTCTGTGGCCATTGTGGCGGAGAGCATGGCAGCAGACAGGCAGGCATGAGCTAACTGCGAACAGCATGGGCTTTTGAAACTGCGAGGCCTATTCTTGATGCCACACCTCCTCCAACAAAGCCACCACATCTCCCAATCCTTCCTACTTCCACCAACGAGGAACCAATCATTCAAACAGATGCTGGGGGTGGGTAGGGGGCGTCATTTAAACTGCACAGCTATCTTCTAGGGGAGGCTTTCCTAACGTGTCTTCTTAATGTGAGCATCCCCCAGGAATATATCTACAATCCTCTTTACCTCCGTCCCTGTCTCCATCCTAAGATTAACGCCACCATCTTGACACACATATGACCAAGTCTCTCCCCATTTCTAGTCAACCTTAACTTTGCATCTTCCTCTGCCTGTGGGACATTCGCACAATGCTCCGAAGGACTGAACTCCAGCAGGTGCGCCCATCTGTGTCAGATACCGGCAAAGCAGAGCTATCAGTGGATCTGGTGGGTAAGTTCTTGCTCTGGCCTCTGATACTATCACACGGTCATCTCTCCTGACGAGCATCTAGGAGGTGGCGGGCATGATGGATAGCTCTGTTCCTGATGTTTCTCTCTAAGACATGCCTGTGCACGTTTGTGCATTTGCACACCCTCTCACACATTTTTTAATTGGTCCTAGCCTTTAAGTCCTCTTTAGTTTCTCTGAGTAGTTCCTTGTCTGGTGTTCCTGACCCCACCTCAGGTGACTGGCACTCATTGCTTGGCCTAATCCAGTCTCCTTTCTTCTTCTCCCTGTTCACTCATTAATTTGCAAAGTGATTTGCTGGACTCTTTTTGTCTCCACCAGGAGTCCAAATATCACATTTCTCAGACCTAGATATGACTTGACTACTCCCCTGGCCTAACAATCTTGGAACTTGGAGTTTGTGATGGTTTGACTATGCTTGGCCCAGGGAGTGGTGTTATTAGGAGGTGAGGCCTTGTTAGAGTAGTGTGGTCTTGTTGGAGGAAGTGAAGGCACCCTCCTCCTAGCTGCCTGGAAGACAGTCTTCTCCTGGTGGCCTTCAGCTCAAGATGTAGAACTCTCAGCTCCTCCTGTGCCATGCCTGCCTGGATGCTGCCATGCTCTTGCCCTGATGATAACGGACTGAACGTCTGAACCTCTAAGCCAGCACTAATTAAATGTTGTCTGTCTTAGGATTTTACTGCTGTGAACGGACACCATGACCAAGACAACTCTTACAAGGCAGGCATGGTGCAGGAGGAGCTGAGAGTTCTGTCTTCACCGGAAAGCTGCTAGTGGAAGACTGGTTTTCAGATATCTAAGGTGAAGGTCTTAAAGCCTGCCCTCACAGTGACACACCTACAACAAGGCCATGCCTTCTAACGGTGCCACCCCCTGGGCCAAGCGTATTTAAACTGTGACATTGTGTTTTATAAGAGTTGCCTCGGTCGTGGTGTCTCTTCATAGCAATGGAATCCCAAACTAAGGCAGAGGGCATGTATTGCTTTTGCAGAGGAGCCCTGCTCTGTTCCCAGCACTCACATGGTGGTCCACAACTATCTGTTCTGGTTCCCTCTTTGACCTCTAAGGGTACCAGCATACACATGGTGCACAGACATATGTAGGTGCTATTTCTTAGCTATTTTATTGGGTTCTTATATCTACCACCCTTCCAAACCATATTTCACCCTAATTCCTTCCAACCCCCAACATTAGGAGAGAAAGAAGGTCAGAGGGGAAGGGGGGGTGTAGACCTCTTTAGACAACTTCCTGCTGATTAGGGACATTGAGTTCCTTGGGGCAAGTCCAGTCTTTGTAGTCAGGTTATCCAATTTCTTTGTTCATGATCACTTGAGGAACCACAGGAGCAGCAGGGGGAGCAGCAGCCTCCACATTTACCACCACCACCCCCTTTCAGAGTTCCAAATGAAAACCCGCTGCAGCTGGCAAAAATCACTCCCCTCTTAGAGCACGAGGCAATCACAGTTAATGGCTGTGGACAAACTAAACCAGCCCCATATCCCACACCAGGGATTAAAACACAAGCATGTTCACATAGCATAACTGGGATTTTAAAGAAACCAAACTTCTCACTACAGACATATGTACAGGAAAAGCACACATGCACATACATTTAAAACAAAAACTTAGCTGGGAGCAGTGATGCATCCTCCAATCCCAACGCTTGAGAGGCGGAGGGAGAGGCAGGTGGATCTCTCCCTAAATTCAAGGCTAGCCTGGTCTACAGAACTAGTTCCAGGTCAATCAGGGATACACAGAAAAAATTGTCTTTAAAACCAAGAAAGAAAAGAAAATTAAAGGAAGGAAGAAAGGAAGGAAGGGAGGGAGGGAGAGAGGGGGGGAAGGAAGGAGGGAGGGAGAGAGGAAGATCAATCTTGGGAGTCAGGCTTGATGGTACGTGCCTTTGATCCCATCACTCAGGAGTCAGAGGCAGGGGGATCATTATGAGTTTCAACCAGTGTGGTCTACAGAGCCAGTTCCAGTACAGCAGGGGCTACATAGCGTATGTTTGTCTCAAAAGAAAAAAAAAATAGAGCTAAACAAATAAATCTTGGGACATGTGCAGAAAGTCAAGGGTGTCAGCATGAGTCTTCCTGACTGGGCCTCATCTTCTCTTCCTGTGCATGCCCATATGTGATCATCATGGCGCACACCCTCCCCCGGACATCTTCCTCTTCCGGTTGCAGTCAATACTCCCTGTCATGTCTAGCCTGTCTCTCCTCACTGGGACAGCTGGCTGGCAAGCCCCTGGGCCAGCTGTCTAGACACCTGCTGCTCAGGAGAGAGATTCTTTCCTTACAACAGAAATTCTCTGGTACCTCTGCCCCTCCCTCCCCCCCAAAAAAAAACAAACCAGCAGACTTGTGCTGCTCTTTCCTAGGTGTGGCCTGTATGTATCTCTTCCGGTTCTAATTCACCCTCTTCTCTTTCATAAACAGGAAAGATCTCAGACATGAAGTCTTTCACCATAAGAACTGCCTTGAATGGAAGTCATTTTGTCTCTAGGAGAACCTGCCTCGGGAGGCTGGGGGTAGATGGGGCACTCTTTGGTTTATTTGTCTGATGTTTAGTTAATAAACGCATTGATCATCGGGATTAGGGAGGACCAGGAGATTCCAAGACCCTTGACCTCCTGGGTCTTACCACTTCTGCCAGGCCTGTGAGGCTTCTCACGGTCCAGGTAGAATTAGTCTAGGCGGGCACATCAGAAAATCCAAGGAAATCCTGCTTCCCGAGTGAGTTCTTTCTGGTTGATTTAGTCTCCCAACAAATAAGCTTACTATCAGCTAGGGCCTTTTTGCAGCAGATACAGCGACCCTCATTGCCCCAGAGCATGGATTTCAGGGTGGTGAATCAGAAAAGCAACGGTGCAAAAGGCACAATAAACTAAAAGTTGCTTCTGAGGCCAGTAGTTCGGGAGAGAGGGCAGGGAGAAGAATGGTGTTTTAAAGAAGGCTTCTCTTAGAAGGCAAATGATCGTTGAGGGGTGGAGATGGGAAAAAGTCCACATTCGTGCTTTTTTTTTCCCCCTCTTCTTGCAAATATCTCACAAGGGAGGCTGCGGTGTGCACTGGGGAGAAAAGGCCGGGATCACAGAAACGGTTCCAGTGTACCTGATGGACACTTGAAAACCGGCTGGGGGCGGGGAAGCGGGGCGCTGAGGCCCGAGGGGCTGGGGTGGGGGGGGCGGGGGGGGCTGTCGCTGGGCTGTCAGGCTAATCCGGCTGCCTGCTCCCACCCTGCCCCTCCCTAGGGGGCGTTTGTTCCGCGGAGAACAGTTCAGCCAAGGGAAGCTCTGCCTGGAGCTTTCGGCAGAAAGGCAGCTCCGCCGCGGGGGAGACCACAGAGGGACTAGGGGAGAGCAGAGGCAGAGGGCAGGGCGACAGGGCCACCATGCGCCCGGGGCGCGGACCTAGCTGCCTGTGCTGCTCCACGGAGCAGAACTTTCTATCCAGCGATTGCCGAACGGCAGCGGTGGCCTGGGAGCACCGCGCAGGGAGTCCATTACCCATAGTGGAGTTTGGATGTTGGCAGGTTGAGAACGCCTTCTGACTGAGTGAAAACACCCAGGGACTTTACAGTCCCGGCGCCCGGGCTCCCTCACTCCAGAGTTACACAACCAACCGTTTCAACACTTCGGCACAAACCCCGGTCCACTGTGGGGCCGCACATTAAAAAGTGTTATTCGCTTTGAAGGTTTTGTCTAATGGTTCTAAACTGAAAGAAAATGTTTTCCTATTACTTAATTCAATCATAGCGAAGAGACTTGGTAAAAAGCCCACGGATTTTGTCCCAAAGTGTGACAGAGTTCTCTTTGTGTTTGCTTATCCTCCGCTGTCACACACTTTAATTCGCCTCTCTTTATCTGGCATTCAAAACTTTCTTCAATGACATTCAATAAGGTCTAGGGGCTGAAGGGAGAGGGGGAAACTGGTTATTCTCCCCCCCTCCACCCCCATATTCTTTCCCAGTAGCTTTGGCCTTGCTTGTATTCAAGGGCTCTTAACCCTTTCCTTGCTTGGGGCGCTGGGCAGCTCCCAGGAGGGCCCTAGCATTGGCACCTCGACTGACTTGCCAGCTCTGGGGCGCAGCGGCCTCCCCCTTCTACCCTCCGGCAGCGTCCACACCCGTTCCGCCCTTACCCGCCTCAGCCCAGCGGGGAGTCCCTCTCCCAGTCGCGGGCTCTCCAGCCACCCAGCCCAGCCCAAATTTCCCAGAGAGCAATTAGAACGGGAATTAGGCTGCATTGATGCGTACCGGCTGGTTTGCGGGAGCTTTGGGGCCGAGACCATAGCTTGGGGGCACCGCATGCCAAGCACCAGGGGACCACAGACCCCTCACTCTTGCTGGATGGAGAGATGGCACGGCCTCCACGCAGGTTAGCTCCCGCTATTGCGACTCTCCCATTGTCCAGCAGTTGCTCTCTTACACACCCTCTCCCATAACAAATCATCTTTGATTTTTTTTAACCAGTTGTTTGTGGCTGCTCGGATGTCATGAACAGTGCTAACCCATGCAGACGCCTCGGGTTTAGGCGACCTTGCACTGATTCACCCCTCCACCGCCTCTGGAAAGCCCCCCCCCCCTTTCCTGGTTTCACGATTCCGTTGTTCACGGTTCAGAGCAGGTGACTCTGGCGATTTGCAAAATCGAAAGTAGTAAATTCGAAATCTTTTATGCTAATTTCCCATTGTATGTTAACCGCACAGGGACAGAGACAGCTCTGAATCCGGGGATGATTTAAAAAAAAAAAAAAAAAAAAAAAAACCTGAAGCAGTGTACACAGTGCGGGGCATTTGAAGTTGTTTAACCATTGTGTGACCGGGGGTGGGGGGGTGGGGGGGGAAGTGCCGCGATGGGAGGGGGAAGCAAAGGGCCAAAGAAACTGGGAAAGACAGAAGAGCGCTCTTCCTTTCTCTCCAGCCGTGAGAAGGCAAGGCCTTCCAGTGCACCGGCGTGTCGAGTGGAGTGTGCGCGAGTGGAGAGTGCGCGCGCAACGTCCGTGGGAGTCTAATCATCCACACTCACCACATTTAGTGGGGTGGAAGAGTTCCACACTCACGAACTCGGCTTTCACTCCCCTTGCTCTGATTCTGTCCATGTTTTCAAAGGCTACCCACCCGCGTACTTGTTTGGTTGCTGTTTCTTTACATACGCGGCCCTGTTGTTGAAGAAAAGGGCTGGCTGACCAGGGCCCACCGAACAAAGACGAGGAGTCATAGGCAACACCAAAATTGGGACCCTTTGATTTTCAGAGAAAACATGGACAGAGATGAGGTTAGTCTAGTGAGTCTTTCTCTCATCCTCTGAGGCGTATCTCCTACTCAGAAAGCCTGCTTTTCTGTCTCAAATAGTGCGGGAGAAGGGACTCCACAGGTGGGAATGGTGGCCGCCCGTTAGGATGCTCACAGGATGCAGACTGAACTCGGAGAACTAAGCGAAAGCAATATACTTGTTGGGACGGGAGTTGGGGGGGGAGGGGGTGCCGGGCGGGCAAGGAAGAAGTAACAGAAAGAAAGGGACCAGGATAAGTGGGCAGAGGAGATGGGTGTGCGCCCACGGGGATCTGTGCAAGAGAGGCAGTGCGGGTACGAAATCAATAAGATGAATGGGCCGATCGCCAGCTCAAAGCTAAAGGAGAGTAAGAAATAAAGAGAAAGAAAAGAATATTAAATCGAGGGAGAATGAGAAAATAAACCCAAAAAGGGAAGAGGAGGGGGCGAGTGCGCCTGTTACGGCGTGGGTGGGGTTGACTAGAATAGAGTACATTATGCAGTTCATTTAGTTAACAAGTGAAATAATGAGGAAGCGTGCACAGTGAATGCCAAGAGAAAGGGCACAAAAACCCTATTGAGAGGCCCCGGCCGCTCCTGGCGTAGCCCATCACATGGCAATAGTCCTATTTAAACGGCGCCGCCGGCGTCTTTCAGCACCACGAGCGCTGGCCAGCACCTCGCGCGCTCCGGGCGGCGCCCGCAGCAGCAGCCAAGGTGATTCCAGCCCCGGCTTGAGTCGCGCGTGGAGCCTCCCAGGCCCCGGAAGCTGCGGGTGGCCGCGGCCGGAGGAAGCCACTACCGGATCCGCAGTTCCCTCGGGCGCCAGGGGCGGGCTGGCAGCAGGTGGACCGCGCGCCGGAGCCATGCCGCGCTCCTTCCTGGTGGACTCCCTTGTGCTGCGGGAAGCCAGCGACAAGAAGGCTCCGGAGGGCAGCCCGCCACCGCTCTTCCCCTACGCGGTCCCGCCGCCGCACGCGCTCCACGGCCTCTCTCCGGGCGCCTGCCACGCACGCAAGGCCGGCTTGCTGTGCGTGTGTCCCCTCTGTGTCACCGCTTCGCAGCTGCACGGGCCTCCCGGGCCGCCCGCTCTGCCGCTACTCAAGGCGTCCTTCCCTCCCTTCGGATCGCAGTACTGCCACGCACCCTTGGGCCGCCAGCACTCCGTGTCCCCTGGAGTCGCCCACGGCCCGGCCGCGGCCGCAGCAGCTGCGGCGCTCTACCAGACCTCGTACCCGCTGCCGGATCCCAGACAGTTTCACTGCATCTCCGTGGGTAAGCGGGGTCCCCGCGTGAACTTTCGCAGTGGAGGGGAACAGTGATCTCGGGGGCAGGCAAGAGAGCGAGCTAGGGATCGGGAAGCGGCGCGCTATGGGGGCGGTGAGGAGACTCGAGGGGCGCCCACGGTGCTAGACTGGGACCGGACGTAGGAACCGGGGAGAAGCTGGAAGATCGTGGGTCTAGGGCGGAGGAAAAGGGGTTGAGGCCAGCTTTGGAGAGTTCCATATAGGGATGTTAGGGACAAGGGATTCCGAGGAGAATTGGAAAGTGTGTGACTTGGAGTAGTGAGTGGAAGGGACGTGCGTCTGAGTCTAAGGTTGTAGCGGGAAATTAGGCCCAAGGCTCAGAGGTTTAATGATGATCTCTGTCTCTCTCTCTCTGTCTCTCTCTGTCTCTGTCTCTCTCTCTCACTCCCGCCCCCGCGTCGCCCGCCCTCCAGACAGCAGCTCGAACCAACTGCCCAGCAGCAAGAGGATGCGGACGGCGTTCACCAGCACGCAGCTCCTGGAGCTGGAGCGCGAGTTCGCGTCCAACATGTACCTCTCCCGCCTGAGGCGCATCGAGATCGCGACCTATCTGAATCTGTCCGAGAAGCAGGTGAAGATCTGGTTTCAGAACCGCCGGGTGAAGCACAAGAAAGAAGGCAAGGGCAGCAGTAACCACCGCGGCGGAGCTGGGGCGGGGACAGGCGGGGCCGCCCCGCAAGGCTGCAAGTGCTCTTCGCTCTCCTCAGCCAAATGCTCAGAGGATGACGACGAATTGCCCATGTCTCCATCTTCCTCCGGGAAGGATGACAGAGATCTCACAGTCACCCCGTAGGTGCGCCTTTTAGAGAGCCATTGCTTCCCCCACCCCCACCCACACCCCGGTCCTTCCCGTACTTCAAAGACTGCTTCCCAGGCACCTGCTGGCCAATCGACGGATTTCGTAAGGGCTTGCTCTGGTGCACAGCTCTAGGCAGAGCTGAGACCTTAGCAGGGACTTGAAGACAGTGTCCCTGTCCCTTGGGCTTCAGGGTGTTTAGGAGGACTCCAAATGGCAAACGCCGTGTCCTTCCCCGGGACACAGCCTCTTCTCCCACAGGCACGCAGGCCCGAGCACAGAACCCTGCCGACCGCTGGCGCCTCCTCACCCCTCAGCCGCCAACTCTGGCCTGGTTCAGGCTTCCTCGGCCCCACTACCCTCTCCTCAGCCAAGCTGGGCTTCTCACTCCGCTAGTGCTTGTTTGATTTGCTTTTAACGTTCTTCTCTGGTCCTCAACTCCCCCACCATCACCACAGTGGTCGTTTACGCAACCTGTTTATGAACTTAACTTTTCCTTCCCCTCCTCAGGAAGCCTCTTCCTTCTGTCCGTTTGTCCCTTAAACGTGGATCAGGTTTTGCTAATCGAAGAAGTCCCCCTAGCAGAGAGGACTGTCTCAAATGATATTGTATTGGGGGGAAATGACTCTGTATCCAACAAGCTCTAAACCCCCTTCAAATGAAGCCGCTGTAAACAACCTCTCCCCATCCGTCGTCCAGGTCCCGACCCCCTCTGGGGACTGACTGACTGTGTCATTGTATGGTCTCTGTAATGCCAGAAGATATTTATTTATTTATTTATGTACAAAACTTTAAATAAACTTTTTTTTTCTTAGAAATTCCCCTGCCTTTCGGGTCCCCAGGCTTCGGCTGTGGGCCAGGCAGGCACAGGCGTGGCCTGGCACTCTACTTGGGCATCGCTTCTAGCCCTACAGCGAGCCACTCTCCTTCCCAACGCCCGAAGCTCGCTTGGCGCTCCGCTCCGGGAGTTCTGCTCCAGCTCTGTGTCCTTCCCAGTATTCCTGAACAGGGTGGACAGGCCGCTCTGGTCTCCAACAAAAGATGTGATGTCTCCCTGGCTAATCCGAAGGGTAGAAAGCAGAGATCCAACCTTCTCAGGGATTGCGTTGTTCTAACTTTCAGGCAAACGGTCCCTGCGGTGGCGCACACTTCCAGGTGATTCCGACAAGGTCTGTGTGGGCTTTTTATGCATCTGTGTTAGATGAGATGCGTGGAGTTCCACCGATATGGTGAGCGTACAAACGCTTAGACACCCAATGGCAGGGATTGCTGCTTAAAGCTGGGCAAACGGCGGATCCAAGTGCTCGGCTATCTCACTCTTATCGGATACCTAGAACTTTTCTCTTTGTTCCAGAAGCCCACCACCCTTTCTCTAACACGCCCTGGGGAAACACGGACGAACCGGCTGTATCTAGGGAAAGAATCTCTTAAACGGGGAAAAGAAGTGTAGCTAGGATTGTTCAACATTCGTGCGTGATGTTCGCTTATATTGTCTTCTCACTGAACTCAGGTTCGGTGCCAAGGTCTGTCTCTAGTTCCCCTCTAGAACAGCGTGCGGCCAGGCCCCGGAGAAGCCACTTTTGATTCTCCGGGGTTTTGTGCTGGAGAGCAAGGGGAGCCGGTTGCTTGCTCCTCCAGCGTACCGCCCGCCCTCCCACACTTCCCATTCCCATCCATCCGAACCTCAGTTCACTCGGACTAGTTCTCTGTCCTCCCTGGAGAGGGCATGATGCAAACCTAAAGGCAGCCAAGGTTTTCAGGACCATAGAATAGCGACTGACCGTTTTGTTGCTGGGACGACTGCAGCGCCTTCCCGGTTGACATGACCACCACGGAAGATTTGTTGAGTCCTTCAGCCTCATGAAACCCACGAGTGTGTCTTTGGCTAGGATTCAGGGGCAGACTATAGCAATGACTCTCTCAGTGTGTAGAAGGCTGCAGTGGATTCGAAGGGCTCATTTAAAACCAGGTCATCACCTAGATAGATTACCTGGATGGGTAGCTTCTGTGCAAAAGGACAGGCTCTGAGAGAGGCCAAGAAACACTGGTTCAAACCATGCTGGGAGCCAAGTTGCATGGGAGACGGCGCTAAGAGAGAAAGGAAGAGGCTGAACCCCTTCCTCTTTCACACCCTACTCCCAGGGCCACCCTCCCTGGGTCTTGATTCTTTTCAGTGGCCTGCAGAAACTGGTGATGATTTGTGGTGCGTGCGCGTGCACACGCGCGAGCGCGGAGTCCTGTTTCTTCTCTGGGGGTTTCTTTTCCAGGGCTTAATTTTCCTGCCATTCTTGGCTCTCTGATGGTCGACCCTAGTGTATGGTGGGAAAGGAGGGCAGCCTGCTCCTGCCAACTCCCTTCTTTCCCTAGACCGTGTCGAAGCACAAGGCAGGAAAAAGCAGAGGCGGCTAAGGTAGTAGCAAGGTGCCGCCTGGACCACGGTGACGTGACGGACATCCAGCAGCTACAAGATTCTGATCACACAGGCCTCACCTTACAGCCTCCCGCCTCAATGCCAAAATAGCCTGGGTTTTGTGGCGACATAACCTCCAGGTTGAAGTCAGGGGTCAAAGCCATCCTCCAAAGCATCGATTCAAACTCCAACCCGGAGAGACACAGTCCAGCCTTTAAAACCCCTGGTTTGAGCTGGAATTTGGAATTTGTAAGACAAATTTTAAAATTAGACCAAACCTGAACAATCAGGATGAAATTTTCCTATAAATTATCATTGAGTTGGGGAAATTCACATACAGATTGCCAAGTTTATTTCAGCGACAAAATCCTTTTCCCAGTAGTGACTAAGAGTTTGGATGGCTGGAATCCACAGTTCCTGGCTCTACAAACTATTTTTTTACCATTCACTTAAACTGGGTGATTGTGCTCTGTTTCCATGGGATATTGAAGGACAGAATTCACATAGGACACGAAGCACAATGCCCATCACATTTCAATGAAAATTAAT